>NC_068298.1:28546904-28859248 GCF_025860055.1 Xyrauchen texanus | reverse complement strand
TTAATATACTGTACATTTATATTCTATTCAGAGCCCCGTTGGAGCACTGTTACACTTTGCCTTGACATTTTTCAGTAAACTGTGAGGGAATGAAGCCATTCACATAGCAATTTTTTTTTTAGGCCCATGTTCAAAAACATGCTGAACTGTTTTCTACACATTTTTAAGCTTACCTTAAAGCCTTCAAAGATCAAGCAAAGAATGAATAAAATAATGGCATGCATAGAGACTGATACACAAAAGATTTGTGCTATTGGCTAAAAAGCATTGAAGCATAAAAAGCATTATGGGAAAATATGGTATAATTCTTCTTTCTGTAAATCATGCATTTTCAAAATGCAGAAAACAACAGCAAATGTTTGTTTAAGAGGCCATTTAGTGCGTTCATTACTTGATCATCGCCTAAGGTCCAATGAGAAAAAACCAGGGGACCATGAAATTTGAAAGTTTATCTTACTGAAGCGTACAGTCCATGTGCCTCAGGTTTAACGAATCACAAGCGCAATTATTGGGCCTGAATATGATTCCCGGGGTAATGACTGGATGAATAACAAAATTGCTAATATTTAATACCATTATTATTAAGACTTGTTTTGTGCACTTTAATAAGACTGAAATCTTCTGCATTCAAAACCATAGAAAAAAAGTGCAATTTTTGTACTATGCAACTATGCATTGCCCTGTGACACAGAGTATCAGTATAACGCTAAAGATGAAAAGCCAAGCTTTAAATTGGCTATCTATTCAAGCAAAGTCAAACTCGTAGCAAAGGGCTGTGAATTATTAGAAGTTTAAATTATAATTGAGCCGTGCATTGAAAACCTACAAAAATGTGAAATTACCACATTCAGACAAATGCATAGGTGCTTTTCATCAAGAGATCAGCGTTGGATAGAGGGGAATAACAGTAATTGTGCTGGTGCTTTTCCAATAACTGGACTGGGAATTGAATGTAACGTAATCACTGTTCCTCTGTACTGTGTACTACGAGTGCTTTTACTATACAATGAAATATATAAAAAAAAATATAATAATTTTCTTGAATTACTTCAAGAGACTAATTTCTTTTCAAGGCCAGCCAATGCGTTCCCTTTTGTTCTTTGAAACCACGTTTGGCAAAAACAACAACAACAACATAATTTTGACTTCTGAGCAAACAAAGGCAAGTTTTGTGTCATAATTCTGAAGAGAAAAATTTGATGAACTCACAATATAAGCAGACTAATGCCAAGCACACACTACATGACTAATACTCACTCTGCACGCATTTCTCAAAACTTATTGTTTTTTTGTTGTGTTGGTGCGCACTTTACACAACTAATCAAAGACTAGTTGTATCAATTACATGTGTCTATTATTCACTTACCCGACTGCAGCTACAATCCCGCAATTCATTTGCACACAAACTTTCACAATGTGAGAGTATATTTTTGAAAACATGACAAATATCAGAGAGGAAGGACTGATTTTCATAGTACAGGCACAAATATGGATAAGTCATCATTGGTTCTCACAATGTCATTCACTATTATTCATAGCTGCTTTCTAGCTCATCAGGACAGTGCACAAACTTGATGACTAGTCGACCAGATTTCAAATCAGTCGTTGCATCCGGGACTTGTCGCAGTGTGCCACACAACTACTGTACACACACTACTGTAGAAGGGAATACATATTCATGCTTTCTCTCCTCCCCCATTTGAGTCGGAGGAGCATGAAAGGTTACATATGTTTTGCCTGGTTCAGGTGCTGGAAGTTTATGTTGACCGTACTTGCCAGTAACTCAGAACAGTTGTTTGTGTGCTTTGGTGGCCGCAACGGAGGTGTTTCCGTGACCAAGCAAAGACCGAGACATTTTCATGTCACATTTGCTTTTTATGATACTCTTAAGATTAGATTTAGGGTAGGGAGTTAGGTTTTGTTGATTTTAAAACTCCATACTTCATTAACCTTGAAAACCCCTTCTGTGTGGGAGAACATATCTAGCTTTTAGTGCCTAGTCAGTATACATTTCACCTCATACTGTCGGGATATGTGTTAGGAATCACGCAATATAATTTTGACAAAATGTTGCCACAGTGACATCATTTTCATTTGATCAGGCAGCTTAAACATGCTAAGTTATGTAGTCATGTTGTGTGCTTGGTTTAACTTTGTGTAGCTTTTAGCAGGTTTCCTTGAAAATGTGATGTATTTTACAGATGAATACGACATCCCAAATCTGACAACTGAAGCATTACCTGTACCATAAATGGTGAATTTATTTGTCATATCCTCACCTGTGGCGCTCTAAACAGGAAAGTGACATTTATTTTCAGCTTTATTTCAGTTGCAGGTGGGGGAGTTGTTTTTAGTGTTGGGATTGTGTTTCTTACCAGATGGCTGTGATGTTAAATACAACACACTTTTCATAGCTGATACTCAAAGGTATGGGATTCAGCACAAGAAAAACAAACGTGACTTATTGTGCTAATAAAATTGGCCTGTTATCTATGTTTATATAGTATGTGCTGTCTTCATATTTGTCCCTCTCCCATTCTGCTTCTCCCATTCAATATTCTGAAGTTTCATAGACTGACTGTAGAGGGCGGTGTCCATGTTTCTAATCATGTGCCTGAACTTGTGCACAGGCGCACACACACGTGCAGGCACACACACACACACACACACACACACACACACACGCACGCCTTTGAGGTATCAGAAGTGGCTGCATCTTAATTTTTCCATCTGGTTAAGTTCCAAGTGGAGAGTCTGTGATCTGTGGTCGATCTTTAGTGACAGATGCTCCTCACTGCATTTGTATGCCATGCACATTTTTACATTTGACATTTGTATTTATTTTTTATTTTTTTACTGAAAATTCACAAGTAATGTATATACAAAATAAATAAATAAATTCCCCATTGCACATTTCAAGGGTAAGCAAGTGTTTACACAGTTTACAGAGCATTGCTAGCACTGCAGGCATAACCCTAACCCTGCCATCTGAGAGTGAGCCAAGTCACACATAAACACAATACAGTTGGGGCACTTTAATGTGGGGAGACATTGATTACTTTCTATAAAACATAATTTTAACTGAATAAATGGGTCTTTTTCACTTAATATCTATGCACAAGGGTTCTTATTTATGAGCTCAAACGTTGTTCAAGCTAAATGTTCTACTAAATTCACAACAGGTCTACTAGGTACGCACATATATCTATTCTAACCTCATTTTTAATGATGATAAATTTGCATTATTTTAAATGGAGGACATACTCGCAGTTAGCATTTTCTGCACAATCTCACATGTACAACGATTTCTTTCATTCTCTACATATGTATCCTTACACTCTTAGTTTAAATACAATAAACTCCTTTTATATAGGCCTAAACTCTATGGAACTGGCTACATGTGTTATGTTAAACATATATGCTGAATCCAAATTGGGCTATAAGGCACATCATTTTTGTTACTCTGAAATAAGTGATAAGACTTATCGTAGGGTACTAATAGTTTATACAGTATGCAAATATTTCAGCTTAACATATTCCATGTTTCTAAGGGAACCGGTAGTCTGTTTGAGTTGGTTCTAAAATAAATAGAATTTTAAATGTTATTATCTTGTGCTAAGTTCTTGATGAATTATGATTTCTGTGTTATGATTTTCTGAACAAGTGGTAATCCTTTTCACAGATTTTAATTTACTGCTAGTTATTTTTTCTTGAATCTAGTCTCAAAGTAATTGTGAAATAGCCCACATCAAAGCACTAGAAAGTCAGGCTTCCCCTCCCTGTGGGGAGTTTGAAGTTTTTGCTTTGTTACAGCAGGGGGGAAGTTGTCTGTAGATGACCGTCCTGCAGACAGGGGAAGTGTTCCTCTGCTCAGCCTCTGTGGGCAGAAGCATTGGCAGGCTTTTGAACATCACAATGCTATTTCAGTGTTGGTGCACATACCTACCGCCAACTCCACTGCTGCACCCCCCTCCCCCCAGGGCGCAGGAACTTTGAAATCTAATTAAAACAGGCCGAGAGACGAGTTGAAAGATAAGGTCGCCCCGGGAATCGGAGGAAGCGCTTTGCCAATGTGGGCCTTGTCCTCAGCATCCATTACTAAGTTATCAGGCTTTGAGCACGTGTACATAGCATTGGGACTGAGCCACTAGCCGACTGACAACTTTGGAGAGTGGATGGAACTCACTGTCAGTGGTGGAGACGTTGTGACTGACAGGGTAATTAATCACAGAGTTTGGACACAGTGAAGCCAGAAGAAGGCAACTCTCCATCTTTCAACAGTAAACACATTTAGTAAACCAAAGGATAGCCAACACATAAAAATAAATAAACAAACAAATAATATGTTTTGGCACTATGCGACTGTGCTTTTTAAACTTATTTATTCACTTATTGTTGGAGGATCTTGTGCATCTGATCCAGGTTTGGAATTACAACTCCAGCATGAAAAATAATAATAAAAAATACCAAACATACTATACATTTTGAAGCTGGTTCAGGCTGGTTTATGTTGCTTAGTGCTGTTCTAGCTGGTGGACCAGTATTGCCATGCTGTTCACCAGCAAAAAAAAAAAAGGCTTGTTAACAAGCATGGTTGCTCTGGGATTCCAAAGAACCACAGTGAGAGCAATTGTCTCATTAAAACTTGGCACAGTAGTGAACCTTCCCAGAAGAAGCCGATCTTCCAAAATTCCTCCAAGAGCACAGCGAAAACTCATCGAGGAAGTCACAAAAAAGCCAAGGACAACATCCAAAGAACTGCAGGCCTCTCTCTCATGATTAAATATCACTGTTCATGAATCCAATATCAGAAAGACACTGTCCAAAAATGTCATCCAGTGGCAAGGCAAAAACCATGCTAACCCAGAAGAACATTAAGGCTCATCTAAATTTAACCAAAACACACCTTGATTATCCTCAAACATTTTGGGAGAATGTTCTCTGGACTGTTGAGTTGAAAGTTGAACTGTTTTGAAGAAAGTGGTCAAATTACATCTGGCATAAATCAAACACAGAAATCCACAAAAAGAACATCATACCTACGGTCAAGCATTCTGGTGGTGGTGTGGGGATGGCTTGCTGCTTCAGGTCCACAGCGAATTCATTGAGGAAAACGTATCGGGTTACGTATGTATCCCTTGTTCCCTGAAAAAAGCGGAACGAGATGCTGCGCTGAAGAGCGCTTTGGGAACATGTCTCAACATTGACTGGAATTTATAGCCTCTGCCGATGTAATCATTGGACGCAGCTGGTGCAGTGGCTATAAATAGATGCGTCACCGGTGCATCATCAGGTATTTCGTCTGAAGAGCAGTCCCAGAACTCTAACAAGTCTTTAGAGGAAGCGAGCCCTCTGGTAGAGTGAGCCCTGACACCTACTTGACATCCAGTACACAGATGTAATATGGCCATCCTGGAAGCCACAGAGACTAAATTAGTTTATCTTGACAGCGCGCCACGAAGATCAGAGCAGTAGCATCCCTCACCCAAGGCGACATAGTCTACTTGGGGGTGGCTGCTCTTGCGGATCCCATGGCAAGGAGTTGTTGCCCTGACTTACGCCACTGGCTAGTGCGGTGGACATAAGTCTGAAGGGCACAGACTGGGCACAGTCTGGGAAGCCTTTGCTGCTCCAGCGTTGCAAACGATGGGGAGCAGAAGGCTTAGAGAGTGACCTGATATAGGGTCGCGAAAGGCACCTTAGGCAGGTACTCAGAATGAGGGTGCAAAATTGCTTTGGTCATTCCTGGGGCAAACTCTAAATAGACTGGCAAAACATACAGAGCCTGTTGGTCCCCAATTCTCTCTAGAGATAATCGCCATAAGAAAAACCATCTTGAGAGTCAGAATTCTGCCAGACGCTGACTCTAGAGGTTCAAAGGAGGTCTCAACCAGACCCTCAAGGACTATTGCCAAGTTCTATGAAGAGGTCATGGTCCTAGCAGGAGGCCACAGTCGCATGGCTCCACGAATGAAGCGAGCGAGTAGAGGGTGCCTCTGAAGGGCACTCTGTCCATCAAGGCGTGGCAACACACATAGACCCTGAGAGTGGTGGGGCATAAGCCTGCTGACGGTTCTTCCTGCAGAAAGTCCAGAACTGAAGCGATCTGGCAGTTAACTGGTTCTGCAATATTAACTTTTAATAAAGGGAAATGCATACAAGCACATTCTGGGTCATGTATGCGCCACCGTGTTCAACCCCAGAGGGGGGGACTGGGTGACTTGGGGGGAGAAGTAGAGGAGACATTGCGCTGTTCATAGAGGCGAAGAGGTCCTCTTCTGCCCTGTAAAATCTACTCAGATTTGTTCCAAGTGGAGGGAGCCCTAGCACTTAAAATGGTCTCGATAGCCTCAGGAGAAAACCCTGTGTACCTCAGTTGGTACCCAAGCATGAGAAGGTTCCAAAATTCGGGCCGGGGATGAAATACAGTCCCCTGTGCCTGAGAAAGAAGGTCCATCCTGTTCGGAATCGCCCGAGGCGAACTGTCGAGGAGAGAATTTAGCTCCGGGAACCATACCCTGTCCGGCCAGCGCGGCGCTATCAGTAGGAGGCAAGACCCTTGCTGGCGAACCTTGGCCAAGACTGCTGGGTGCATAAAAACGGGGAAAGAAACGCATACAGACACATTCTGGGTCATGTATGTGCCTTTACGTCCAGACCCAAGGGGGCTGGGTGACTCAGGAAGAAGCAGAGGAGACATTGCGCTGTTCATAGAGGCGAAGAGGTCCTCTTCTGCCAGGGAAAAATTTCACCCACTACCTCAGTGTGGAGTTTCCACTCCCCCGTCGGTATTTTCTGTCTGGACAGTAAATCTGCCCGTATATACGGGCATCCAGGGATATAAACCGCCCTGAGTGACAGGAGCTGCCCTGGGCCCCAAGGAGAATCCGACATGCCAGAAATTCAGCTGACATGAACGTGGATCTCCCTGATGGTTTATGTAAGAGACTACCGCTGTATTGCCCACCCGCACCAAGACATGGTAGCCTCAGGAGGAAGTATTTCAGGGCCAGAAATACAGCCATCAACTCGAGACAGTTACTGTGACAACCGAGCTGACGACCCTCCTATTCCCTTTAAGCTGGACGACCACTTAAGGCCGCTACCCAGCCCATCAGGGAGGCATCTGTCGTTAGCAGCCTGCGACAACGAAACGCACCTAGAGTGGGACCCAAGGTAGAAACCGGGGTCTGAACTACATAGAAAGGGAACGAAGCCCGCAGCACGTAACCCTTATTAGCCTAGGAGATTTGGCCCTTAGAAGAAACCCCCCTGGCTTTGAGCCACAACAAAAACGGTCTCATGAGCAGAAGGTCCAGAGGGATCACCGTGGACACAGACACCCTGAGACCTACTACAACCTTGACCTAGCCTGACTTCGCTCAGGGTATTCTTAGTGGACTCGATTTTAGCAGTTGTGCCCTCATTGTGATCGAACTTCATACAGTCCCCCGAAAGAGAGTGTTCTGAATGGGAGAGAGGACGCTTTTCTTGGCGTTGAGCCTCAACCCCAGAGAAACTAGATGAGCTAAGATGATATCCCTGTGCTGAACTGCCAGTTCCTGGAACTGCACTAGATCAGCCAGTCGGCTATGTAATTCAGAATGCAGATGCCCCGGTGCATTTGTGAATGTGCGGGTAAAAAGGGCTAGGCTGAATGGTAGAACCCGATACTGAAGGCTTCGCCTCCGAAAGCGAACCTCATTAACTTCCTGTGTTGTGGGAGAACTTCTAAGAGAAGAAGTGCATCATGAGATCGATAGTGACCAGCCAAACGTGATGTTGGGCTTGTGACACGATCGTCTTGATGGGCAGCATCTTGGACTTGAACACCCAGACTGGGCAGTTCAAGCTTTAAGATCTAAGGCCACCCCTCACCCTCCATGGGAACCAGGAAGTATTCGGTGTAATAACCTGACTCTTTTTCTGGAAGTTGAACACATTCTATGGCCCCTTTAACCAGGAAATTTTGCAGTTTTCCCCACAGTAGACATAACTGATCCGGTTTACGGGAACCACGCCGTTGAAACACGGAAGGCGGCAAGTGAATTAAATTCTATAGCCCTTTTGTACTGTTCTTAGGACCCACGAAAATATCAGGCAGAAGTTTCTACGCTGCCAGGTTCTCTGAGATGGGTATAAATATTTTAACACTTCCTGTTGAGGGGGTGTTGAGTTTTCCGCTTTCTGGATAAATGCAGGGAGCAGCAAAACACCCAACTTTTTGATGTGAGCCTCTACTACCCGAAAAACCAAAGGTGGCAGGAATGGAGAGGCTTCGGGGGGGTACCGGGAGGGGCGAAGTGGAGCACGAGCTACCCCCACAAGACTAGGCACAAGACCGTCAGGGTTTTCTTCTTTTCGAAATTAGGGTCCTGAGGTCTTGCTTTGGGGCTGCTGAGGGCGACGAGACTGTCCCCAATCCCTGGGAGGAGGAGCACGACTCGCCACACTTTGCTTTTGAGCCTCCCTACTAGCAAGACCGAGGCAGGTCTGGGTGGCCGACCGACCTGCCCCCTGAGTGTGGCGAGGGAGGAACTGCCCGAAGGCCTCCTCATGGCTTTTCGCCTCTTGGAACCTGGAGATAACCGTGCTCATGGCGTCTCCGAATAGGCCAGTAGGCGAAACCGGGGCATCGAGGAGGAAAACTTTATCCTTGTCCTTGATGCCCGAAAGGTTGAGCCAAAGGTGCCTCTCCGCACTGACCAAGGCAGACATAGATTGGCCAATAGCATGTTTGCTTGGTTGCGCGGAGAGAAAAATCTGTGACTCGACGAAGCTCAGAAAAAGCTTGCTCGTCGAGTGCAGCACCCACACTCAGGTCGTCCAGCAGGTCAGCCTGGTAAGCCTGTAATACAGCCATTGTGTGCAGAGCAGCACCAGCCTGACCTGCTGCTTGATAAGCCCTCCCCACTAAAGTGGAGGTCATCCTGCAAGGCTTTGTGGGGAGGGATGGCTTTTTAAATGATGATGCCGAACCCGGTGAGAGATAGCCCGCAAGCGTCACTTCGACCGGCGGCATCATTGAATACCTCGTGTCTCGGCACCTATGATAGTCTAATATATCGACATCAAGGGCACGAAGACACAGGAAGTAAAAAGATTCCTCCATGAATGAGAAAGCTCGTCATGGAGGTCATCAAAGAAAGGAAGGGACTAATATAGCGTTCCCTTAGTCTTTTTTGTATTTTTGTATTTGTATTTTTATTATTATTATTATAGTTTTTTAGCCACCAGACAGAATTCTGTCTTATAGTTTGGAGCATTTGGGGGGGGGGGGTCTCTTGTTGACGTGGCCAGTCTAGCTGTAGTCTGGCCACAGCCCGAGTAACCACCTCGAGTAATTTCTCAGCCGCTTTATTATTATGCGTGGAATGTACAGAGGTTCAGTACCCCCCTCGTGATACGAAGAGGCACGCTTCAGGCTTACGAGAAAGATCAGCTGGATCTGGGGAGAGAGCGAGTGATAGGGACGGACCTATATATATATATATATATATATACACACACACACACACACACACACACAGAGAACTGTGTAGAAGTCGTAGGCAAATAAGATGCTTCACAAAAGCATTTGAATTAAGATGATTATTTATATCTTCAGCTTTAGTGTGTCACTAGGAAATAAATGTTAGACTCCCAAAAATTACTTTTGCAAATAGAAAATATTAGAATAGAATAACAGGGAGCAACAGATGTCATGGCCCCCCCAAAAAATTAGAACAGCTGATTGTTTATAAAAAACATTATATTAAAACATCAAAGTAGTCCAGTGGCCAATAACAATTGAACTTACATGCTTTTTTTTATGTTTACATGCATGCAACAAGATCCAATCTCTGTCTGTTTGTAGGTTGAAAGAAAGCTGGGCTTTGTCAAACTTGTTATTTATCTTGGTAGGCCTTAAAGAAATCTGATGCACCACTTAGTATTTATTGCTTACATGTCTGCGCTTTTGTTCTTAAGCCTTGATTATACCATCATATCACACATGAGAGTGCTTTGCTGTTATTTTGACTGTGTGTTGTGAAACTAGTGCACGTCAGGTTTGACAGTATGCTGGCATATTAAATAGCACCAGGGGAAGAGGGAAAGCTCATCACTTAAACCAAATGTCTCGTTCAATGCACAAATATCCAGGCAACTGTTTATGTTTTTTGTATTGTACTGTATATACCACCATTTGCAATGTGAGAGCAGAGCAGGTCTGGCCCACCCCCACAGTGCTGACGAACCTGAAGTGCTCTGTGCTCGTGCCATGTTGTACAGTGGAAATACAGCGCAAGATATGGAATCCTTAAAGGCTCAGTCCAAAGCTTGCTGAAACCATATTAAACAGCTATGGCCTTTTAAAGAGCAGAATCCAGGTAACTATTGTAACCTCCGTTTCCAGATTGAGTGAAGCGACAATAGGGGACTTTCTTGAAGGCCTCGGTCACCTCTGAACTTGAGAAAAGGCAAATGAGAATTTGGTAGACATAATTTGCATGTCCCACCCCGACATACGGGTATGAAGGTAGGGAATCGTGCATCTGTTCATTCAGGTTTTGCACTGAGGAGCTGTAGGCTCACTGGGGGAAATGCGTACTTGCGCTGTCCCCGGGGCCAGCTGTGTGCCAGTGCGTCTTTACCGAGGGGAGCCTCCGCTAGGGAGTACTAGAGCGGGCAGTGGGAGGTCTCTTGGGAAGCGAACAGGTCTATCTGTGCTTTGCCGAACTGCTCCCAAATCAACTAGACCGCCTGGGGGTGGAGCTTCCACACACCGCTGAGTATACCTTGTCGTGACAGCACATCCGCTGCCGTGTTGAGGTTGTCCGGGATGTGAGTGGCTGCTGGCTCCAAAGGAGGAGATGGTGGACGAGTTGTAATGAAAGCACATGGCACCTTGCCGATTTATTTATGCTATCGTAACGGTGCTGTCTGAGCGCATCAAGACGTGCTTGCCCCATATTAGCTGGAGAAAACTCAGCAGGGCAAGGATTACAGCCAGCAACTCTAGGCAGTTGATGTGCCAACCCAGCTGGGGCCCCCTCCAGGAGCCGTTGCAAACGGTGCCTCAACCCTGTTTGGAGGTGTCTGTGGTGACCAGAACACATCGGGACACCAGATGAAGGGGGACTCCTGTCCGCAGAAAACAGAGGTCTGTCGAGGGGTTGAAAGTCTGGTGGCAGGCGGGGTTGATGAACACACGGTATGTAACGCAGCACCATGCCCATCTCAGGATTCAAGTCTGAAGCCAGATCTGAAGTGGTCTCATATGCATCAACCCCAGTGGTGCGACTGCCGGGGAGGATGCCATATGCCCCGGGAGCCTATGGAATTGTTTTAGAGGAACTGCTGCACCTGGCTTAAATAAGGTGAGACATTTCAGCACCAATTCAGCGTTGTTATTGAGACTGAATCTAACGCCATGCCGAGAAAAGAGATGTTCTGAAACGGGGAGAGCTTGCTCTTTTCCCAGTTGACCTGAAGCCCTAGACGGCTGAGGTGCATGAGCACCTGGTCCCTGTGGGCGCACAATGACTCTCGAGAGTGTGCTAAGATGAGCCAGTCATCGAGGTAGTTGAGTATGCGGATGCCTACTTCCCTTAGCGGGGCAAGGTCTGCCTCTGCAACCTTCTTGAATACGCTAGGGGACAGGGACATGCCGAAGCAGAGGACCTTGTACTGATACGCCTAGCCATTGAGCGTAAACCGTAGGAAGGGTCAGTGTCGAGGCGAGATAGAGACGTGGAAGTACATGTCCTTCAGGTCTACCGCTGCGAACCAATCTTGATGCCGGACACAAGTTAGAATTTTTCTTTACGTGAGTATTTTGAACGGGAGTTTGTGCAAGACCCGGTTGAAAACTTGCAAGTCCAAGATCGGTCGTAAGCCGAGGAGGCGGCCTGTCCAGTGGTGCTGTATGATTTGGCGGTCAGTGACAACGCCATCCTACATGCCATGGAGGGGAGCACCGGGCGATCCCGCCAGGTGGTGGCATTCTAGGGACACAAGATCACAACCGCTCTGTCCACCTGGGGGACCTCAGAGTACCCGAGTGCCCACCAACCGAGGGTAATGAGAGCAAGGTAGCGGCGAACTCATCATCCAGCTCGGGTGGCTCGAGGGAGTAAACAAACTGGCCGTGAGGTGAGCCGCTCTCACCTCGGCTCAGACAGAAGTCAACGAGCGTGCTGGGGGACGGGTGATTCATGGGGATCTACCTGGCGAAACAGAGCCTGCTGCCATCCCCAAATCTCCTCCATCGCTTGCCGGGTCATCCTCAATCCCGTGGAAAGGAGCGATGCGTGGTGTGGCTGGAGTGGCATTCCTCTTTATGAAGGAAAGTCGCAACCACAATGTTGCCATGGTTAGGTTCTTGCAGTGAGAACACAAACCATCCACAAACGGCGACACAGTGTGATCGCGGCCCAGACACAAGAGGCAGCATCTGTGACCATCAGGAGCGGAAAGAAATCGACCGCATCCAGGGGCAGAAGGGTATCTTTATAAAGACACGTCCTGAAAAGGACGTTCAACGCCAGCTTAATACTGCTCTTTTAGAGAAAATAAACTCTTAAGAAAATCCTCTCTTTTAGCAGCACTGTCGAAGCGCCCAGGGGCAAAGCTGCACTGCTGTGCAGAGAAGGAGAAAGCCGCTGATATGCACCATAGATCCAATAGCATAAGCTCTGCAGAGATGAGTGGAACAGTAAGTGATCTCAGCTCCCTGATCGCACAACTGCTCGGCTCAGAAGAAGAAATATGAATGAACAGAGGCATGATTATCTCCCTTATACCCGTATGTCAGGGGGAGGGACATGCAAATTCTGTCTGCCAAATTCTCATTGTCCTTTTCTCAAGTTCAGAGGTAACCGAGGCCTTCAAGAAAATCCCCTAGTGTCGCTTCACTCAATACAATGTCGAAGTGAGCGACAGACAGGGAACAAAAATTCCATAGTTTGTTTTTTAGAACCCATAAATACATCTGGTATGAAAAGCATGGTTTTACTTGTGATTACCATAATACCACAGTTAAACTGTGGATATTATGCAAGAATTTAAGTAAATTTATTTGAGAACAAAGGAGAATTCTTCACGAGTTTTAAAGCCTGGACCCCTATTTGTGAAGCTATGTGTTTTTATCCTCTGTAAATACGTTTAGTTATAATGAACTTAATTCAATAAGTAAGAGCCTGAAGAACGATAAATATCAGCTGAGAAGCTAGTGTCAGAATGTTTGAACAAAGTCCTGTGCCCAGTAAATTTGGTGTCAATTGTCAGAGTATTGTGTATTTATTTTAAAAGTAAAACATCTTTGTGCACAGAAATTATATGTTTTATGTTTTGTGGGCTAATTCCGTGACTTAGCATGGATAGCTACCGTGATTAAATTAATTACAACCAGTGGCCATTCATTTGTTCTCCGTGCACTTGATGTGAATAATATGAGATATTTGTGTTGGCATTCCTGGAAATGTCATGTTTGCATCATCGGATCTATATGCCGTTAAGATCAATCCCGTACAATAAATTGGCTTTCAAGGATGTATACCTTGTCGTCATGATTAACACAGGCTAACACTTGGAGCAAATTCTGTAATGTGACACTACATTTTTGTGTTAATGGCAATTTTCTTGACAAAAAGTGTTTCCAAACCAGATTTTGTGACATTTGAAGTATCAACATAGAGTTTATGCGCTAGAGTTAAACGGAAAAATATTATGTCAACACATGTGAAATTTTAGAGATAATTTGCGCAAAAAATCCTTGGATGGAAACGTAGTTAGGCGATTTGATTGTTGATCTTTTTTTCTTTCTTTTTTTTTTCTTTTTTCCCCCCAGCAAAACAAGAAGATAAAATCCTTTTCAACATCTGAGCCCGCATAAACACAGAAAGATGTCCACTTCTATGGCAATTGGGTGATATCACAGTATGTTGAGCATTTCGGCTTTTAATGCTTACTGATATTTCAGTTGGTTTCTGAGGGGGTACTTGTTTGACACAATTGTGCGTAACACATCTGACCTGCGGCTTTCTCTATCTGAGCAGATTTATAATGATCATCAATAGTGCGTGCTGCTGTTTGCATTTGTCTAGCTTTTGTGCACTGAAAACGTGCTAAGTCAATATTACACTGGCTGAATTTGCCTGCAGGGTCAGTACTTGTTTGCCCAAAGTTTTTGATTTATAGATCAACTTCTTACTTCTATGAATGTTTTTGCTCATTTTTGTTTAATTCATATGTCTTTTTTCCAGTTCTTTCTCAGATACCAAAGCCCTTTGGACTGTTTTGAAATAGTTTTATGAATTATAATGTAACAGAAATTACATGGAACTACATGGCCAAATGTTTGTGGACACCCCCTTCTAATTAGCAGGCTTGGCTCAGCCAATTAACGCTATTGTAAGCAAATCTTTAAGTGGTATACCAATATATTCTACAGAATAGTGTGCTTCCAATTTTGTTGCCACAGTTTTGGATGGGCCCTTTCTGTTCCACCATGGAAATGCCCATGTGCACATAGGGAAATCCATAAAGAAATGACTCACTAAGTCTGGTATGGAAGAATTTGACTGGCCTGCACAGAGCCAAGACCTGAACCCCATTGAACACCTTTGTTATGAATTAAAATGCAGACTGTGAGCCAGACCCCATCTCCAACAACAATGTCTGACCTCTCTGATGCTCTTGTGTCTGAATTGGAGTAAATCCCCCACAGCCATGTTCCAACATCTAGTGGAAAGCCTTCCCAGAGGAGTGAAAGCTGTTAATTAGGACCAACTCCCTTTTAATCCCAATGGATTTGAAATTTAATTGGATGTCCAGATACATTTTATTCTATAGTGTTTGTCCTGAAGTTCTAACTTTCATTCTGTGTTAATAGAGACATCCACTATCTGTGGATTTGGCCTAGGATTGTCTAAGTTATAATTAGGGTATCTACAATAAAGCTGATGGTAGCTTTTATTTATTCTGATGTGTAGCCTTGAGACATACGTAGCACTAGTAAATCCCTTACTTTGACAAGTGAATCATCCCAAAGGCTGAACCCTTCATGACACTGATATTCCGCGAATGGCTTTCCTTGAGTTTGTCATGTAGAGAACTATATCTGGCAGAACAAAGCATTACTTCATCTTCAGTTGAAATTTGTATGGAGCTGGACACTCTCTTAATCTTCTCTTTACCTTGGAAATCTAGAGCATCAGCAATTTCTCTGCCTGACTGGCAAGTGGCGGAGAATTGGTTATGACTCCGCTGTTATGAGTACCATTCGTTTCAGAAGTGACAGGGCATGGACACAAGCACACACAAATAGTCACATATACTCTATGTATTTGTATATATGTTTATTTACAGGTATAGAAAGCCAAATTGGACATGATTTAATGACATTAACACAATCAGCTTCAGCTTCTTTCTTCACAAGCTAACCAGGCAACACATGAAATAAACATGAAGATACTGATAATCCGACTCAATACACTTATATGCAGATTATGCTGTCTCTTTGTTTGCCCTTTCTGATTAATTAAGAACTTGATTCTTGTCCCTTAAAAGCCAAAACATTCAAACCAAAACAAATCAAAACATTGTTTGAGCATCCCAACCAGCATGACACAGCAACATTGGCACAATCAATGTTGTGAGTAAGATGTGGGCAGAACTATCTGCTTGTCTGACCAATTAAAGTAGGGAAGTGTTTGGGAAACTTGTTTGAAAATATTCGTTTAAATTAGTGTGTAATATAATGATAATTGCATCTCTGCCTAAAAGTGTCCTTACTGCTTACTATGGAAGCCATAAGGTTCTCAACCCAGTGTTACTTCCAATCCCATGTATTAAAAATGAAGAAGCATTACTGCCATATGAAAGTTTAAATACTTTACATATTTTACAATAAATAGTTGTGACTGTATACACAATTTAAAAGTCTTTAGAAGCATAGGTTCAGAAAGATTCATCTTTGTCAGCAGCAGTACAGTTCTGTAAACAGATAAAAAAGGAAATATGAAAGCCCACTGGGTGTATCCACCACACAGGAAACTGTAATGAGGGCCTGTGGCTGCATAGACCGATGTGACTCCCGATGTCCTCAACAGCACAGGGTCATAAAGCTGTTCCTCACAGGACATACGATTACTTGTTTTCATAGTGTTCTCATTGTCACAGAATATTATGTGATGTCACACACCTCACAGTTATTTAGATGTAATTTCCATTCAGGCATGAGTACATGGAAATGAAGAATAAGAACTATTTTAGAATGTCAAAACACATATGCGTTTAAAAAAAACAAAAAAAAACAATGACAACAGGAACCTCTCTGTTCCCCATATTACAATAAGAACTTTTGTTTTCTGGTGGATAGTGGGCTGCAGCTGAATTCCAGTACTTTTATAGTATGTACTGAATTAGACTGTTGATGATGTATACCTGTATGTTCTATATGTATACACTCCAAAAATGAATTCATTAACTTTTATTTAATTTAATTTAAGAATGTTTTATAAGCAATGTAATTAAGTTACATTCAGTTAAAATTTAGTTGGATTGGGTCAAAACTATTTACTATAGTTGTTCTCACTTGCATCTTCTCAGTTGCCCACTAAGCCACATGTATACCACGTATTGCAAAAAGGTTCAAATGAAAAATGAACATGTTATGGTTCAAATAGTTTTATTTCCTATTTTGTCTGTAAAAATGACAAACATCATTAGCAATAAGTTCTCAATGTTTATTATTAATATTATTATTATTATTATTAAATGCAGAAAATAGCATAAAATATTAGGTTAGCCTCTGAGTCATTCACTAGCGTTGAAAAGTTTAAAATGACTAAGACATTTTATTCTTGAAAGAAAAATATATTTAAAATTATTTTTGGCCATTTTGCACATGTACATTTATGCATTTGGCATTGCACTTATTACAGGGACAATACCCCTGGAGAAACCTGGAGTTAAGTGCCTTGCTCAAGGACACAATGGTGCTGGCATCGAACCAGTGACCATCTGATTAACGGTTATGTGCTTTAGCCCACTACGCCACCACCTAGACTAATCAAAAAACCTTTCTTATTATTGGAAGAGTTGAAAACAGTTGCACTATTTATTAACATTTGAACATGGCAATACAGTTTATTTTTTGCAGTTGCTGAAGTATTGAGTACACTTGTATGTCCTGTAAGTCAAAATCTCCTTAAATCTTCCAAGTCATATTTTATTTTGAAAAATGGCCAAGAAGAAAAAAAATTCTCTAGAAATTCATCTGTTTTGTTGTTGTTGTTGTTGTATTTTTGTTTGTTTTGAGTGAGAGATTAAGGCTTTCCCATGTACTACTGTCTTGAAAGACGAAATCAAACTGGATCTGACAGGAGAGAGAGAGAGAAGAGGATGGTCCAGGTGTACAACAAGTAGAAAAGTACGTCTTTAGTTTGAGAAACCTCACAGTTCCTTAACTGGCAGATGCAATGACCAGTACATGTCAAACTCCAGTTTCAACTGCTTCAGTGAAGAAAAGACATTGGGATGTTGGGATTTTATTCAGGGTTTCCAAAAAATAAAAGCAACATCAGACATTTGCAACACCGAAAAAAAGCATAGAATGAATTTAAAGACTGAATGGTAAATATTAAAAATGAGTATTATTTTTAATATAAGTGTTGAGTTGATGTTAGAAAATTCGGGTCATAAGGTCAGTGAAAGGCATCCTACAAATCAATTTAATCTTTGGGAATTGCTACAGAAAACATGGTATGCAGTAAATATAGTAGAAGAGCACTCAATATCTCTTTTGGGCATTGCTGACCCAAAGAGTAATTGAGTGCTCTTCTATGTTTCTGGGTGGTTACTTGACTAGTAAAAATGAGTATTTATGCAAGCACTAACAGAGACAAAAGTGGCTTTATTTCACTGACTTCTGTTCAATTGTCTAGGCAGAGATCAAAAGGTATGTGAAGTCAAAGGTATAACTTGGGCGTGATTTTTGGGGCATAAACAGTCATAACATGGTGGTGTTTGTTCGGAACTTGCAACATTGGGTCAAACTTTAGGTGGAGAAACATTTGGAACTAATATGCCAATTTCCCATGTGATCGGATGCTTGTTTTTACTGTACATGTTCACGTTTTGTAAGTAGATCAGATCTTACTTAGTTTGAGAAATAAGAAGCATATTGGCACTGACATAATTTTTTTTCAAAAGAACAGTGAAGTATATTTTGTATCTATAAATTCATAGAAAGCAGTCCAAGATTAGTAGAATTTGTATATGCTCAGTTATTTTAAGCCAGAACTATGTGTACTTTGACTGTCATCCTGTATTTGGGACACAGAAACTATGCTTTTACTTGAATGCAATACAGCACAGTTAATTGGTAAGACTTGTTTGGATCCACAGTAAACAACAAGGGACAAAAGGGGTTCCTCTTGCTCATAACATCTGCCATTCTACCCATACTGCTAAAGGTGGAAAAGTTTCTATCTATGGTTTAAACAGAAGACATGACCTCACTAAGAACCTCTTGGAGTCAAGCTGCCCCAGTTGGAGATGGAACTGTTGGGTTATGTGGGTCCTCCAGCACTGTTTTTAGACAGTGCTGGCTCAACAGAGTGCTAAAATGTTGTAGACTGGTTGGAAAAATAATGGCACCCATCAACTAATGGCTTAGCACAGTTTCTGACCACAGACAAGGCCTCATTAAAATACAGTTCTGTGAAAAGTATTTGCCCCTTCCTGATTTTTTCTATTTTTGTGTATTTTTCATAAAAAAACAATTTAGATCTTCAATCGAGATATAACATGAAACAAAAGCAACATGGGTAAACACAAAATACAGTTTTCAAATATATATATATATATATATATATATATATATATATATATATATATATATATATATATATATATATATATATATATATATATATATACGATATATATACATTTTTTTTTTTTGTTGAAATGTATGAATTGGACCAAATAATAAAGAAAAAGAGCCAATAAGTGCCCAACATAGATGGTAACTTCAATATTGTTTAAAAAGCATCCCAGGGTGATTCCTCAAGACGCTGGCTGAAAAAATGTCAAAAGTACATGTCTGCAATTTCTAGGCAAAGGGTGACTACTTTGAAGATGCTAAAATATAACACAGTTTTTATTTATTTTGGATTTTCTTTATAACATAACACATAATTCCCATTGTTCCATTTATGTTATTCCATAGTTCTGATGACTTTACTATTATTTTAAATGTGAAGACAAAAATATATAATATAGAATGAGTTACAAAACTTTTGACCGGTAGTGTAAATATTAAATATTATTGTTTATTAAAAAAAAAAAATCTCACCTAAACCCTGTCCATAGAGACAGGCGCACTGCACAAAGTTGCAATTGCTAGCTGTACAAGCGGATCCGCCACTGTGATGTTGCTTGTGTTTGTTAGCACTACAGTTGACATAATAGACACCAACAGCTGAATTTCTACTTCCGCCACACTTTTTAGGTGCATTCAGCAGGGCATCCTCCTCCATTGCATTCGATTAATGTTTCTGTGCGATTTAAACACTGACCTTATCCAAACCGACAAATGGGCAATATACCCCCTCCCCATTCACACACGCAAACACACACATACACACACCTAATGTGCTGTAGTTTCTTATTTACAGCGCATTTTCCAAATGCCACATTTGTTTCTGTTTACACCAAGGACTGAGGGCCATCAGCTGTGAAGCATTGTTCAGATGGGCTTCACCCCCGAGTGAGTTGCGGCAGGTGGATACGGCCATATATTCACGTTTATCTTTGTGGTTCAGATCTGACACTCACCAGCTTGCCTATTTCATCATGCTGGATAAGCAATGCAGAGATGAGGAAAAATCACACCCTCACACACATGGAGAGAGATATATGGATATATTAACATGCTCTCTCATGCTCTTATGGCTAACTTGGGAACCACAAATTGTACTTGCAAGGCAGTGCCAAAATCAACAAACTTCCTTAATTATTTCAGCCCAAACCTCTTCCACTCAAAGTTTGCTATGCAGATAATTTTGAACCTTAGGTTTGTTATTTATTTTCATTTAACTTTAATCTTTTTAAGAAATATTAAGATTAAAATTAGTACATTTCTCATTGACATTGATAGCATTTTCAATATTTAAAATATCATCATACTGAATTGCAATGGTGAATTCTCAGGGCCAGCAAAGCCTTCCCTGCTGGCCTAACATGCCAAATAAATAATTATATTACATCCTTTCATTCTCAGTCACCTTCTTGCCAATGTATTTTTAACTGCTTTCCACTCTTAATTAATCTACAAACAAATAGAGACTTTACTTTACAAGCAAAGTGTTACAACTGTTTCACAACTCTTCTGCCCGAAGCAGCGCATAAGTCTGAGCTCCACCCCGTCAGGCCCTCAGAATATCCACAGAATCCCTCAACATTGCAAATGAATGAGCAACTAAAGTCAGATTGTCAGATTCATCAGCCAATCAGATGGATTTATTTGTCTTGGTGGGTGTGATCTTTAGGATATGTCCCGGTCGAGGCCTTATAGCTGGCCTTGAGTGATGCAATCACACTTTAAGTGATGTCATTTGAAAGCGAAGTGCGCAAAATCTTGCTATAAGTCGGTTGCCACTGCCACATCACCACTGAGAAAGAGATCCTTATGGATTTAAAAACCTGAGATGTTCTGCATTACAGTGTGATTGTTTACTATATTAAACAGGAAAGGAGGACTGATTTTCACTTCAAGTAAATTGGTAAGTGATTTTTGCATTGTTATAGCAACATCAGGAGTTTTCTAAATGTAAATTATGCTGCTTGAGAATTCAGTGTCGGATCAAGTTCTGAAAAGTATTGCTGCGTTCCATTCAACGCGGAAAGTCGGATTTTACAACTTCCTACAAGGAAAAGTGCAACTGAATGCATCTTGAAGTCAGAATTACAACTGGTAGACTCGTGCAGTAATTCTCAACTCTGATTTCGCCGAGATGCAGGGGCATGATGTCACACAAACATGTCGACACTCTGGGTGATATACAAAGTAATAGTGAAATATTCACTTTATAAATTAATATCGATAAATTAGTTTGTTTCCACATGACATGATATTAAAGCTTGTTTAACAAACGCCTGCAGAAACAGGTGTATAAAACATTATAATCTCTTTTGATAATCATATGCGTGAAGCACAAATGCTAGCACAGCAGCATTGTTTATCAGTTGGGTTGCTAGGAGACATCTCTTATGCGAGTCAAACCCCTGCTAAACTAACAGGAGCGTAGCAGTTCTGAATTTCGGGCAAAGGAGTATGGTCAGCGATTTCAAGTAGAAATATCTCGCATCTAACTTGAACAGAACGCAGCAGAACTGTACTGTATACCTTGATGAAATGAAATTTATTACAAGCAAAATTTAAATCACAAATATTATTAGATTTTTCCAGATATTATAGACCTCCTTGGTAGATTAATATGAAAAATTATGATTTTTAATGTCTGTTCGGAGACGTTCATTTCACAAAACAGTCATGCTGCAGTTAAAATTAGGATTTCTTGAGCATCAAGTGTCATTTCCAGTTCTGGCTTTCGTGCGTGGACGTGTTTTGAAAATGTCAATTGGTATAATTATTTAGCTGATACATAATGTAAGATGCCCAAAGGCATAAGGTGTCTTATTCATTGTGAAACTGTGCTTTCTTAAAGGCATGAATCACATGAAGGCCTTGACTTTAAATGAACGGCCCGCCACTGCTGAATTGCGATTCTAATTGTGATTGGTCTTGTCTTCCCATTTTTAGAAGCTTTTACACTACAAAGTGATTGTGTTTATTTCTGTGTGCAGGCGACTGAAAACAAGACACATGTTGAATATTGCGACTGAGAAATTGGCTCTGATGTAGAATTTAATTCATGAGCAAAGGTATTGATTATTTTTAATCCTTGTTAAAGTCCGAACTCTGTATTTAAGTTACATTACAACATGAAACATTTGACCTCATGAAAGCAAATGACCTCTGCCCTCTTCCACCCCTTTATCATCCTATCTTCACCTCCTCTCCAGCACTACAGGGAGCTAGGTCCACCTCAGGCCTCTAAACAACACTGTTCTCTGCACGGACCACTCACATCAAGAGGTCAAACCCAAGTCTCAATGTCATCAAGTAGATGTGACTCTTATAACAGATAAGAGTCTTAGCGTCTGACTCTTATTATGTGTGTGCACTTAGCATTGGATCACTGAGTGAAGTATCACCTAAAATGTTCCCTCTTCCAACTCATTGCATCACACCCTGTACAATTCCATGAAATATGTACTCTATTTATCTGTTTTTTCGCCCCCTTCCGTTCAGCCAGTCAGTCGTCTTGCACACCCAGAGATCCAGCCTGTTTGCAGAGACTGAGATCTGGGCTCGTGGTGGGCTGTGCCTGCTACAGAGTATCCCATAATGTTTGAAGTGGCTGACTATGCGCTGAAAGGATGAGACTAAAAAGAACTTAGAAATTCTGTCCCACTGTGACCCAAGCTGCTGCCACAGAGTATTTGGATCTGAATTTACAGTTCCTCTCTAAGAGTAAAGTATAAGCCACCTGCACTACCACTGAGCTCCATATTGTCTCTACAACGAGAGAGAGAGAGAGAGAGAGAGAGAGAGAGAGAGAGAGAGAGAGAGAGAGAGAGAGAGAGAGAGAGAGAGAGAGAGAGAGAGAGAGGACAAGAGTACCATACCCTCCAGACCTGGATAACCCAGGTTGACTTGAAAGCCCTCCTGCAGGCTGCTCACAATTACATATAATTTACATAAAGTTCATGTGTGTGGTAACTTCAGTCAGGCAGTCAGTGTTTCATATTCACCTCTGTTTGCCAGTGTGCTAACGTGCCTTGCATTCATGCATGAAGTCTCACAAGCCAGACTTTTGACTACCGGCATATTGTAGCTTAGTGTACACACAACCAGCACACTTAGGGGCAGTGTTGGGTAATGTTACTTTTAAAAGTAACTAATTAGAATATTGCTTTACTCCTAAAGAAAGTAACATATTCAATTAAAAAGTAAATTTTTATGTAAAGTGTTACGTTACTTTTGCATTATTTTTGTGATTCTTTTTTCTCACAGCCACTTTCTCTTCTGCTATGCTATGAATTCCATACAAATAAGCCATGCATTAAAGAGACATTTCAGGTCATGCTACAACACTGCACAACAATGTAAAAACAACATAGTAAACAAACAGATATTTAGAAAGCAGGTCTTCATATCATATTTATAAAAAAGAATCAATAACATGAATATGCATGATTTGTTTTTCATCAACATGGCAAGCAGCCGATATGAATAATGAATAATGAATAACCACTGTCTTACCTAAAGCAGAAAAATCCAACACTTGAACCTCCATCATATATGTCATCGTGTGCTGTGCTCATCGACAATGTCAGAGTCAACTTAAGATGTTTTTCAAAAGTCAGGATTAAAATCAGTGGGGAATGCCAGCCTGACATGTTCTGTGTGTCTGATAATAAAATAATATTTTTTACTTAAGTCATCACAGTGCACGCTTATTTTGTTGATTAGTTGTTTAGAGTTGATCCACGGTGTGTACAGACGCCACTGGTTGATCACATACTACAAAGGTGCATGTTGATACATCTTGAATGGAATTTTTTAATGCTACCAAAATGTAATAAAAATGGATTGTTTCATTAATCAAACTACTTGTTTATTATTAAATAAAAACGTTGAATCTTTTAAAAACTAAGACATTTTGTCTGTTTACACAATTGATGTAGAAAGTTGCTCGGAGCCACTGATCCAAAGGTAGCTTTTCTCATCCCATTCTCCCAGTTACGGGGAGCTGTAACACAGAGCAGTTTGGCTGCATAAGTCAGTGAATTGAGCAAGTATTTCACCCTGTGTATCATGTCGTGTCCAGTGGAAGACTAGTTTTATAATCCTTCTGGCTAAACATGATTTTTTAATGCAGTCTGTATAAACACGTGAATCAACCTTGTTTCACTCAACCAAATGTTGACCTCATATTAACCTAAAACATGCAATTTTCCCAGCTTGTATAGCTAATGTTCATGTACATTTCTAGATCCATTGACTGTTGGGTGTTCCATTTTCTTCCATTCATTTAAATAGAAGTGACTCATCTCTGCTAAATAGTCTCTGGCCTCACACTCTATAGAACTACAATACCCATCATGCACTACATCTCCTCCCCGAAGTTTGCACACTTTTACTTCTGATTTCTCACAATACATGGAAAGTAGAGGTGTACAAAAGCAATGCGTTACTTTATTTAAAAACTAACACCGATATTATGGCCTAAAATAAAACAAATATTACGTTACTTTACTCGTTACTGGAAAAAAGTTATCTGATTACGTAACATGTTACTTGTAACACGTTACCCTCAACACACTTCTTAAGGGCTGTCAGAATAACATTACACCTCATTTCAACTCTTTTTTTTATGTGATGTAAGGGTATAGGCAGTGCCCGGTGTAATCTAATTACAAAAGTAACTAATTACTGTAATTAATTTTAAGTACAAAAAGTACTGTAATGCATTATAGTTTAAATTCTTGTAATTTCATCAAAGTTACTGACATTCATTTAAGTTAATTACTATTATTTGGGTTACACATATTTCTAAAATCATAATATTCATGTAAAATGCTTGAAAAACATGATTTTTGATCATATATGTCTATTTACCCATAATTCCTTAATGGGAAATTATAAGCGAGAAATTTGTGAATTTGAAAATAGTGCAACAATTAACAAGCAAGAATCATTATTTTGAATTCATTGGGTGAAAACTATTTCAACGTGTTTTTAGGAAGTAACATCATGGTAATTATTTTTAGAGAAGTAATTAACCATTTGTAGCGAATTACTTTTTTTAGTAACTTACCCAACACTGGGTAAATGTAGTGTGATTTAAGGGTAATTCTCAAATTAATGCTATAGCAATAATAGACATTTCTAAAAGTTTGTAGCTCTTTGAAATAATGCAGTGTAAGTCTAAAAATTGTAGTCAAAGAAGAATTTGTGGAAATCCTGTGTAGATTCTGTTGCCTTTCATCCAAAAATTAAAAGTACAGACTACTTAACAGACATAACCATGCAGTTCCTGCCAGACTAATAAAAACCCCCAGAAGTTGCATAATTGCTAAACAACGCCGTAATTTTGCTCAACATGCCACAGAATTTGCACAATATGTATACGACAGTATGTGAGACTAGCTTGTTAGTGTACCTGAACAGAATTAGCTGTTGTAGAGTGTTATTAGTGAGTTGGTCATTATCTGTTTGAGTGTTAAAGGGGTCATGATATACTCCAAAAGTTAAAAGTAGAGACTATTTCACAGACATAACCAAGCAGTTCCTAGGAGACTAATAAAAAAAACTCCCAGAAGCTGCAGAATTGCTATACAACACAGTAATTTTGCTCAACATGCCACATCATTTACACAGTGGTGAATTAATAATTGTGAAACTTTCAGATTTTACCTACTCTACTCCTCTTAGTGCACAATATGTATCAGAGGGTATGTGAGACTAGCTTGTTAGTGTACCTGAACAGATTTAACTGCAGTAGTGTTATTAGTGAGTTGTTTATTATCTGTGTGAGTGTCAAAGTGTTAAAGGGGTCATGATATACTCTTTTTTTTTTTTTTATAACTTTATTATCTTCCCTAAGGTCCACTGATAATATTAGTAGAATTTTAGCAAAGTCAGAATTTAGTTATGTACTGTATGATCATTTCCTTCAAGTGATGTTTTGTTCATAAACTAATCTATCTTTTTGAACAAATCTTTTAAGTGAACAAATCATTCTCGATCACCGCCATACAATGACTCATACTGCATTACTCATTCACTTTTGACTCTTCCTTTCAAAGCCAATGAGCTCTGGTTTGAAGCGCAAGACTGCTGTGGAAGCTTAGCATGCCTGTAAATATTGACTGTATCATGAGCCAATAGCATTCGAGTACAGGCTGTGAGGTAGCATGTCATTGGTTTCGCCCGCGGAATTAACACACCCCTTCACTGAACCAGTCAAGATTGAGTCTGAATGAGATGAGACATTGTTCATGATGAACTGAACATACTGGTAAACTCACTTGAGAATGAAATGACTCAAGTTCGGCATGTGAGTCCAAGTTTATAGGTATGCACAAAATATAACCCCCAAATTATGAATGTGTAAAAATTACTGAAGTGCAGTTAAAATCACATGGATTATGGATGGAAATGTTGTGCTGTGGTGCACAGTGCAAGATATATATATATATATATATATATATTTTTTTTACTTTTTTTACATTTGACAAAATGCTAAGGCTTAACTTGCAGATGAATGAATCAGTGAATGAATCTGAATGAATATTTTTGGTGAATGGAATCTAAAGACTTAAGTCACTGAAATGAATCAAAATCCCCACCACTATTTCCCTCCCTGTCTCTGACCCTCTGTTTAAAATGCTTGGTTTTGGCCTAAGCGCCTCCTTAAAACTTAAATGTTAACACCCACTGTTATGATTGGCTAACATTGTGCAGCCTCTCTTGGTTCACAAGCAATCCACGTGGGTATGAGCCGAAAAAACATACAATCCACGCTGAAAAATGCTGAAGACACATCCACACGACGTGTATACACAATCCAAAGCATGATGACGCACACGCAAGAGGCAGAGCAGCTAAATGAAACAGATTTTCAGAGTTGTAACTTTACACTGCATCTTTTTAAAGCGGCGCAAGATCCATGTCAATGGTCAAAGATGTCTGTTGAGTGCATGTTTATATAAAAAAAAATATTCAAATGTCCATATGGGTCCCCTTTGGTGTTCAGGAAAGGTTAGTAGGGGACACTAGGCCTGCCAGTCCTGCTCTCTCTCTGCTTACGAAGTGAGAACCAGTAGGTGTAAAGTAGGTGTTGATGTAGTTGCTGTAGAGGTGGACATGAATTAATGGGCTCCATAGTGATGTAGAAAAGTTGCAGAAGTAGAGATTGAGGCATTTTTGCAGCTTGGTTTCAATAAATGCTTCTATTGCATAGGGGATTAAGTTTTGAGTTTTGAAATATACAGTATGGTTTTTACAGTATGTCAAAATATCAAGGACAATTTGATTCCCCATGACATGACCTCTATAAGACTGTCTAGCTATCTAACATATAAATGTACTAACTAATGTGTCAGATGTTTATCAATAATGAAATACTGTATGTATGACATAGGAAATGTATATGCTCTGTGTGTTTACAAGGTGACCTTACAAGAATTAAATTGTATTCTTATGTAAAATGTGTAATAATCATTTTTCGCATGAACAACTTTAGATATAAATTTGTATGTATACATATTGAATCTGAATACAGAATTTATGGAATTAATCAGTTAATCATTTTATTGTAATTATAGTTTAATCAATAAGATTAATTAAATGTTTACTGTCACATTTATTTACTTAAGTTGACACACCGTAAAATTACCTAAAATTAAGAGGTTGCATTATACTTCTAACATGAAATTGTAACTTTTTTTTTTAACTTGTAGTTTGGATTAGGTTAAAATATGCATTCCTGTTGACTGCATTATTAATAATTTACAACAAAAAATACAGCTCAGTTTTTGGCTCCACTGGTGTGGACATTTGACCCTGAAACAAAAACTGCATTGCCGTGCAGAGAAGGAGAAAGCCACTGAAGTGCACTGTAGATCCAACAGCAGGCAAGCGTCAGAGGAACAGCAACGGGTGTGTAACTCGCAGCTGACTGCAAAACGACCATCGGCTCCGAAGAAAATCTCTGAATGAACTCAATGTATTTCTCCGCTTTTATACCCGTATGTCCAGGGGCGGGGTATGCAAATACTGTCTTCCTAATTCTCACTGGTCTTCTTTCATAGATCAGAGGCATATTAGGCGCTCAGTAGAGACCCCTAGTGTTGATTCTTCGACACAACGTCGAAGTGAGCGACAGATGGGGAACTGAGGCTCACACATACTCATGCGTTTAACAACTTTTACTTTCAGCTTCAGCCTGGGGCAGTGGTTCAGATTTCAGTACGCACAGACCAATTTCAGCAGCAGAACATATGACCAGTTGTTGCCGAATTCCTAGTATTATTAGTCTGTTTCCAAACCATTTAAACAACATAAATATGATAATAAGCATGAATATTTCATTTCTTGTTATCTCTAAACAATTATTATTTCCAGCAAATTTGATTGTGTGGACCAGCTGTCAAGCTGTGTGCATCAGTGCCACTCTTGCCCACTCTCACCATTATTATGTACATTCGTCCCTGCAGTGACTTAAAAAAAAAAAAAGAAATTACTGTGTGTTTTTATTGATGTTTTCATACAAGGTTGAACAAACACTGCAGCAATAATCAACGCTCTTAAGTCCTGTTAGTAGTCTGGACAGAGTACATTTCAAGAGCATGTTTCCTTGCACTTATAATGCATTACACAAGCACAGTATAAAACTGACCCAGTTACATCCAATACAATGCTGTCTCCTCTTCCTACACACACACACACACACACACAAACACACACACACACACACACACACACACACACTCACACACCACTGCATCAATAAATCATAAACAAGAAATAAATTAAACATTAATTCCAAGCTTGTGGAAAGCTTCTCACAGTTGGCCAACAGAAGCTTCTCCCTCTCTATCTCCTCTCTGGCACAGCTTAATTAGGATCCTCATATTTCCAGTGAACAAACAAAAGAAGAGAACAGGAGCTCGAGAAAAGCAGCAGGATAACAGGACACTCTAAGTAGGTTAGAGCCCCCCTCTTGGTTCAAACTACCAATGCTTAGAGCCCTAACAGTGAGACAGAAGAAATTAGAAAATGACAGAAATATTTAAACAACCCCAGCTAACTCTTCTTAAAACTAAAAATCAATGACCCTGAAGGCAGAAACAGGCCTTATTTTCTCATCTGTAGAAAGTAACAACACTCTCTGTTTGACAAAACTGTTCAGACTGGTGGTGTGCTCACAGTAGTGCGCACAACATTTCTTCATTATGTGGGGTTCATAATTTTTCATTTAAAGCAAATAATGAATTACCCGTTCAATCTTAAACAAACATGTAAATGAATACATTTATAGATGATACAAAATCATTAAATCACTTAATAAACTAACAAAATATGTTGTTGTTTATTCTGTTTTCCATTTTCATATGATAATTAATGATCATAAACTGACAGATTTTTTTACATGATTAAATGTAAATCATGATTCGCTATGTAGCTATCTCTTTTGTCTAATATGTGTAAAAAAATATGTGTAGAATGCATTAAAGGACTATTCCAGGTTCAGTACCAGCTCAATCGACAGTATTTGTGGTATAATGAGGCAAAAATGTATTCTGACTCATTCCTCCTTTTCTTTTATAGAAAGCAAAAATCAAGGTTACAGTGATGCTCTTACAATGGAAGTGATTGGAGCCCATTTTTGGAGGGTTTAAAAGCAGAAATATGAAGCTTATCATTTTATAAAAGCACTTAATATACATTGATCTTTCTGTTAAAACTCATACATTCTTTAAGCTGTAAAGTTGTTTAAATTGTAATATTAACAGTCGTTTTAGGGTTTGTTGACCATCATGATGGCAATAAAGTTGTAAAATTGGCTATAACTTTACACAGAAAAGGTTAGTAAGTCATTTTGTCACACTAGAATCATGTTTACAGGCATGTTGTTTATGTGTTGTGGCAAAACAATTTGTATTTTAACGTTTATGGATTGGCCCCATTCGCAAGTACCATAATTTCCGGACTATAAGCCGCAACTTTTTTCCCACGCTTTGAACCTCGCGGCTTATACAATGACGCGGCTAATATATGGATTTTTCCCGCTTTCAAATTTTATAAAAAATAATAATAAAAAAAAAAACATTCTGTGACGTGCTCAGTTTTTTGGCGGCGTGAAGCTTTCATTAGACCAATGAAATTGCCGAACGGGTTAAGGTCAAAACAACTTTTTTTGTTTACTGTTTAGATTAAATCGAGCGCGCTCAAACTTCCCATCATTATGATTACGGTAGTCATTTTGTCACCCTCACCATGGCAAAGACATGGAGAAACGCATATGATGCTGCTTTCAAGTTGAAAGCGAGTGATCTGGCTGTTGGAAAAGGAAATAGAGCTGCTGCACGGGAGCTTGGTCTTAATGAGTCGATGATAAGACGCTGGAAACAGCAGCGTGAGGAATTGACTCAGTGCAAAATGACAACTAAATCTGAGGTTATTCAACTCCAACACCGAAGGAGATGACTTCAGTGGTTTCAGTGCACAGGACGAGGAAGATAGTGACCAATGACTTTATTGGTAGGCTACTGTTTACTGCAAATGTTTTATTACAAGCCGTGTGTGGCAGCGGGCGTGGTCAGCGCCTGTCCGGAGAGAAAAGCTGTAAGGCGCTTACACCTGCGCTAAATTATGTCTAACACCGGTGTCTAATTTCAAGTGCCCTGCTTCACGTGTCCTTCTTGGGAAAACTGTCACACGGGCACCAGTGTGACAGTTTTCAGCAGGGCACTTGACGTTCCAGGTAAGGCTTTTAATGGCCACAGCAATGTTTACAATCAATTTTATAAAGTTTCTCAATTCTTCTATGCGCCAACACTAGACTGACGTGTGTCACTCTCTCAGCTCTGTGGCTGCTGCCTTTTTATGCCGCTCTCCCCATGCTTACTGAAATTAGACACCGGTGTTAGACATAATTTAGCTCAGGTGTAAGCGCCCTTACCGCTTTTCTCTCCCGAATTTGTTTCAATGTACCGGTAGGCACCTGCGGCTTATAGACAGGTGCGGCTTATTTATGTTCAAAATAATATTTTATTTAAAAATCAGTGGGTGCGGCTTATATTCAGGTGCGCTCAATAGTCCGGAAATTACGGTATCTCACTGTAACCCAGATTTTTTTAAGGAGGGACAAGTCAAAATAAATGTCTGTGGTAATCAATATTATGCCACAAATGCTAGCAAATTGAGCAATAATTATGTGCAATACACAATTTAAGTCTATTTATATTATCCAATATATCCTCTTCTGCCATTACTTACATTGCTCTGTACATAATATACTGTATTTTTGTTCTTTATATAACAGATTGTATTAGATTTGCACTACGTGTGTGTATGTGGGTATGTATGAAGGTGAGTGTATGTACGTATATGTTTATAAAGTCAATCGTCTTGTGGCCAGCAGGAGTCCCTACAAATCTCTAGGGCCACAAGCATTTGCTTGGTTTGTGTGGTGGTTAACATTGCCACTTGTCATTGTACAGTAGTGGTGGTTACAGAAACATAATTATTATGCAATCTTTAATTTAATTTAGCTGTGTAGACACTGACATTGCACATCACAAAAGCAAATGGAGTCACAGTGACAAATCCAGAGTAAACTATTTCAGTCTGGACAGGGAATTAGAGAAAACCTTGTCTGTCTAGCAATATATACACTTTTAATAGTGATTAACTGAGGACATACACAAGCCAAACAAAACAAGTTGCAGTTGTACACCAATTCAGCTCAAATTTCTTTTAATTAAACACGTGCAAGATCATCTCTGACATTTGGCTGTCCCCTGTGCGTGAGTCTTTGGCTGAACAAGATTCATCTGGTCTAATTAAATTGCAACAGTAGCTTCAGACTAGACTGCCGACTGCTGCTTAGACATGTGGTTGACACTTTGGGGCTTTACAATAGAAGCGGAAGATGATATACTCGTTCAAATCACAAAGATTCACAAACAGGGCTGCATACACACCAGGGTATATTTTAAAATATATTTTTTTAATTTAGCTTTGTAAGCCTATTAAATATTAAATTGAAATAAAAATAAATGGGCTCTAAAAAATGTGAATACGTATTCACAATAATAATGTCAATTAATTTAATTATTATAAAATGCCATTATTATTTTAATTAATTAATTAATTTATTTATTATGCTGTTTAATGTTTAAATAAACATCAAAAGTAATCTTATTTATTATTATTATTATTATTATTATTATTATTATTATTATTATTAGTAGTAGTAGTAGTAGTATTGTTATTATTTAACTCATTCACTTCCATTTTTAATGACAACCAATATAATATGACAAACATGTTGGTAAACATTGCTATACCACTACAAATGAGACTGCGACATATAGTATATTAAATGAAAAGGCACAGTTTTAATGTTTATGAATATTTAAAAGACTCATGTTCCACCCTTTTAAGAGCACCCCCACTATTAGCCTACATCTCAACTGAACTTCGGCTGACTTAAAAATATGTGCGCTTCCGGCGCAAACATTAATAATAGTTTATCATGGGAATTGACTGATAAGGGGTGACTACAAGCCGCTTTGAATCATTGCTTTCCTGTTCTTGATAGATAATTATGATCAAAACGATGTCTTTCTCAAACAATCTTTTGGTCAGGCTTCAGCAAATCCAAACAAGTGTCGGTCGCTTCAGTAACTAGTTTTCATAAAGCTTGAATTCACCACAAGATGTTACCAGTGGGTTATATTTCAAGCACTTCAACAATCCAAATGATTTACCATAACGATTGTTTCAAATGAGTCAAAGCTCCGAAGCACTTTAGGATGTCAATCTTTACCACAAACAGTATCACATCTAACTCAAAAGAACACTAATCTCACCCAGGGTAACAAAAAACCCCATGTCAGAATAAAATTAAGCAATATCACACAAGCAAGAGTGTGATTTGGGCCTACATCAGCACTGCTTTGATTCAGCCGCAGGCACGAGGCCAGAGTAAAAAAAAATGACTTGTAAAATGAACAAGTACATTTGAAAGAATTAGGAAAAACTGAGTACGGTCAGAAAAAACGCATTTGTGCTTGGAACTACTTATGTGATGGATCAGGATCTGCTGTTGCTGGTTCAAACCAAATGATGCGTCCAAGCCTTCGTTAGTAATTCAAAAATGTCTCTTCAGAAATGGTATCATGGCTTGTGCTGTTTCTAGCAAGTTATTGGATAACAAGGATGGATGTGAGAGAGTGTGTGTGTGTGTGTATGTGTGTGTGTGAGTGAGCGAGAGAGAGAGAGAGACAGACAGAGAGACAGACTCAGTGATCACAGTCTGGCCATAGAAAAAGGCAAACACAGACAAACATGGCTTCCAAAGGAAGAACGAGTCTGTGCTCACTGTGACACGGGTGAGGTCGAGACAGAGACACACTTTCTCCTTCACTGTGAGAAATTTACAGAGTTGAGAGAGAGATACCTCCACAAACTCTCAAACCTTATGCCACAGTTTTCCAGTTTGGCAGAAACAGATCAGATGCTGGTGTTACTGGGGGAGGACCATCATGCATCTGTTGCAGCAAAATTCATTTTTGAGATGCACCTCCTCAGAAACCAATTACTGCCTTAATGTACTTCATTCACAGTACTTTTATTTTCTTATGTTCATAATGTCCTGTTAAATTCTTATTTTATTTTATATTGTATAGTGTATATTGTTATTATAGTTTTTATGTTATTTGATTCATTACCTGGCACCTTATTTTAATTCTATCTTTTAATTCTATATTATTTGTCTTGTCATTATCTGTTTTGTGTATTAATGCTTTGCCAATCATGCCAATAAAGTACTTTTAAATTGAAAATTGACAGAGAGAGAGAGGGAGAGAGAGAGAGAGAGAGAGAGAGAGAGAGTGTGTGTGTGAGACGGAGTGTGTGTGTGATCACCTGTTGCCACTCCCAAACAGAAATGCTGTCAGCTTTCTGAAGATCAGCTTTCTCAGTGAAAAAATAGCCATCCAAGCAGGGGTATGTCTCCCTATATATATATATAAATTAATTCACTACAGAAACCTCAATCTTCTCCGCCATTTTAAACAGTATGTGTATGTCCTCTCCAATGTGGAAAGTCCGGTAAGAAGTAAGCACCTTGAGTTTGTGTCATTAATCAGTCTGTTGTTTCTCTCAGCTACGATGAGCCATAATAATGAAGTTGTTCATTTAAAGCCGTTTAAAACTATTTCCTAGATTTTGTAGTGTAGTAGTAATACAAGCGATCACGTAGTGCTGTTGTACAGTATGTAAACACTGATGGATGCATCACCTAACTGGCTCATATTACACACAAAAATGATATTTTGCCATCACCTAACATATGTAATGTCAAACAATTTCATGTAAAGAGACACATATACAGTAGCTCTTAATACATCTACACTGCTATTACACTTTAGTTTAGAAAGGCACAAACACAAGCGGAGAGATACACATAGTGAAGCGTCTGAGTGATGATTATGTGCGACCGTCAGCACTCATGGAGCGTCTCTCGTCCAATCAGATTCGAGGACCGGAACTAACTGTTGCATATAACAATATATTTAACATTAAACCGAACTTAAAACATCACTATAACCCCCATTAACTTTAAATGTTAATTAATAACACCCCCAAACAATGCAATGACAACAAGCCAATAGCAAGTCCTCAATCATTAATAAACAATAGATGTTAAAGTATATTCCTGGTAAGGACTATAATTCAATGTAGTTTTAGCAACTGATATTCATTTAAATATGTAAAAGTGCCATTTTGTCCTTTGCACCAACAAAAGTGAAAAAATGCAGACGTCTGATTGATTCATCTAACCACTGATCTACAATAGCCCGGGACCCTGAATAAAAAAAGACAGAAATGAATGAAAGTTGATAAGGGCATGCTGGCTAGCTCTTACTGTCATTCTAAATTGTTTGTATATGCGTGTTGAACCATAAGGAGATGTTCTGGTATACACAAATTCAGATGTTAATGTAAGTATTTATAACCTGCATTATATGACTTATATGTACTGTTTTCGCAATGTTATGAAGATAAACTGTTTGCATAATGTTATCAACCTTATCAAGAAAAATAACGGGTTTTAAAATCTATGTGGGTTTCTTGTTATTCTTCATTCAAGAGGAAAATTTTACTTAATTCACAGTAAGACAAGATTGATATCGAAGATCAGTCATAAATTCAGCAGAATTAGACAAAGTAGTATAATTAATAATTTCAAGCTTTGTATCCTATTAATGGGGATGAGGAAATAACTTTAACCGTTAACTCTTCAAGTCACACAGTGTCCAATGCTATATGCTGTTTTAAAAAAGGTACAAAACACAGGGTATTTTGAGCTTGTATAACGTTGTATAACACAAACAATAAAACGACTGTGAAATGATTTAATAGACATAAAAATGAGGCACCCATTCACAAGAACACACAGCTGAACTAATACAGTGTTCCAGAATTATCTGAAACTGAAGAAAGCTGCCTCACCAAAGGTATGAGTTAACTGTGAATGTAATGATAAGTGTATGACAGTCTTTCTCTGTGCCGGTGGCGTGGAAACAGATTTAAAACTCTTAGTTAAATTACTTCAGCATTCAGACTGTGTATGCTGAAAAATAACGAACCAGTCACCGTGATTTGACATTGTTGGAAGCTGGACTGGACCATATACATTTTTAATTATACATATTTGTAAACTGGCCTTTGTGACTGCGGAATGTTGTTGTGATGATGTCACAAACAGCACAGTTTGTTGCCCCCCACCATTTCAAAACTCATTCCGGCGCCAGTGTACCTCTTCATTTCCAATAATTGTGGCTTAGATGCTAGTGAATAACCTGGGAATTATTAGGAGAACCATTTTTTTTCAAGGTATTGTATATTAAGTTCTTCTGTTAATTACATGCTATTTTAATGCACCTGATGTTCCCCTGATTGCTCATTTTACTAATTATATCACAACAAAAGGGTCACTCTTAAACTACTTGAGTTCAACAATCTTACAAACACATTTTTGAGAATTTCATCATCTCACTCCAAACCATGTCAATGATTTGACAGCAATTTCAAAATTGTCCAGACTGGGAGAAAAATATTGGCTTAAGGAGTCTGAGCAGACTTTCAAGTAAACTGATGACTGGCTTTTCACTTTCTATATGGTTTGGAAGAACATAAAAACTACATGCCCTAAATATTTCCATGATTTGGTGGGAATTTGTCTGAAGTTGCAATTGAAATAAAATGTAGGCCTACTGGCTTACTGTTAATCAGCTAGCAAAATTGAATGTGTCATTAGTTAAAATAGAATGATTTTTCCTCTTGAAAAAACTGAAAATGAACTTAGACCAGAAACATACTCTTTACATGTATGAGTACACAGTCCCTTGCGGGAATGTGTACAACTTATTTTGTGTTATAAAATGCACCATGACATATTTCAGAACGCATCAAGGTATGAAATAGAGCTTGTGTAGCTAGAAGCATCTCCGTTCACATACTTGTGTAAAGGATGTTTTTCAGATTAAAAGCTTAAAAACAACTGGTATTTTATCAATCCCAAGGCATTTTAATGTTGAGCTTATCATAAGTATGTACAAACTTTAGTAGTAACCAGTTTTTATTATTTAATAGTGCTAAGATTAGAGTCATCCTGCCCCTAGTGTGGATTTCTGATCTTCTCGTACAAGAGCAGCTGTGTATTTCAGTCATTTTGTATGCAAAGGTGAAGAGGGCATATTTGCGTTGCATTGAGGTCATGTGATATTTATCATCAGCATGCCTTGGATCTTCAACAGAAAGACAAATAGTGCAAGATGTAAAACTAAGTTTGATGTACTCACAAAAAAATATTAATTTGAAATCTAAGCCAGCACTATTGCCAAAGGGAACAATGCATATTTGAGGCTCATTATTTCCCGTTCAAAGCGCAAAACTTCGTTCCAACCAGATGCACATTGTTTTACCTCAGCAGGTTTAATTGCCATTTGCAGACACACTAACAAATTGCATCTCTCTCCCTATTCTCTATGAATTAGACAGTAACTAAAACTGAAACGTGTTAGCTGCAACAAATGGCTGTGGTATTTAGAGTTGTATCTCTATTGTCTGTTTATGCAAATTATATGAAGGTGGACACAAATATACTCACACTCTTGATTCAGCTGCCTTAAGACCTATAAATAAATGCTGTTGTAAACATAGACTCATGCATATAGTATCATAGCACAAGTCAACCTTTTACAATGATTCATTCTTGAATATTGATCCACATATGACATAATATTGTTTTGATGTATGACATACTGTAGTAGGCTACAAAACTGCTGAACCCAAAAACTGACATTCCCATCACATTTTCTGTATGTATGTCTTCAGGGTTTTTTAAACAGAGTTAATACATACATTATATACTGTATACAATCTATAATAGTGCTGGGACATTTCTGTGATTAATATTTTTTTATTAATGCAGTATTGTTATTTTTTTCCACTACCTGAAACTTCATGCTATAAGGAGTACTGTGTCCCAAGTTGTTCCAGGCTGGCTACTTAGCCTTACAGGCTCCGATTAGGGTGGGTGCAGTGTTAGGGCATCCACTGCCTGCCAGGAAATAACCCAGGCACTTTTGTACAATGTTTTACACTAGCATACACGTACATCTTGAGGAGGTACTTGCTTGACTCAGCTGCACATCCTCACACAGAAACTGAACGTTTGAAGCAGTGCACGCCACATGTCCCAGGCATTATAAACACAGGAGCGGAATTATTGTACGGAAAAAGAAGATTTCAACAGCAAGTGGGTCAGATACGGGCTATCTCTTCGCATCATGTGAAAAAGCTCACTGACTTTCAACTGAACCCATTTCAAAAGCAAAACTGCCCAAGAGAGATCCACTGTGTGCACGATAGCGACTGAAGGACCTGGTCGTTTAACAAGCTGCAGCCAGGTATAAGATAGAGACTTATTGGCAGCCAGATAAAATAATAGTTTTGAGATATTAAACTTCAGCAATTTAAACTTCAGCATTCAATATGTTTTAAATATGTATGTATAGTGTCTAATAATTTTCCCAAATTGTAATTACAACATGTTCACTGTATGACTTAATTGCTTATTTGCAGTCACTTTCATTGCATGATAAAATAAAAGATGCACTAGATGGTGACTAACACCTTCTTTTGTAATCCATTGGACACACACACACACACACACACACACACACACACACACACACACACACACATGTTGTGTTTCCATGTTTTATGGGGACTTTCCATAGACATAATGGTTTTTATACTGTACAAACTTTATATTCTATCCCCTAAACCTAACCCTACCCCTAAACCTAACCCTCACAGAAAACTTTCTGCATTTTTACATTTTCAATAAAACATTGTTTAGTATGATTTATAAGCTGTTTTCCTCATGGGGACCGACAAAATGTCCCCACAAGGTCAAACATTTCGGGTTTTACTATCCTTATGGGGACATTTGGTCCCCACAAAGTGATAAATACACGCTCACACATACACACACACACACACACACACACACAAATAAATGATGACAAAATTTGTATTTATTTTTAGATGAACTATCCCTTTTAATCATTTTAAAATAATAAATAATAACCCTTTTATATGAGTTCCTACGATAATTCCTGGCATAATAGATCCAACAGTTTGCCGCTCCATTATTTGAGCATGAAGAAAAATGATCTTGTGTTAGGGCAGGTTGTGTGATAATCAATAACTTTGTTCCTAGATTCTGACCATTATTGCTGCACCTTGCAGAATCCATTACAGAGACCTAATGCATCTTGAGAGGCTTAAGCCCTGCTACAGACGGCAAGCATTTTGATGCATGATTCCTTATTTTCACTGTACCAGGAATATTACGCTACTACTCAATCAACCCCCATCTTCCCTCTAATTCTGGAGGCATTTGGGGAAATAAATCTATATCAACTCTGTGTAATAATATAATGAGTATGAGTATGTGCATAAGTGCATATTTATGCATGTGTGTGTGTGTGTGAAGAGGTTAGACAGTGAATATGCATCATTGAACAACAGACTACAGAGACTTTAAAAACTTATTGAAATAGAAATGTTGTTTACATATACAGTAGATTGATTAGTTTGTATGTTGTTGCAGACTGCTGTTTTCTGGATAAACTTTGCATATTTAGTTAATTTAGCTGAACTACATTGAAAAATATGGTGTGCTACCATGTTTCATCATGTCTCTTGTCAATTATGTCTCTTGTCAAGCAGATACTGTAGGAGATATCAGTTCAGTACTCACCACATGGAGAAGAAATCTTCCCCTTGGCCATCTTGTTTTTTCTCTCTCTCTTCACTAAATGCCTTTTCCTCAATGTGTGCCTTTTCAATCTGAAAGAAAGCACAAACAGCAATAATTAAACAAAGAACGAGATGAAACAGAATGGGAAAACAAGGTGCAATTAGGAAGTAGACAAAAATACACACAGTCAATAGCCTGGAGAACCACAGAACAAAAGCAAACTAAACACCCTTATGGATGTGAAAAACAACACAGTGTGTTATTACTTCCAGTGCTGTCTGCAAGCTCTGTGTTTCACAGCTTTACCAGTTATCTCTAGGGCTCAGGTTTCATATGCACTTCCAGCAAACTCTAGCCCAAGCCACAATGAAACTTTTGCAGAATCAATATCATGTAATATGTACAAAGCCTGACATGATAAAAAAGAGGCTTTACCATTTGTGCTTCCTCTATCCTCTTATACAATAAACAGACTTCCCATCTATGACATAGGACATTTTTACTGTTATTTAAAAACCCCTCAAGCTCACAGTACAGATTTGGAATGTTTATATCCCAGTCCACTCTAAACCCTTCTTTCCGCCTTGCGGAATCACTTTATTCAGACAGTGACTCTTGCTCTCTCTCTATTTCTTTCTTTCTCTGTCTGAAAAGACACTAATGAGTCTCTCCATTCAGGCCTGGCGGTAGACAGAGGCAAGGTGATTATGCAAGCACCAAGCCCTGAATTGAAATGAAAGCTTTGGAACATGGAGAAGACGACTGTGCAGTAAAGAAGAAGAAAAAAACATAAATAAAATGAAGGAGAAGAAAGTTTGTTTCTGGTCTGTCTTGTAAAATCAGTCTTGACACTCACTGAGTGCCATTAGTAGCCCATTAAGCAGTTCAAGGACAATGGCTGTCCTCCTGTTTGATCATTTATCCCGCGGATCTTGTCGTTATGCTTGGTGCCTGAGATCAAGACAACTAGAGAATATCAATGGCGTTGCTAGGAAGAGGAAAAAGATTCCTCATAGTTCTCTTTAAACTCTGCAAAAATGTTTGTATATTTCATAAGGCGGTTATTTATCCTCCCCATAAATATTGGAACCATAATCTTGTGTTTAAACTAAATGGAGCAAGATCTGTTGGCATATGAAAGGATAACAAGCAGAGGTTGAAAGGACCCTTGATATTGATTCATGCTCGTGGGTGTTACAATCTGCACTCAAAAAGTAGGACAACTCAACCAGCACAAGGTGAAATGACAATGCATTACGTCCCTCTCTTATTTCCCTACACTGTATATCTGTTGAGTGCAAGGGCCACAGAAGGAGGACAGACTAAATAAAATGCATTATAAATGGAGGCTGTTTAGCTGAGATGTACCAATTGCATTCAAATGTATGAGAGACATTGGAAAGCCCAATTTGGCAGATGTGGAAAAGTATCTATCGCCTATCAGGATCCTGCCAAGTTTTTTATTATGGGTGTGTGTGTGTGTGTAATTTTTATGTTTTAGTTTTTCTGAGTTTATCCTGCCCTGTCCTCCTTGTTCTCTGTGTCATGTGCTGTCGAGTCTTTGTTGAGCACATGGCTTTGTTTGTGTTTTGTCCTGAGCTCTCCTTGCTCTTCCCGTTTGTTTGCTCCCTGGCCACTTGGGCTGTGTACTGATACAGATTTCCTGATTCGAGTCGATTTCGATTCACAAGCTCTTGATTCTAATCAATTACAATTTTGATTAGATTCAATTTGATATCGATTGTATATAGGTATTATATTGTCCACTTTGCTTACACATGATAATGCTGTTGATTATACTGGTGATCTTCTATCAAGGTGCAGTACATTAAAAATCTATTCATTTTAATAATTATATTTTATTAGCATTTTGGTCCATTTTAGCTTTTAAAAACAAACAAATCCATGTATTACACCAATAATTATTTAATTATATTGAATTTAGTATATTCTTTTTTTTTTACATGTTTATTGTTAACATGTATAACTTCTACTGTTTACAAAAGTTTTTCATAATTTGTTGAACATTTACTAAAAACCAGTACTGTCTCTTTAAGATAACCAAATGTTCTGTAAAGAGTGTGTAACAGAGCGCACGTTAATGAAAGAGGCCTTGAATGGCTTTACCTCACCCATGCTATGCATAAGAATTGAATGTTGATTTATTTTATTTTTTTATCAAAAACTGACCAAAGAACATAAATGCTATTAGAGAGATAGTTCACCGAACCACAAAAAAAAAAAAGATCTCATAATTTACTCACGCTCATGCCATCCCAGATGTCTATGACTTTCTAACAGAACACAAAAAAAGATTTTTTTTTAAATATCTCAGCTCTGTAGGTCCATACAATGGAAGTGAATGGTAATCAGACCTTTGTAGCTCCAAAAATCACATTAAGGAAACATAAAAGTAATCCATAAAACTTTGTTTAAATCAATAGCCTCAGAGGCAGTATAGTAGGTGTGGGTGAGAAACAGATCAATATTTATGTCCTTTTTTACTCTAAATCTTAACTTTGAGATGAGCAAGTAAACTAAACAAGCACCACATGTGAATTTCAGATGTAAATTAAACATGAAAGTATAAGTTAACCTGTAAGTTATCACAAGAATGCACATGTGCTGGACGAGCCTGATTTATTTATATATATATATATATATATATATATATATATATATATATATATATATATATATATATAATTTATTTTGCCTGATCTGAGATACAACAAAGCATAATTTATCATTGTTAAATCCACTGTTACTATATTTCAATATTGATTTGAAATATATTATTTGATTGTTTTGGAGATTTCAGTCTTTCCCATTTAAGTAGATATGAGCTGTACTGTTGCATGTTTTTATATAAAATAGGGAGCATTCCCAAAACAAAAAAAGAGTGGGCCGACTTGCTTTGAAATGGACTTTGATTTTAACCCCTTCTTTAATCATGACCAGTAGTTTGTGGACCTGCCAAAAACCATTGTCCTTATTAACACATCTGAGAAATGACACATTTCTCTTTAAAGAAGATAATGGTTCACTTCAAATGTAAGAAGCCTTGTCAACAATGCTCAACTTTTGTCATTCTCTACTCAGTCTTTTGATTACTAATAACAGAGGTCTTTATCCTTGATAAGTCTAAAGTTTTTAAGTTTAAAATTGCCCTGTGGCAAAATTCCTCAGATTTTGGCAGTGAATATTAAACATGTAATAACTATGTTATTTCTCATAATAACTATGCTATTACACATGTATTATATGTAAAAAGAAACAGCAGGAAAACTCATGGATACTGGTACATATTAAACACTGTTCTGTCATTTCATTGACCAGCGGCCACAGTGTTATCTGTCTCATCCAATTATTCTGCCCAGATGGACATCTTGCTAAATCCTTTTCAATCTCATGTGCTTGATTCGTCTTCAGTTCATGCTTGATTTGCCCTTTGCTGTGCATCAACCTGGGGCCTGTTGTAATGGATAACAACACACCAATTAATCTCATCATTGTGGAAATTAAGTAGATTGAGTGCTCTGATACAAACAGGGATTCCAGTGGGTGTCGAGGGGTGGCAGGCGACAGGGAGGGGGCAGTGGATTGATACTCCCAAGAACCTCGGGGAGGCAAATCCTATGCAGAAGAATTAATCTGCTGCAATCCAAACATGTGGTTAACCACTAGATAAAGCGAAGCAGAATGTCAGTTTAATACTAGATAAACTATGCTCTAATATAATGTGACATTTTAAGAAGGGAGCTTCTTCCCTCCTGAGTTTAACCAGACTCCATTAGTGTGGCTTGTTAGCATGGGTCAAGTTTGATCCTGGTGGGGATTGAGTATGTCAGTAGGCTGATTTAAAGCTTGTGGTAGGACACTGGGAATATCTCACAGCTGGAGGAAAGGCTCAGTGTCACAGTTCTCCTAAGGGGGTCTAGATTACGTTGAGTTGAACTAATTTGACAGTAAACATACAGTTTTATTATTTATATTGTTCTAAAGGTCATCAAATATTTTATATGTATTGATTTTTAATGATTTTTTTTAATAGTTTTTAGAAGGAATTTTTTTTTATAAAATTGAAAATATGGAAAATATTTACTTCAGATGCACACAATTTTAACAGCCTTTGCTTCTCATGCATTGCATCATTTTACATTTTTATTTCTTTCCCATTCCTTCTGTATCTCATTTCTCTCTGCTCTTTTTCTCTCTGGTTTAGCCATGTACATGTTGCGTAAATGAGAAGTGGCAACGCACAAAGACACATGTACAGTGCCAGCTCTCATTATCTCAGAGAGCAAAGTCTTCCCCTGCAGCCTCAGTGGCACTGTGCGGTACAAGGGAAGGAAACTTTAACTAAGAGCGCTCATCAAATTAGTGCACCCACAAATTAGCAAACAAAGAACGCATGTAGAAACAATGTTTTACCTAAAGACAAAGACTGGGAAAAAAGATAAACAGAGAAGAAGGAAAGACCATAGTAAAATCCACAGCTTTCAACATATCTTTGTCATAATATACTGTTTATTTAGTTCATTTGATTTTACTTTTTGCCTTCAATTTGTTTCACATATTCACTATATATATCTGACGTCCTGCAGAACGCTTATGATACATGCCAGTCTTCGAGGTGCCAGGACTGCTTCCTGTTGTAGCACAGTGTGTTAGAGAGATCATTACAAGAACATAATGAGCTTATTAAGGAAGAGTTTAACCCATGGGCAGAGGAACAGAGCATTCATCTTTTTTCTTTGGGCTAATTAGGGTAAAATTCCTATACTGAGGCATATCAGCATTGTGACCTCTGTCTCCATCCTCTCATTTACCATTTATAAATGAGCATGGAGGCAATTCATAAATTGCCTGCACAGGCATATTGACCTATTAACAGAAGTGAAGAACAACCTGATACCACTATAATGTAAAACACACACAGAAAAAGTAAAACTACTTGGAGGTTGTGCTTATTGAATATAAATTCAATAAGGAGACATACAGTAAGGAAAATAATACATCAATCACATCCATATTTAGGTCCAGTATTGACAGTTTGATTTGTTGCATAATTCAGCAGTGGGAAACAATTAAACAAAATCGTAAAAATAAATAAAGTTACACTTGGTCTTAATTGAGATTGATCTTGAGAACACTTATTGATGTTATTAGTGTGAAGCTCTGAGATATGTAGTGCATGCAGGTCTTCATCTGTCTGTTAAACACCTCTTTGCTATTGATCTGGTGGTTATTGATTAAGTTATCTTAACTTGTCTTTTAAGGACTCTTCAATACATCAATACTAGAGTTTGTATAACAGTTGTTTGTTTTATACAGCATTGATTTAATAAAAGAAAACACGTACCGCTGGAAATTCTTTCTTGCATAGACAGTAGTATGATGATCAGTGTAGCTTTTCTCTGTGTGTAAAATCTAGAATATTTAAAAAGATTATTAATTTTGGTAAATACTGTAATGTGGACCACTTTCCTCTCAATCTATTCTTTAAGCTGTGTTTTATTGAATGTGTTTGTATTGTATTGTATTATCAATTTTAGAGGTGAAACTCATAATACTGCTGATTTGAGTTCAATGACTTCATTATTTTTACATGATTAATCTTGTAAATGAAATCACGGATAAAAACGTTTGTTGAAGAAAGGTTTTTTGATTTCGTCAAAATCTTGAAGATTATTAAACTATTTAAATAAAGCATAATGTTGACGATCATTTTATTGTCATATGACAATAAAAATTATACTGCAAGATATTAACATTGCAGGATATAAAAATAAGAAGAAAAATCTTGATAATCTGAAAATAGAAGAAGATATTAGATATGGATTAATTTAATTAATTAATCCAGTGTGTTGGGCATTTCTCCACTTGAGCTGAGTGAGTTGAACTTGCTAACACCGGCAAAATTAACTGCTTTAAAACGGGGTAAATAACTAATTCAAATGCATCCTATTTATACATGACATTCTTCAATATATCCACAACATTTATGGAACATCTTACATCTGCACAATGAAACGAATGAACATATGAACTTAAATGATGCACTATTCAGAATAATCATAATTTGCATTGCGTAATTTACGTTGTGAATACACTGTTTCCATAAGAAGCATGCTACATGCAATGTAATATCCTTTCACAAAAAATGATTAAGTCTCTAAAGCATGAAGAATTCAGAGTACAGGTAGGCTAACTTCTAAAAAGTAGCTAATACTTCAGTCCATTCATTATTATTTCAGGAGCTAAGGTTTTTCCACAAAAACGACAGTAGGCCTATGTACGTTTATACTGTATGTTTGATACATGTTTACATTAGAAAGTGTTTATAATTTTTTTTCAAAATATTTGAATATTTGATTAAATATTTGATTAAAGTTTGGTGTTACAGTTTGACACTTTTTCCTCCATTTTGCACATCATCATCAAGTAAAATATATTATTTTCACTGCGTAAAACTGACTACAATTAATGAATATAACATGACAAAACGTTGACTATTTTTAAAGGCATTGACATTATTGTCAAAAGACTAGAACTGTGACTAAAATTAAAAAAGAAAATGACACTGTAGTTGAAAAAGCAAGTGAAACTGTAGGCCAAGTAGCACTGTAAAATCAAAACATAAAATGAGCAATAATGGGGATACAATATACTTTATTAAACATGAAAATAATATGTACAAGAACTCAATTTCAGAAGTCATAAGTATTAGTAATCATGCACAGTAACTTCCCCTGACAATGCATCGTGATCTGTAAACACGCTTTTATGAATGTTCGATTCATAAGAGCATTACCTCTACCAGACAACATACTGTATCCAATTCCAAGCTTTATAGCAGGTAAACAATTTCGCCAAAAGGATAACAGATAAAAATCCATCCAGACATCAGCGATGCTATGCTGAACTTTGTGATTGGGACTGACTGAACTGAACAGCATCCTCAGCCGGAACACGTGACGGCCAGCACTTCTTTCCTGTGGTTACGGACATGACGTCATGACGCAAAGAGGAACGACACGAGCCAACAATTTCACGGCAAATCTGACCCGACAGCTCAAAATACTAATTATTTTTGTAGGCTTACCAAAATGAATCGGGGTAATGTAGGGACATTGTTTTGAACACCGATTGTTTATGTACTTAATAATGGAAATTTGTAAATTTTTAACCCAAAAATATTACATAGTGCAGTTTTAAGTATCATATATTGCTTGTTTTCCAATAACAATACCTAATATCCTTAAATTCAGACAAATTTATATGAAAACCGAAATGTGTTTTTTTTTAGAATGTAACTCCGTAGAAGCTGGTGAGGGGCAACCGAAGCCGAGACGACTCCCCGAGACATGGACAGAAATCGAGTAATACTTCTCCACAGTGATCGCGTATATATATATATATATATATCCTTAAAACAAAATTATAAATACCTGAGTAGCAAATTTGTATGTTGCAATATATATATATATATATATATATATATATATATATATATATATATATATATATATATATGTTACAGGTATTTATAATTTGTTTTAAGGATGTTTAGATATTTAGAGAACACTAATTTGGAGAATACTTATACATCTAATTTATAATAGTTTTTATATTAAAATTATATGCTTTTGATGTTTTGAAATGTAAGCAGTGATTATACATTTTCTTAAACATGCTCTCATGAAAATTAGTAATAATTGTTCAAGATTGTGAAATTGACAAGTTGACTCATACAAAAACATATGACTTTTACTCACATAGAGAGTTATTACAGTGCGATTTTTACTAAGTTGGACCCCTAACCCAAACCTAACCATAATTTTATTAGGAAAATCACTGTGAAACAGAAGAGAGAAAAAACATTTATCCCAAGTTTAATGTAACCATAAAGTGTAACCCATTACCCAAACCCTTAACCTAACCATGATTCTAATGGGAAATAACTATGAACACTGAGGTTTGGAACAAGATGAGGGAAGTGTAAAGGTTATTGACATATACTGAAGTGTAAAGGTTATAGTTATTTGTAGTGCATAAATAAATAAGGATTGAGAAACCAATATTTTTCTAATTTGTATTGCATCGATCTTAAATTCTGTTTGTGATTAGTCAGTCTATATGGGAATAAAGGTTGTACATTTTCATAAGAATCAAGTTGTACGATATCTTACAATTTTGCTACCTCATATAACTTATGAAGTTGTCATGAGGCTGTTAATATTCTTGTTTAAGCAGATAAATTCCTGTTGATAAATATTATTCTAGAATACTTAGTTGCATAGTAACATTTGATTAATTCTCATTTGAATGTGTTTCATACACAGACTGGGATCACTTCAGCTCTACAGAATTGCAGTTTGGCAAGTATTGCTTTCCTCTTCTCCTATCTTTCTTGCTCACTCTTGAGACCAAGGCAGCTATGAAATATGGTCACTAGCAAATTGAGATTCATCAGACGGTCTGTCTTGCTCACTTGAATCTATATTCAATTCTGGAGCATCTGTTATGGCTGAAGCTGTTCAAGACACACTAGTATTGTAGGGGTGAAATTGTGCTTGGATAAATAAACTTATAGGTATAATAAAATCCAATAGGAATATATCACAGCCTCAATAACAGTTGTGGTGTGAGAATCTTGAAATTGGTTTCTTGGGAAAGAGGAAAAAACAATAAAAACAAGCTGTTAGCAAACAAAAGACCTGGATTTTCCATGTGACAGCAGCCATGTAATTCATGTTGCTGTTTATTCATAATTTAGAGAAAAAGTGTTTAGCCGAGTTGCAAATCATGTGGTATTTTCTAAGATTCATATCTCCTCTATTCGGCAATCTTGATTTCTGCATTAAAACCTAAGAACATAAAGATTGTTTGTCTTTAATGGGTTTTAGGATGTTGCATGCAAAAGCTGTACAGGCAAAGTGTAACTGCCTGTCCTCTGGATAGCTCATCAAAGATTGAGATGCACCTCTACCTTAGGGAATTTGAACTAAATGAGCAGACATACTGCTTAGGTAAGCACAAAACTCCAGGTTGAAAATGATGGGTGGCAACAATGCCATTGCAAAGAGAATAGCATCAGTTTCCTGAAGCCTGGAGGCTTATTCAGCAGAATAGTAGCTATTAAACAAAGTCCCCCTCTGTGAAACTGGATTCCCTGTCCAGTTTTAGATTTTCACATTATTTCATTGCATGCAAGGAGAGATTAATGGAACATCTCCATAATTTTGGCTGTGAGAGAATGTCTCTTATCCAGACATTTGCTAATTATTAGCATGCAGTGATTTGAAAGGTGAGGGGATGGGTTGTGACAAAGAGTAAACAAAAAGACAAACAAAGTCATGATGCCAAGCATCGACAAGAATACGGGAAATGAAAAAAACAAATAACAATGGCATATTCAGATCACATTTGAAATTATTTTTGCAATTCAGACATGACCTTGTCTGCAGTATGCCCTTGCTCTTTGTTTGCATATTTCACACCTCTCTGTACGCCTCCACCTTAAACTCCACTTGACGCAAACATGTCAAATGTATTCATAATCCAACAATCATCTTTAAAAATGTAATTTTTTTAACTTCCTGTACCCTTCAAAGTCTTGCTAACAGTTGCCCACATTTGCACATAAATATGCTCACATTTATGCCTATTTGCTATATACTATTTGCTTTGCATCTTCTAATGCAAGTGTCATTTACTTTGCTTGCCTGACCAGTACAAACGTGGAACTTTTTTACTTAATCCATGATCATATTACTCCAAAAAATAATGTTACCAATTATTTTCCTAATCCTAATCCATTTGCGTTAGGATAACATGACTATTTTTTATTTGGTTACATTAAACTGGGCAGATGATTTCTAGTCCCCAGCATATTTTGCATGGGACTCAACAGGGAGAGTAAATGATCAAATTAAGTGTTCTTTTATATGTCATTTTACAAAAAAATTAATTTCTGTTATGTTGTAGTTTTGAGGGTAACCATCATGGAGAAGAGTGGAGTTTGAGCCTAGGTTGAGGACCAATAACTTTAGATCATTCTACATATTGTCATTGAGCACTTGCTGTGGCAACCAATGCAAAGTGACCACGTTGCACTCAGTAGTGATTGGAAGTATGATTAATTTCCGTGTACCAGTTCAACTGGTTCAAAAAATGATTCAGCAGTTATTTTACGCCATCATGTAATGACATCACTTTTACGTAATTCTTCCATCAAGGTGTCATCGTTTCCACGCTAAAACATTCAAATAAAGACATATGTGAACATTATTACCCCTTATTCAATTAAGTTATAATAAAGGGTGTTTATTGACATCAGTGTTTCATTCTGTGATCCTGCATGTCGAATAGCCTACTACTGACAAATATTGATTACGTAATTGTTTCCTACATTAAAGATTTGCACCTAAAGCACCCAATACAGACACAAATACACATATATGTTCTGCCTGAAATGCTTTTGCATGTTTTATAAAAAATGTATTTAATAAAACTAGTCATAAGCATATTTCCAGTGCATTTTGTTTTTGATTAAAGAAACGTACATGTTGCCCCAGACTCTTTCAAGCCCTAAGTACACATGTAACAGGAGCCAGCTGGTATGTGATAGCTGTGTGGTAAACCTCACTCCCCTGGCCTCAAGGGGACTGACACTAGAGGCTGTAGCCTTTAGCCTCCTCGTTAGCATGCCCGCCTCCCATGCCGGCTGACAACGGTTTGATTCCCACTCATAGCGGTTCGAGCAGGACCGGTTATGCATGCATGCTTCTGAGATTAACTCTTTTGTTTGTTTTTGCCTCTTTTTGAATCTAAACACGACTGAAAATGCTGCCGACCGATTCAGCGTGAACATTCAAATCATTCATTTTGAATGGGTTCTTTGGTTCAGTAACCAGTCTAGTAACACATAAGAGCCACCTAGCCTGTATAAATCCAGCTCGATCATTTCAAACACATTTAGTTTGCTTTTGCTGATACATAAGTTAATGAAATTCAGATTTCTTGAAAATATCTATCACAATTAGCTACACAATTCATGAAGGCATATTAAAAACTACAAACACAACTAGAAAACGAATATATAATTAATTATTTGTATTAGATTCATCATCGAGGAAAAATGCCTACTTAAGTCTTGAGACCTTAATTTGCAAATATAAACTGTAATATGTGTCTTATAGAATAATTAAGGAATAACACAGAACAAATCTATAGGTTTATAAATGTTTTATTCTGGCGCTGCCATTAACGTCTCAAGATCGCAAGTCCTCTGTTATCCTCTTTAAACTTCAATAGGTAGTGGGACCGGCTCATTCGGTTCTTTTTGAGTCAGACAGTTCAATGTGGTGAGTAGCAAGTATATGCACTTCAGCTGTGAGTCTTGCGTCATCGTCCCGGAACTTAAGTTCGATTCAGTTTGATTTTGTGAACCGGCTCGACCAGTTACTTGCTAAGAACCGGCTTTAAAGGAACGATTTGTTCAAGAATTGGACATCACTAGCACTTAGTAGTGCTTCACACCAGCATGCTACCATTTACTGTCATTAGCTTGTATTAAAAGAGTTTTTTTGACATGACACATTTTGTTGAGTTTATTTGACTTTTTTGAAGTTTATTTTGAAGTTTTTACATTGCAATTACATGGCAATTGTATTTAGAAAACTTTTGGAGCCACAGCCCATGGTTAAATAAAGTTCAGCCAAAGACTAATTTGTGTGTGTGTGTGTGTGTGTGTGTGTGTGTGTGTGTGTGTGTGTGTGTGTGTGTGTGTGTGTGTGTGTGCAGTTTCAGCATTTTTGCTAACTTCTCAGACTGCTCCCACCCTTTTAATATTTTGGCATCTCTTCAAAACATTGCCCTCTGAACTCCATGTCAGAAACCTGTAGTGCAAAATGATAGACAGGCAGAGAGCATTTCTGACTGGCTACATTTTCTGATTGGCTAAAACATGGTGAGCCACTCTCCTTACTCTTTGTTGCTGATATCAGGGCCTAGGGCTGTCACATACAGGTGTGATATCTCAAGATAAGTATTTTAATATCTCTCAAGTAATAGGAACAAACAGCACTTTTAAAGCACAATCAGTCATTTTAGCAATAAAAAAGTACAGAGCGAATTAATGCTGGACAGCCAGTAAAATGACTTAATTTAGCTAATGTTCATCTGAACAACAGTTTTTTTTTTACTTAGCATGTTAATCCTCATATCGTGTCCTCATTATTATATTAGATTCACACCTGAGTGAATATCCTGAGTAGAACACCAAACTGCTTCAGATGGAGTAGAGAATAGGTAGTAAAGGGTAGGAGAACTGACATGACACATTCAGCGGAGATGAACACCCCAATATTTGCCATAAGCCTTGGTTGAGTGCTTTGAGATATTTTGACAAGACGTCATGTCAGATGTTCAAAAAGGGAATATGTCTTTCTATGTTTGGAACCAAATGGGTGAGTGTGTTGTTTATTTTTCGATAAAGGGTCATCAAAAGACATTGATGAAAAGCACTTCGGATGGATGGATGTGAGAGTTTTAAACAGCTTTTAAACAACGTTAGCATGCAGCTTTTATCTGGTTGAGTAAGCTGATTCAGTTCAATTCAATAAACAGTTTTGCAACTTTTGCTTGCAGTATTTTAAAGTAAAATGGCACATTACTTCATCCACAATCCAGTTTGACAGGCACTAAATGCAGTGAAATAGCACTGAATATTTAAACAAAGTCATTGTCATTCTTTCAGCACAAATGCGCAAAACATCTTTCTATGTGAATATGGCTCGTTATAGATTGCACCTCAGTTACAAACAACATGATCGCATAGGATATTAGCATGTTTGTTCTGAATGATATGCCACCCACATTCTGACACAATGTGCAGAATTATGTCCAAATCCCCTGCAACATCCTAATTAAAACATTTGCAAATAATTAAGTGAGAGAAAGCTGTTTTGGTGTCAGTACTGTTATGGTTAGTGTTAGATTTATGGTTTGGGTTATGAGTATATCAATGTAATAACTACTCAAATGTTTCAGTAAAATTAAAACACTGTGCCATTATTGTCACATTCAATCAAAGAAGTAAGTGAAAGAAAGCTGTTTGGTATCAGTACTGTAATAGTTGGTGTTAGGTTTAGGGTTTTGGTTATAGTTAAATACTTAAATGCTTCATTAACCCTCTGCGCCGGCGCGTCCTGCTGGATATTGTCGTCATTACAGTGGAAACAATTTAAAATATTTTAACCATTTTGGGGCATACAGATAAGTGTAAGACATCATTAGAAACTATAAAGGGTATACTTTTATTTGTGTACACTCACAATAACAACAAAATCTTGTGCTTTTGTAAAATTAAGAAAATAAAAAGGGTGAGCTTTCAGCAGTCTCTGTGTTCACAAGCATATTTCAGAAACACGTCACAAAAATGAACTGAAACTCTGCGAATACTTATCACACAAACATGAAACATATGTCTAAAGAAAGCTTAAAATGTCTAATTTTAAAAAAAAAACAATTCAAATTTTAAAAAAATATTCTCCTGCAATGTAATCTGTATGAAACAAAGCGATGTAAAAATTTTTTGGCGCAATTCATTATCTCTAATGTGATCCCACCCACCAGCAGAGCGCGCCATTCATAGGCTAATGTACTGAGACGATCAACACAAATGTACACGCCCCCGACTGTGAGGTTTAATGTAAACACAACACAACTCAACTTTTCTGCGTGTTTGTAACGATACACATTCGAGGAATCTCCTGGATATTAAGGAAGAGTTAACATTTTCCTCAGAAGAAGAGCGGGACTCCGATGAACATTTATATTTTGAAGAGAGACTTGATCCAGCCGAGGACGAGTAAGTCATTTAGTTTTCTTTAGTTGACATGCTATTTTATATAAACATGTACATATTTTACTAGTGGGACTGTTTCCAGACTTGCCAGACAGGATTCAGAGTATTGCCATTTAAAATATGACTCCTAATAAGCACGTTTTAGTTACATTTAAATGCTGTTTCGGCTAAAGCAGGGATTTAAATTGTATGCTGTATGATATAAATATGATATAAAAATAACATGAATGTTTAGATTATATTTTATCTAGTGTTTATAATGCCTCATTATCATCAACAAAGCTTGTGCTTGCAAACATGTGTTCAGGTTAAATGAGTAAAATGCACTTTAAATACACCCATATTAGAAAATCACCATCTTATAATGATTTCTGAAGGATCATGTGACACTGAAGACTGCAGTTATGATGCTGAAAATTCAGCTTTGATCACAAATTGCCTTTTACAATATATTTAAATAGAAAACGGTTCTTTTAAATTGTTAAAAGAGTTCAGAATATCAATGTTTTTACTGTATTTTGGATCAAATCAATCCAGTCTTGGTGAGCAGAAGAGACTTCATTTAAAGGTAGTGTAGGTATAAAATTAAGTACAGTCTTTATGTAAATTAAATGTATAATCAGATTTCTTCTTTTAACTTAAAACTTGAGTTTGATCATTAAGTCTCCTCACATTCATTCTCTATCCCTCATTGATAGGCCCAGGGGAGGGTCTTTGTCTTCTCAGGTGTAAATCACCTCATGATCATTCACGCCCTACATATTACCTTTCAACACTAAAATTGTCTTACAAAAGTTAAATTACTATATTGTTTTGTATGAATGAGTGATCAGGATGGGTTTCACATAATTTTGTAGCAAAAACTCTAGGCTACAAGATCCAGTTCTTAAAAGTCTTGTGGACAAATGTTTAGTATGTGTTATATGTCCTTATTTCAGTGACTTAAAATGTGTGTTTTTAAAAAAACACTGCTGAATACAGTGTTATCAGACTTTAGCCATTAATATGTTTTTAAGCAACTGAAAAAAGCACAAATGTCAAAGCAGGTCAAAACTTCTCCAAGGCCCAAAATACCCTCAGACCCCTGACGGTTAAACAACATTGTGCTGTTACTGCCCATGAAAAACTGTTGTAATAGGGAATTTTATTTTAAAAATATGTTTTGTATATTTTCTATTGATTATGGCAACAGTAATTAATCAAATGATGATGAAACAATGGGAAGAGCCTTTTATAACCATGCAAATATCAAGGCACACATTTTAGATGAGTGCATCTTCAAATAAAGAGCTATGTGCAAATTAATGGTGTTGTGTTGCAGTTCATTCTTAGTGGAATTCCTCATAATATTTTTGGGACTATTTAGAAACTCAATGCAAATTATAACCAACCAACCTTGCTTGAAAGACAAAAGAAGTTCAGTATGCAATTGTCATACACACATAATATACAAAAATAAATGCCATCTCATACGTGTAGTGTGGAGGAATTATTTGGCCTCCAAGGCACCAAACCTTAAATAAAGCTCTAAGGAAGTCACAATGTCAAAACTCCATCTAATCTTCATCATTATTGAAGAGAGATTGGCTATAGCATTTCATAATACATGATTTCCAAACAAGGTGACCTGTTTTCTGTGCACTAGACTTAGAACTGAAGCTGATTGGCACGCCCTCTGCATAAACAAGTCATATGCTGGGTATCCAGTGCTGATTTCCACCATTCCAGTCTCCTCGTCGACTCGTGGTACAATCAAGGCTGAGATTAAAGGTTCTCCAAAGACAAATCTTACACTACTGCACCTCTGCTTACACCGGCAAATACAGATACTCTCATACTCAATGTGTGGGCTGATGTAAAGGGGAAAAAAAACAGAGAGAAAAACTTCCGCAGAGAATGAAATTAGATCAGTCATTTTCTTTTACTTTCACTCTGTAAATATCCACCAAGCATGCTGCGATTGTAACACTGTCTGTATGTGACTGTACTGCCATTTTAGTTTCATTTCTTGCTCATTACGAACCTCCTGCTCAGTTTAAGATGGATATATGGAGTCAAAACATATTTTTGACTATTTTATAATCCTTATCATGACAACATTTGATTAAGGCGATAATTACTTAAACTGGATTTATGAGCAGGGGGTGCAAGTCCTACATGGCTTACATGCACTACTTTATGTAAATATGCAAATGCAGGTGTGAATGCTTGGCCAACACATTGTAAGAGCACAGTCTAGTTGAACATACTTAATGTGCACTCTTGTATTGCTGTCTATTATTATATTATACTGTATGCATCACCATCAGCTTTAAGCGATTACAGTACAATAAATCTGGCATGGTGTTTTCTAAATTTGTTATAGTTGTACACATTTACAGTGCATCAAATTAAGTAAGAGCAGGTGCCGGTTCAGTTGTACAAAAACTGATGAAAAAGGTGAGATAACCTGCTGATAAAATACACATAAGCCCAGAATATGTAGTACTGTAACGAGTGCAGGAGGAGGCAGACAGGGGCGAGGATCTACGTGCAGGCTTTATTAAACAAGAATGAAAAACATGACAAACAGGAACAAATGAAACATCCACGGTGGGAAAAACTGAAACTAAAACACGAAAACATCGGGGGGTACACGAACAGGTTAAACACAGCAAGATGGGCAAGGCAGGCAAGACAACTACATCCAGACACATCACAACAGTTGAGACAACGAACGACAGGGTAATGAAGGAACAGCAGGGTTTAAATGCACAGACACATGATGATGCAAATGACAATCAGGTGCGAACAATGACATAGTGATGAAGACTGGGAAACATGGTGACGGTGACACGGAAAACACGTGTCAGACAACCAGGGATCGTAACAAGTACCCAAAAGGACTAGTTCACCCAAAAATAAAACTAGAATAGCAAGAACTGTATAATGATTCTTAAGACAATTTCACCTTCTGTTTCACTGAAAATGAAAAAAAAAAAAAAGGATTTAGACCAATATACATTACAAGCGATTAAATAATACAATCTATTTCATTTTTAACTGATTTTTGGCAGCCTGCCTATTGCCTCCTTGGTGGTAAACTTCGTTGTGACATTGTGGAAACCAGACTGAAAATGAATGACTATCTGATACAAATCCTTAGATAAGTGTGATTTCAGCTTGACTATGTTGATGACATTTAGCAATGAGCTGTGGATGATGACATACAGAGATTTCAAAACCACTGTTGTCCCAGCTTTCAAGGATGAAAGAGATGGCATGAGTCCCAAATGATTTTAAATCAGAAAGGTTATAATTCAAAGAAAGGAAAGGCACACCAAAGACAAACTTATACCCCCATGCCTCCCATTCAGAGGTCCACCGTGTGGGTCCCATTCAGTTCAGAGGTGTGGGGTTACACAGACATATTATCTTCCCATTCTTGAGTGTATCAGATCTCTCTCAGAGGTCAATGCCAGTGATAATGCACAACACGCTCTGGTGCATAGAAAGAAGAGGCCATGATTCAGCATGATCAATGATGGAAACACTATGTGTAACACATATCTCAATGACTCTGAACATACTGAGATTAAAGTTACTAATGACCTTCTTCTCTCTCTTAATTTTTTTTATAATGTACAGTATATTTTACACATTTAGTGAAACCGTAGATATGGACAACTTCTATTAAAATGAATGGGAGAAATTGGAACGCTCAACCAAGAAGCTCTAAGCACCCAATAGTCAATGGATTTAGAAAGTCCCACCTTAGAGATAAAAGAGCCACTCACCTTTTAGATACAGACATCACCTGTCAATCAGCTCTAGAACGTGCATGCGCATTAGCTATACAAGCCGGGAAAAGTGCATTGGTAAAGGTATGAGGTAAAGAATCATCATTTATTATTCCAGCTTTGTCAGATTTTATTGCTGATTTGAAATATGTTCTTTGATCGTAATCTTGACCAACCGTTATTTAGATTTCGGTCTTTATCCATACAAGTAGATAGAAGCTGCACTGGCATGACTGGAAATAGCCTCCCGATAGCGTTCCAAAAATGGCTGACAGTGGACTGACTTTATACAAAGACTTTGGTATGTTGCTCCACCATTGCACACATAGCGGATGCCTACTGAAAAATCCAGTTCAGGCCAACTTGAAAATTAAAAGACCCAACGTAAATCTCCATGCTTGTCCATGCTGGTTTATGCTTGTTAGTTTGATGCTGCTCTGCTGTTCACCAACAAAACTGGTTTATTAGTGAAACTGGTCAACAGCATAGTGTATCTGGTAAACATGGTTGACCAAGGAAGTCTACTGGTTAACCTAGTTAACCATCGCTGTGGGAACACAAGCAAACCAACATCCCTTTAACACAGATCCATTGGGTTTTCTGTTTAAAAGCCATAATCATATGATTCCCAATCTGTCTTTTCTCTCACAAATGGTAAAATAAGAGCTTTTGAATTGCTTTCAGAATATGGACATTGTGGACAGCTGAAAAGCCTAGAATGAAATTTTGAAATGCATGAAACATCCACAATAATAATAATAATAATAATAATAAAGAGAGATTTTCTGTGCCTGATGTTTGCTGAGGCTTGCAGTCTGTCATTGCAGAAATATGCCTCTCTCCTTCCTTTTGTTCCATTATGTTTAAAGTTTAATGAGCATGAGCACAGCATCCTGTCCACCATTTTAAAGCAATTCATAACTCTCAGTACACCAACGTGTAACATGCTGCCACACACACACCCACACACCCACACACTTTTATACTTTTTTTTTAAGTGATTTGAAATATGTGGCCACCAGAAATGTCCTCATAAACCACATTTATAGCATAATACCCTTGTAATTACCTGTTTGTAAACTACATTTTTTTCTCATAAACCACCCAAACCTGCCCCCCCCCCCCCCTGCACATACACATAATCACAAAATCAGTGTATTGAACCTCTAGCCATTAGTCTATCCACAAGTGAAAGCAACAATAAAAAAATAAATACATAAATAACGTATTAATCATGGGGAGTCATCCAATAAAGAGAATACCGTGCTAACAGTTGTGCTTTGTGTTCACCCAGCTTTTATGAGAGAAGTATCATGGGTGAAAAAACATGCAGCATTAAATTGTTGAGTGAATACGTAAGGGATAATGTACAGTCAACCAGTCATTATCACAAAATAAAAGGTGTTCAGCACCGTGATGCAGAGCTGCTGAAAGGTTTTATTTTGCTATAATGACTGACTGACTGTACAAAATACCTCTTATTATATTGCAACCTACAAATTAAATAAATAAATGTAGATTAAATATAGATACTGTACATTATTATCTGAAAAGAAAGATAATGTAAAGTCTCCAGGAAGACCATTTCAGGTTTGCATCGGAGTTTGGATGAACCTTGTATTTAGCAAAAAAAATATTTGCAATAAAATTGCCTAAAAATTACCATCTGACTGCTCTATATCCTGCTTCATACACTTCATATTTAATTAAATAAAAGGACATATAATGTTTGAGTTGAATTTTTTATGGTTATTTTTTATGGTTATTTTTTGCTTTTTTAGGGATCACAGAATGATAATCAGTAATAATGATCTGTCTGAAAGGTCTGACATCACTTTATCCTCGGATGTGCGGTCATTATTCAAAAATATCAGACCACTGGATAACGCGATTGACCAACCAGATTCAAGTATTCCATACAGCTGTGTAATACATATGTAATATCACACAAGCAAGAGTGTTGTTTAATTGAAAATCAGCATACCTGTGACTATCTCACAGACTGAGTTGTAGCCGTGGTGATATTTGGCATAATGGCATGATTGTGACTGTTATATTGCTTTGATGTAATTTATTTATTTATTTTACAGTTCTTTAAACATGAGAATAAATAATTTCCCTTTTTGACACAATATGGCCAGTTATTACAAACTATTTTGTGAGTATATTATCTTTGCTCCTTGTGGCAGCGGGGGCGTGGTCAAGCGCCCGGTCCGGGAGAGGAAAGCGGTAAGGGCGCTTACACCTGAGCTAAATTATGCCTAACACCTGTCTCTAATTCCAGTGAGGACGAGGAGAGCAGCATAAAAGCAGACTCCGAGCCTTCAGTCGAGAGGGAGAGCAAAAAGCAACTCAGTGTGCTGTATGAGTTTTTGGCAATAAAAGCCTACCTTCAGTTATTGATCCCCGTTTCCTGTTTTGTCCTTGACCATCCTTCCCGTAACGTTCCACACTCCTCTAAAGCAGGATCAACTGCTGCATGCCATTAACATACAGTATGTGCATATATATATATATATATATATATATATATATATATATATATATATATATATATATATATATATTTGTAGCCGATTGGATTGTACAGAACACAAGATATAAAAATATCTTTTGGGGTTTTATTTTGATTGCTGTTTATAAAAACAAAAACAAAAAAGTGGTGGATGGGGCTGTATTGTATAATAAAATAAATAAAATACAAAAATAAATTATGGAAATGGAAGTGGGCGTAGTTCTAGCGGGAAGACCAGCAGGTGCACATCATCACATCATTAGCAGGTAACTCCTAGCCAATCGCACGTAAGCCAATGCTTTATAAGTCCGCTCACAATCTATCACATTGATGTTTCAGTGTGCTAACAATGCAACCTCCACCTCCTCACCACCACCAGTTGAGCCCTGTCCCTCAGGGGGGTAGGCTCCTCGCCCCTGCCTCCTATCTCCGGCAGGACATGACGGTTCCAGGTACAACTACCTCGGACTGCCGGACGGGGCCTACGCCAAAGAGAGAGACATCACCTCCCGTTTTACATCTATCAAATAAATGGCATCTCAAACTTCACTCAAGCCTGCGTGTCTTCCCGATAGAAATGAAATACGGTAGTGGCTAATGTTAAATGAAAATACAAACAGGGCATTAGACTACCCATATGATTCAACACTTTATACATGCTTATATCATTGATAGCATTTTATGCATTTAACAGATGCTTAAATCACTCAAAGTATTTTATTTTATTTTAACCAGGCAATAAGGACATGTATAACAGTTAAAAACAATAGAATTCTCATTGCCCATGTTTTCACATATAACAAGTATTAACACTTATTCACTAAACTGTTAAACACTCTGGGCTTTAAATAATTAAATGAGATATGATCAATTCAAATGTACATACCCAGTCCTTGCATGAAACAAAGCACAATAGCTGTGGTCAAATCCAGACTGAGCTACACATTGTACTCACTCTATATTCATTTGGTCATTAGAGAACCTGCCATCAATAAGTAGAGGAAACTGCACACACTTAATCCAGTGAAAATACTTCATACAAAATGATGACAGTAACATTCTGTAATTATATACTGTTCATGCTCTATTTCTTATAGATCACCATCAGCCATACCTCAAAGGCATTAACTGAATCTACTTAGTGGAGCTATTCATCATGGGAATTATTAATTCATATTGTCTATTAATTTTAAATAATATGATGGGCTTGAGAGGGTCACTATTATGGATTTAACTTTCAAGACACTGCTGACATCTGACTTGTCCAAGCAATCTCTTTAATTATGCATTTTCTTAAAGAACAGCATAATTACAGACATACATTGGCAGACAGACAAAACCACAAACTAATCAGCTGTAGATTCACTACACTTTACTCTACAAACCTTTTCTGCTTTCCAAATGCAGTGACCCAGACAGACCTTGCTATATCAGATTACTCACCTCTGTCGTTTCCATGTGGTTTATCCTCTTGCTCACATCTTACCAGGTCAATCATAGCTGGTCACTCACTGCCAAGTATAACCATTGTAATCCACTTGTTAAGGTGAGCTTCTTTTGTCTTTTTGCAAGTTTCTTTTCAGAGCTGATCACCTCTGGCTTCATTCAGTTTTCCCTTTTTCTTTTCTTGTTGCATTTGCAGCAGGAGCACATTAAGAAAGAATCAAGTTGTCAGGTGGCAGAGGAAGAGGAGGGGTGGGGGGTCAGGAGAAAGGGTATGAGTAAGTGTGTGTGTGTGTATAATAGTGTATATCATGCTCTCTCTCGCTTAATATTGGATGTCCCTACTTTCTGCAGTCTTAAAAGTGCCGGTGACGTGAGCTGGTGGCTTGTGTGCAAATTAAATGGAGAGACAGAAAAGTGCATTATTGATGCCAGCGGAGGCTGAAGTGTCTCACTTACAGAGCCGGCTCCGGTTCCCACATGGGGTAATTAATCCACAATCCAGAGGTAGGCATGAATGGACCAACTATTGGACAGCCATCTCCCTCCCCTTACTCCTTCTCTCTTCATCCACTACAGCACTCCCTTCACCGGCTGCTGAAAAATAGGTCACCTGCCTGGGACCAGGGGAACGACTTTTTAAAAACAGAGCACATTGTTTTCTGCCAAATTTTAAGTGCAAGTTGACTGTTTTTGCATGTTTTTTTTTGTTTGTTTTTTTTTCTGGTTCTGAATGTTTCTGTATTATAACAGCTCAGCCAAGTGATTGCAGATAACATGGATAAGATCCAAAAAGGTACAGGACAGATGTAGAAAGGAAACTTAAAGGGGGAATTGTAACCTCCCTGTACATAATTCAGTATAGATTCTGATGCTGTGGATGCTAAGATTGATTCATTTGGTTCTAGGCATCTCCCTTGCTGATCATTGTTCATTCATTGAAATTGTTTTCAAAGAGAATGTGCAAATACGATTTCTCAGGAATATGCTCGGCAGACACTTTGCACCCCCTTTACTTTACTTTAATAGTTTAAAGTAGAGTCGAGTGGAGTAAAGTGGAGTGATGTGGTGTGGAGAAGAGAAGAACAAAGTAAAAGGGAGTAAAGTACAGTAAAGTAGGAGCAAAGATTAATAGAACATAAAAACACAGAACTGAGACTGCAAATCAAATGGTCCAATGGTCCATAGAGATATTAGCCCATTGGTAAAGAGTTGTGGAGTAGTGCAGAGTAGAGTGGAGTTGGGTGGAGAAGAGAAGAACGAAGTAAAAGGGAGTAAAGTACAGTAAAGTAGGAGTAGAGTTTAATATAATAGAATAGTGAAGAGAAGAATGGAAGAGAGTACAGTGGGGAAAAGTAGAGTAGAGTTAAGTAGAGTAGAGTACAGTAGAACAGGGAAAATAAAATAAAATAAAAAAATAGAGAAGAGTGGGTTAGATTCGAGTAGAGAAGAGTGGGTTAGAGTAAAGTAGAGGAGAGTTGAGAAGATAAGATAAAAGAAGAGAAGAATAGATAAGAATGGATAAGTATAGAGTACAGAAGAGTTGGAAAAAAAGAATGGAGAAAAATAAAAGAGTAGAGTAAACAAAGAAGAGGACTAGACTAGAATGAAGCAAAGTAGGGAAAAGAAGATATAGAAGAGAAGAGCAGAGAGAAGTATAGAGTACTGTAGGGAAACAAATAGATTGGAAAGAGCAGAATATAATAGAGGAGAAAAAATAGAGTTGAGTACATAAGAGAAGAATAGAGCTGAGAGCTGAAATGCTCATGTGTGTTCAACCGCCAGCAGGTGAGTGGGTAGGAGATTTTACACTTCCTCACAACTTTCAACATGAGTGTTTCTGAAATGCAAAAACCTTTCATTTTTCCCTTTTCATCAAAAATGCAGACACTGTTTGCACTACAACAGAGTCACCACAAAGCTGGGGAAAAAGTGTACACTTAAACCTCCGACTTTATTTGTCAAGAACATGGTGCTATAACATACACATGAAGCAAACTATGGAACTGTGAGCAGCAATTAGTAGCTCTGCTTTAGACACTTTAACTGAACATTTCCCTGTTACAGTGTTTTAATGAAGAAGAAGATGGAGAAGTTTATTTTATATAGCACCTTTCCCAAGCTCAAGGTCGCTTCACAACTAGCATATTTCATTGATACAATTAGATCTATCAATTAGTTCCATTTGTTGAGACTTGAAGGCAGTAAAAGAGGAGATATTGTGAAGATTAAGAGGTAGTGAGTTCCACAGTTTAGGAGCAGCAACACAGAATGAACTAATGCCAAGTGTGGCCAGTTTAATTTTAGGAACTGACAAAAGACCACATTCAGAGGATCTGAGAGACTGAGGTGGGAGATATGGCTGAAGTAAATCAAACAAATATTTTGGGGCAAGACCATATAAAGCCTTAAATGTTAAAAGGAGAATTTTGTATTTAATGCGAGATGCAACAGGCAGCCAGTGGAGATCATGCAGAAGAAATGTAATGTAATCAGAATGCTTAATGAAGGTGAGGACTCCCACTGCAGCATTTTGAACATATTGTATCCTAGTGAATTTTTTGTTTTTGTTTTTTTGTTTTGTTTTTTGTTAAACCAACAAGCAGGTCATTGCAATTATCCAGATGTGATGTGATCAATGCAAAGCATCAGCTGGTGAGAGAAATTCGGAGGCATGCAATATTCCGTAGATGGAAAAAAGCATTTTAAGCGACAATGGAAATGTGAGAATCAAAAGAAAAAGTTGAGTCAAATAGAGCATCAAGATTACAGACAGTGTGGGAGGGCTTGACATGAGCCCCATCAATGTCAATGCAGAGGTCCATCCTTTTTACTTGAGCATTAGTTCCAATTAACAGTATTTCGGTTTTATTTGAATTTAGTTTGATGACATTCTTGAACATCCATTGTTTAATGTTGCTAATACATGCAATGAGTGAAGCTGGAGGCGAAGGTGAGTCAGAGCTGGTGGTAAGGTAAATTTGAATGTCATCAGTGTAGCAGTGAATGTTAAGGCCATGTTTACGTATGATGTGACCAAGTGGGAGTATATAAAAAATTAACAGTAATGGTCAATGGACTGATTGGACAGGAGGATGCCATTAACCACCAGGATAAGAGCCATCTCATTGCTGTGTGATGTGCGGAAACCAGACTGTTAAAGTTCATAAAGATTATTAGAATGTAAGTAAAAATGCAGTTGAGTGGCCAACTTCATAATTAGATCACTAACAGCAGAAGGACTGGTTTGAGTAAAAGTGGTCAGAAGGCAATTAGAGTGGGGTGGTATTGACCCAGTGTGAAGAATATGTGAGGTATCAGTTGTGAAGGACAAATAAATAGACTTTAAATTGACTGTGAAAAACTGAAAAAAAAAAAAAAAACATTCACAAGATCATCAGAGCCAGAGACAGCATGTTGAGGAGGCTTAATGAGTTTACTAAGAGTGCCTTAGGTCTGCATTTAGAGTTATTAACTAAAGAAGATAGATATGATGAGCTTGCGGCAATTAGAGTAGCCTGATAGTTAAGCAGATATTCTGAGTAAGCCAAAGAGTTGACAGTGAGTCCAGTTTTCCGATACAATCTTTCAGTGCAACGACCTGCAGTTTTAATAGCCCTGAGCTCAGGAATGAACCAGGGTGTGGCACGAGTAGAGGGAACCAACATGTTGAATAAGATTGAAATATTAAACATTCAGTTCATTAGCATGCCACCAAGCAAACAACTTACTGATACAAAAACTACGTTAGCCAGAACCATGTCGGATCCACAGTTTCTTCCGCAGCGGATCGGTGTGATGCGATCGCAAAAAAGAGCCAGGTCAGTCAACAGGATATTTAGTATAAAGAGTCCAGTTAAAAAACATTCAGGAAAGCAGTTAGTCCGACTGATTTATGATATATATAGTATAACAATATTATAGGTATAATATTATATAAAGTATAACAAGTTCGGGTAAAAATTATTCCAGAGAAGTAGGTAAACCAACTGTGTTGATCTGCAAGGATGGGGTTGTGAGCAAGATCAAACGAGGTAGTGCAGTTTGACCAGAGTTATTGTCCAAGAATATTCTGACAGCTACTTGATGCACAAGAGATATCCAACATAGAGGGCACAATACAAAACTAAAAAAATTTAAACAAAACAAACAATCAAACAAACAGTCACCAGCATGAAGCGGCAGCACAAGTGCGCACAGCGTTCTCATATATATAATGCATACATTTAAGCAACACTATGTAACTTTTTATTATAAAAAACAACAAAATGTTATTAATGAGAGAGTGCAACAAAAATCCATCTTCCAAACCATGTCTTCACCCAGATACACTTTGATAAACCTATAATAATTATTTATATATTAGAGCTGGATTTCGTGGGAAATTGCATATCATTCGCCCATGCGTGATGACGTCATATCCGTACACAGAGAAAATAAGGCCTAGACTACCCCTAAAAATCTGATTTTTTGCATATCCAGATTGTATCCAGATGAGTTTTTGTTGTGAGACAGAGTTCTGCACCACCACTGGACAGGGCACTTATTTGGGGAGTGAGGTAATGCACCTCCATTTTTCCAGCATCTGTTTTGAAAGCATCGTCACGTGGATACGCCTACGTCGTTACCAAAGCAACCCATGCAGATAGATTGCTTATGTCTGAATGCGCAAATATGATTTGATCATTTGCAATTAATAGTGCAGACAGTCGGTCTGAAAAGATCTGATTTGAGAAAAAATCTAATTTGCCTGCAGTCTGAACACAGCCTAAGATCCAGCTACTGTAGCATGTGCGTGGGAATAGCGTGGAGCTGAAAGTTTGCTGTCACAATGAACGAGAAAAATTGACAATGGATCATTCAAAACGGCAAACCTTCAGGGAATCACCAGTTGTAAAAACAAAGAAACTCTGAATAGAGCAGAGCCTACAAGCAAAAAGGGAAATCGACAAAGTCTGTTATAAAAACCCGAATTAACATCGGCTTGGCTTTTCAGATGTGTACAACTCAGAGATCTGAAATGATTTAAAAGCGACCCAAAAATTTTTTTTTGTTACTCCACAGGTAAGATATTTTATAGGTTTTATTATGTATAATTGTGTAAGTGAAATTATAATAATAATAATCGGTGCAGAAAGTTTCACTTGCTAGCACACGTGTATATTTTTCTTTATGACCGCAATAATTTATATAAATAAATCCTTTAGTCCTAGGCTTGCCAAGGACATGTGAGTCTTGAAATGATTTTGACCACTGGTTGGTTACAATGACAATCTATAAATTACCATGGTCTATTTGGCCAGAATATCCTGTAGTTATAAAAACTTTACAACTTTTGACCTTATCATACAAGCAATCATTATGTCTAATGTTAACGAACGTTGCCTAACTTTTATAACGTCATTTATTTCAAAACATCAGTGTTTACAATTCAAAACAACAGCATAAGATATGGCACTTACCTACACAGATGGCATGTTTTCGGATGTCCATCTTTTAATTTCTTTTGTTATTTATTTGTTTATTCGCTCTGATAAGATGTCCTGTATCCATGTGTACACCTCGAACCACATTCCTCCGTGCAGAGGAGCAGAGCCGAAGCACGATTTAAGTCATTACCATAACAATGTTCTTCATCAAGACACAAAGAGTTTATGTTAACCACTTGAGGGCCAAAAGTTACATAGCGTAGCTTTAAGTGCAACAGCTTTTTTATGTGTGACACAAAGTGGCCAGTCCATAAATTGCAAAAATAGTCTAGACTGAAAATGAGAAAAGAGCGACTTCAGCTCTTGTGCGAGATGGACCGTAGGAGGCAACGCTGGGTATATCACACTTACAGCAGTGACAGTCTCCTGCATCTGAAATCTCCCACCCACCACCTCAACTTTTTTTTTCTTCTAAGCCATCCGTCTTTTGACCTGCCACCCAATTAGGCCTGTGCTTGTGATGAACTGAGCCAATTAAGTTGTGCATGTTCGCTTGGGCAGGAATGCCTCTTATAATGGTGCAGTGAAGTTTTCCTGAGCTAAACACACTTCGTTTCTCGTGCATTCATTACCGATTAGCCATCAGTCACTTGACACAATGCTCACTGTTTTACTGCAACATCAGCGCGGGCCTCATGAGGAATCATAATGTGTGCAAATTGCCAAAATCACCATACTTAAATGGCACATTTAACAGATGCCTGGTCTTACTGTCTTTCAAAAACTGAACTGTATGAATAAGTGTTTCACACAGAGGCTCAATTTATGTAAATACTTTGAGGTATGATGATAACAGTGGTGTTGTGGTAACTGAAGTTGTGGAACTGAATACTGTTAATTTGTCAAGAACACAGTGTTTTGAGGGAGTGGAAAGAGCCAAGACAGTTTGAAATCAAGCGAGAATACAATTAATTGGATTTCCGAAAGTGTATCTGAAATTCTCATTGGTAAATTGGAGTCCATTGCAGCAAAAGTTGTTTTATTTTTCTATTCATTTTATTTATTTTTGTCAACTCAAGGCTGTATGTCAGAGCCACACTTTCAAAAATCGTTTCATTTTCCCTTATTGTCGTTAAACTGTACATTCCCATTGAAATCAATTGTTTCACAGGGTTTAGATTCTGTCATTACCACACCATACTGTCATAGCTAGAGAACACGAGCAAACTCTGATTTGACAGACATGACAATGCGACAGTTTGAGTGACTTACATCCACATTTATGGTAGTTTGGGTAATGGTCTGAATATGACTGTACTCTACTGAATTTTAGGTCGATTTCGAATCCTGTTCAGGTGCTATGCCTGCGTGCCAAAAAAAAAAAAAAAACAGCATCTCACAAATTCTGTGGTTCACTATACGTATCGTTGCAGTTCCGAGGTGTCCACTGAGGGGCGCTAGAAAGCAAGTTATATATTCTCACAAACAGATTCTTTTTTTTAAGGTTAATTCTCTATTGAGTTTTAAATTGAACAAAAACTACCTCCCTAACCTAAATCTTAAAGCTTAACCTGCCCAATAGTGTCTTAAAAAGCAAATGTGAGATGATAGATTATTAACCTTAAAAACTCTGAAAACAGTTTTTCCAGGTTTAATAAACAAACCAGGCATTTCTACCCTAAATCCAACACCTGAACCTAATCGATAGTGTAATAAAATCAAATGTTAGATGGAAAACACAAAGGCTGTAGCAATTTTGTGGCACTTCTATGACAATTTCTGCTCATGTATTGTTGGCATGCTTGATTTGCTGAACTACCCCATAACTCATGTTGGAGTCATGTTGGAATAAGCTTGTAAATGAAGTTGGTTACGTGAAGCAAGTGATAAAATGTATCATCTTTCAAACCATGAGCTGTACTAAAAGTGTTTTGATGTACAATGAACTGTTAATCTGCCGTTTTACTCTTAATATAGTAAAAGTGAATAAAACTCGTTGTAGCCTCTAGTGTTTATTTCACCAGAAAACTGTGATATGTAAAACTATAAGTGCACGTAAAACTAATTTAGCAAAAATGTTGTTATTGCAACTTGATTCTATGAGACCACGTTGAAAAAATCATGAGAATTGCAGACTTGATAATAGGAAGGGCAGACCGGATGACGTAATTGACTCACAATATTGCATACATACTCGCTGATGCAAATTTCTCCTCATCCAGAAAATCAGTTCTGAGTGGCAGGTTAATTTTGATTAGGATTTAAGAGTAGACTCTCAACCTGGTAACATTCAGGTGTGGCATCTTGTACTGTTTCTGGGACTCAGATGAGATAGAGAAATAAATCATATATGCACAATCCTAAAATAATAAATGCACATTTGATGTCTCCTTTTAAATGTCTGCATTTTGCTTGCCATTACTTCATATACTGTATGCATATGCAAGTTCATGCACTCAAAACATGTTTACCATATGCTTTCCCCTGAATGTTAATGGTATTTGCACAGAAAACTCCAAAGTAAACTGTTTACAGAGTAAGCAGATCCCGCCAAATATCTGCTCTATTATGCACAATGCCTCATTCAATTTTAATATCATAGTTAAATAATTCAGATATTAACTTTGAATTATGGTTGTAAACATTCAAAAATCAACAGTCTGACCAACATTGGACATTCCACCTCTCATATAATAGAAACGTAAAATTCTACAGCCCTAAAGGAAACACCCTACAAACCTGAGGTGCCCTGTGTTGCATTGTCTTGATTGTCAGCCTGAGATGAATGTGCCAAATCTGTGCTCAAGTTTTGAAGATCCTTCACCTTCTAAACTTCTCAATTCTCCCTTTTAAACACTCTCCTGGGATCCTGGCTAGCATCACCCCTCAAAAACTGTAGAGCTTTGAGTCATCCACTCTCCCTGTGGCGTGATACCTCACTCAAGTTGCATCCTTTCCCTCAATTTATCCCTTCATCCTTCTCTCTCTCTCTCTCTCTCTCTCTCTCTCTCTCTCGCTCTCTCTCTCTCTCACACTCTTTCTACCTCCTGGGGATACTAGAGAGATGGGCAGAAAATGGAGGAAAGGTCAATTTGCCTTTTAACACTGTTGGAATTACTAACATCCTTGGCTCCATCTTTGTCTATGTGGCTGAGACTACTCTTTAAAAATGTTTGTTGGTAATAAAATGCTATAAAGCTGTAGAAACAGGGAAGTTTCTGTTCCTGTTTCACACAGCATGTCAAAGCACTGAATATATATTTTATTATAGACTGAAAATTATAAAGTTGATTAAGACATGCAATTTAATGTTTTCATTTGAAAACATGACATTATGTATGAAACAGACATTAGCATTTGTTCTGATGTTGTTTCAGTTGGTTGCATACTTTGGCTGTTGTCCCTTCCCCCACCAGATGGCAGGTTGGGGACAGTTTCTTTATCATACATGTTCTACTGCTCATCAATCCAGGCTGATTGCTTCCATGGTAATGGGCTGTGCATGGCTTAATTTCTCCCTAATGAGAGTGTCCTTGAGAGGTTTAGCATTAGTGAGAGTTGCTAAGATTGCTCGTTTACTTGCTAGAGGATGTTATTCTCAGTTACACTTCCTTGAATTCAACACACTTTTTCTATGAACCTCAGAAGTGCAGTGCACTCGCGCTTTTGAGATAAGGTCTTGATTGAAGGATTCACACCTGAATAGAACTTGCTTTATCTAAGCTTGACAGGACTGGATGTTTGACTGATCTGTGCAATGGTCTAGGAGGGATCTGTGATTTTGCTCACAGTGGAAGAAAAGTAGTACGGTCTCTGGAAATTCTAAAGCAAAAGGTCTAAATACGCAAGAAAACCTGAAAAAGTAATGAACCACTCAACATTATATCTAGACTGTAATGGATTACATCCAAGAGGTAAAACTTTATAACAATGGTCTGCTATTAAAGGTAACTATGCAGGAATTAATGAAGGATTAATGAATAGTACTACATTAACTTGTTAGTTACTACTATTAACTAATATGGAAACGTGATTAACCAATTAGTAAGTAATAGCGAACTGATGACTGAGGTAGTTCAATAATTACTGAATTACATTTTCCTCATTGAAAACAAAAAAAAAAACATTCTGAGTTTTGAGCTTACAGTCTTAATTGAATGTAACGAGAGAGAAAGACAGTGTGCTATAAAATAAATGCATTAAAACCAATATATTGCACTGTCCTTGCAGGTTGAACACAAAAACACTATAGAGCGTAACCAGCATAGGTATGCTTTCTCAAAAGTGCTGAAAGCATTGTTATGGTTATGCAACTGGAACCGTTAACAGAGCTCAAATTATGTATCCAGTATGCATCCAGATCAGATAAGTGAAAGCCTGTTACAGTGTAGGCTTTGCGAACCACATGCGGATGTCACGGGAGCCATTGAATTGCTGATGCCGGCTGAAGCTGGCATCAGCAAGAAATGTCCATTTCAATACTCTAATACATCTCCTCACCTAATTTCAAATCTCATTGGCTGGATCATTTGTAACTTCTTATCTTCTTATCAACGATTGGCCAGTTTACATCTCGGTCAGTACTTCTTGTCTGAGTGGGGGGTTCTTGTCAGGAGTGAATGAATGTAAAAGGAGACAGTGTTTGATGTGCAGGGAGTAGAAAAGTGGTTCTAAAGGATTTTATTTTACTGGGTGTTTCCTAAAACATTCAAGGCTTAAGCCCGGTAAGCCCACACATAGCACCGCCCCTGACAAGAGCTTTGCTATGTGATGGATGTTCAGTACCTTACACACTGCTTGAATCTGTTTGTTTTCCCACTTAACGATGTGGAGTTTTCAACATTGCCCCTGCCCTATTATATAGTTTCACATTAAACAAAGCCAACATACAGTACAGTTAAAATGCTTTATTAAAAACCATCAGTGATATTCATACTTGACTAAAAAAAATTGCAATTGTACAGCAATTTAATCTATAGCTTTAGATAAAATCAAATGAACATGGAGGTCATATACAGCATAAATTGCCAGTCTGTTACATAGTTTAGCTTATTAGCTTTTGCAGCTGTAAGTTTGAAAAACTCAATCATATTTAACAAGTTTAGGGTCTGTCGGGCAAACCCCCTGCAACTGAGTAGATGTTTGCACATCTGTCTTTTAACATCTGGACAACTTCCATTTAAATAAGAGAAATATGGCAGAATATTTTCATTTCAGGTCACATACATAGAATGTCTAGACTGGGAAAAGTGGTACCTGCCATTTTTACCTAAAGGGTATATTTCTTACTCAATTTTACCCATAAAAATGTCTCATGTACATTGAGTCAGACTAATAAATAAATTTAGGTTACCTCACATTTTTTTACAGTGTAGGAATCCATCTGATAGTGGATAGCATCACATGCAAACTGGTTATTCAAGAAGCGCTCACACCAAAACTGATACTAGACATGGAGGGTGTAGGACGCAAAGGCAGTTTTCAGAATGTTTAAAGTTGTAACTCAAAACATTATAAAAGCACCATTAACATTATTATAAAAATAATGCTATTTATGCACTACATTCTAGATCTTCTGATGACGTGTGATGGCATTGCATGAGGAAGCCTTTACACAGCGGTCAGTATTCTCATCTGTCGTAACAAGTTCTTATTTACAGATGGAAATTATGACTCATTTTAATGTAAGACTCATGCTTTGCACTTAACTCTGCATGGCTGGTTTCATAACTATGCATTTCATTGATATTGTTTAAGGTAAAATGATATAAACAGGACTCTCAACCAATAATTTGTAATGGTTGAGAGTCCTGTTTGCAACTTAAAGGGGAGCTTCACCTTTTGAATTTTTGTCTCATTAGCTATGCAAATACATGCAATTACCACAAATGGATGGTGACCTGTAGCCTTCAATGCTAATTGGAAGAGAGCCAAGGATGTGTGTGTGTGTGTGTGTGTGTGTGTGTGTGTGTGTGTGTGTGTGTGTGTGTGTGTGTGTGTGTGTGTGTGTGTGTGTGTGTGTGTCAAGGGCAGCAGCATTTTCCATCTTCTCATATCTCCTAACACAGAGAAACAATGAAAGGAGTAGTCTGTTCCTTTCTTATATCCAAACGAGTGATGGGCCTTGGAGTTAAGCTTGTTTAACACGGGTTAACAAAGCACCGTTCAGCACTGATCCTCTACATTTTCTTTAAGGAGTAGCCTCAAGCTACTTATTGAATCAATAAGCTTTGCAACAGCCTTGGTCAGACAAACCAAACTCAGAGCTACGGAGGCAAAGAGACACAAAATGCAGTTTCATTTTTAATATCATATGTGGGACATGCCACTTGTTGACGCCTAATAAAGACTTCTCATTTCATTGTCAATTTTGTTGCCTGATATATGGTATTGTATATATATATTCCTCCATTTTGCCTTGTAGCACAAGGGACAGATTGGCTTTTTATTTTACATTGTAGTCCAAAGTTATTTTAGAGGCTCTTCTCATTGGTTTTTGAGCAAATTGTAACTCAAGTAGTGATTGTTTCAATGCAAATAATGTGAATTCTGAAATGAATGGGATTGATTGGGTAGTGTTTCACAACCCCAACTGGCATAAAGAAAATAGAAAACAAAATAAAATGTATCTACTAATGTCACAATGAGCCACCTTTTTCTATTTTGTTTTGCTGGCAGACATCGGACTAGTTAAGGAATATTTCCATTGCTGAGAACTCATACACAGCAAAATCCAAAAACAACTTTAAAACTTTTGTGGGTTGACAGATTCAGCTGTGTATGCAAACTCAAACTTATGATGAAAACTCTAGACCCTAGAATTTTAAGGCTGTTTGCTTTTCCCCGTGGCAACTCCCCCCTTACATTCACCTGGAATCCTTACACATCACCCAGTTACAACTGTCTTTTACAGAGCAACAGATTGACAGGTCACAATCTCATAAGCACCATCAATTGTGAACCAATGGGGAAATAATTATAGATTTTATCTCATTTGCTAGTTGTCCTGTGGTACTGTGAAATGTATACCGTGAGTCACTAAAAGCATTTCCTTAAAGCAGCGAATGTCATCTGACATTTCTGGATCTCCCTAAGAGCAGCTGCGGCAATTACATTTACATTACCTAAATAATCACATAGAAATTAATGACATACACTTACCCCGCCCAGACACACACCACACATTTACACGCATTCATCCCCTTTGAGATTTTCATAATGTTCTAACATCACACAGCTGTTTATACCTTGTCTTATTTTCTAAATTAAACCTTATTGCATATGACCCCAATTTTCCCAGGGCTGCTTCATTATGCTGTTTGATGAGTGGCTTTTTTCTTTCAGGCATTCACAAATAATAAGCCTATGGCCTGTACTTTTTTTTTTGAATCCAGTGAAGCTATTCTACAGTCAGCTACTGTGTCATGTTCAGACACCCACGCTGATTTTAGTGGATTACACTAAACTTTATTGTTAGCAAGATTACGATCGTATCTTGTGTCAGCTGAATATCTACAAAAAACAGAATTAAAGCAGCACTATTTACAAAATAAAAGTAAAAAAAAAATCTGTGAATTTAGTTCACTTTTGCATTTCAAAACATTATTTTACATTGGTGGATCCCATTAAAAAAGTTTAGCTCATATGAAATGTACATATATTTGCATGATACATGATTACATATAACATACATATGAAATTCACATCCGTTTAGAATAAGCTGCCATTATCCACTTATGCAAAACCTTTTTGCATCTGATATTTTTCTGAGGAAATTGTAAAATCAGACAAACTGTGCCATTTTCCATGTCATAATTCTTGTGTGTGTTTCCCTCTATTACATTAAACACTACCACCGGCCTGTAAAGATGATCAGTCAAACCACAGTTGACATTGCCATGGCAACAGCTAGAAAGTTTGACCATGAAAGTGCTCCAATAGGAGACATTACAAAGAGACATCACTCAAGGACTTCCTGGAAACAGCTGCATTTGTGCAATGGAGTGTGGCTGATTTGTGTTACATGACAAACTTTATCACTAAAAGGCTGAATAGACACCTACATCAAGGGCAGACACATTTAAATGAAAAAAAAAAAAAAATAGCTTTTGAAGACATCATGCTGGGAAAAAAACAAAACAAATTCGAGGGCAATGTAAAGAACTAACATTAAGAGATAATACTGCATCAAATACCTAGCTGATTAACATTTTACACATTTACAAATCTGCCTTTAAGAAGCTATGTAAAAATAGTGTGCAAAAACTTCATCTTCACTTAATGTTTTTCCATGCTAATCTTATAGCAGTCTTAATTCAGTTTCTACTAAAGGGCACAGAGGTTGAGCAGGTTCAGTCCGGCAAATAAATAATGAATGGAAAGACAGTAATTAAGTACAAAGATCAAATGAGACCTGGAGAACCCTGGATGATGACCCCATAAAGCCTCAAACTGCCTTGTTCTCTGCTCGTTTTCCTCTTCTGAACCTCTATCTTCCAGCAACCAGCATTTACTTCAACTGTTAGTATGCCACAGCTATTTGTCCATATTACCAAGTCATTTTCTGCAGTCAGAATGTGAAAATCATCAATAATAATTGAGGCAACTGAAATGGAATAGTTGTTCTGTCAGAAGTGTGAATGGAGCTAACTGATCCCAGAGCTTCAGTTTGACACTAAAATACCTCTCGCCCTGAGATAACAGGATTCACCTCTATAGTGTTAAATATAATGCTACTCATGAAAACACACTAGTTACTGATGTTTTCACTCATACTATGTTGTCCCCATGAAAACAAAATGTGGCTGTTATGTGGCTGAGGAGTGGAGGCAATGCAAGGATTGATATTCTCAAGCGATTTCAAAGCACATTAAGGAGCGCACATCAATTCCGGCAGCCTCTGGAAACTTAAAACTTACACAAGTGTCCAATATATTTGGATGTCCTGTAGTCAAGCTAAAGAATAATAATACTAATAAAAAAGGACAGTAAGCACAAAAGAAAGGTTATAAGGAATTTCTGTGGTGCTTAACATATTTCCTCACAAACTGTCCCAATAAACACACACATACTTAAGGATGCCTATGAATGCAGAGGCAGTATAAGGAGGAGACAGCCCTCTTCTATCACAACGTTTAATATAGTGGCAGTATTTCTTTCGAAAGCCCCGCATTTCAATCAAAAGAGCCAATCGCCAGTTTTGGACATTAGCAAAACCTACGATAGTACAATTGTTTTCAGACTTTATTTGTGATAAAATCTTAAAAGGATAGTTCACTCAAAAATGACAATTCTCAAATCATTTATTCACCCTCATGCCATCCCAGAGTTGAGTGGCTTTCTTTCTTATGCAGAACACAGATTAAGATTTTTAGAAAAAATATTTCAGCTCAGTAGGTCCATACAATGCAAGTGAATAGTGACCAGAACTTTTCTGGTCCAAACGGGTCCACAAGCCAACAAGCTCCAAAAAGGACATAAATGCAGCATAAAATTAATCCTTACAACTCCAGTGGTTTAATCCATGTCTTCTGATGCGATACAATAGGTGTGGTTGAGAAACAGATCAATATTTAAGTCATTTTGCACTATAAATTCTCCTCCCTGACCAGCAGGTGGCGATATGCATGAAGAATGATAATTGCAAAAATGAAAGTGGAGATTTATAGTAAAAAAGGCTTAAATATAGATCTGTTTTACACCCATACCCTTCATATCGCTTCTAAAGACATAGATTTACCCAAAGTCCTGTTTTACTATAAATCTCCACTTTCCCTTTCACTTTGGTGATTCACATTTTTTTGTACATATCACCACCAACTGGGTAGAAAGGAAACTATATAGTACAAAATGACTTAAATATTAATCTGTTTCTCACCCACACCTATCATATCATTTCTGAAGACATGGAATTAACCATTTAACCATCATTTTGAAAACATTACATTCTGTTGTTATTTTTGTATTTGTGTACAAACACTAGAAAAACATATTTTGATCATAATAAAAAGAGCATATTTTATATATATTTATATATATATATATATATATATATATATATATATATATATATATATATATATATATATATATATATATGATAGATAGATATATATATAGATATATATATATATTATAATATAAATATATAATTAAATATATAAACTAGGGTTGCCGATTTAATGCGTTAATTCAGTGCGATTAATTTTACAAAAAAATTACGCAGTAAATAACACTTCCCCCGGACCAGAGCCATATAGAGAGAGAGTTGCCACAACTTCATTGACTCCAATGGAACGTTTTTTTTACAGCAATGGCGGCTCGTGGAGCCTCTCAATAGTTCCTGGAAGTAGCAGCAAACACATGCCCCGCTGTAGAGATGCATCAGAACAAACCGTTTGCGACGCACTTTTAAAAGGTGAGACGTTTAAAGAATAATATTATCTTATTCTGTATATATTATCAGTACATCTAAATAAAAATATCTTGTAAATTAAAACCTTATAGTTGAGTATTACTGATTAAATTAGGAGATAAGGGATGTTATCGGATAACTAACAGATTAGGCAAGGATTGGAGCTGGATAAAGTATTGTATTTTAAAATATAATTTACTCCTGTGATGCCAAGCTGAATTTTCAGCCTCATTACTTTTGAACGGCAGTTTATATACGAGTATGCTTAAGTTGTTTTAAAGCTGAATATATTGTGTATATGAATAAGTATTGTAAGAATTATACATTAGATATATAATATTTATAATACATAAATAATTATATTACTATATATAGAATTGTAAGAATTGTAAACAATAAGCTTCATTTCACAAAATATTACATTTACGTAACTGCTGCTAATAGTTAATAGTTCATTGACCCATTGTGCGGTGCGAGCTGGAAATCACCTGTCACCAGCCTGTCTCTGTACTATCTGAAAAGTCATAAATATGACATTAGTTACCATGAGATTAGTGAAAACAATGAACATGAGGTAACATAAAAAGGCAACAGAAACCCTAGCCTGAAATAAGTTGAGGCAAATAACGGTAGCTGAACACTAATCCTCAAATATTAGCTGATTTGATCTTTAAAAAACAACATCGCTGTAACAACATACTCATGCTACATACATATGTCGGTGTGTTACATAAATATATAAAATAAATGCATTTATTGACTACTAATTACCAGAAATCGCAGTTCTGTCACTCTACTCTCAAAGCACTTCCTGGAACTATCTGAAGTCTATGTGAATCACGTGACGATCAAGCATTTATAACTTCCGTTGTCGCAACTCTCTCTCTATATGGCTCTGCCCCGGACCATGAGGAAGATTCCTGAGAAATGCAAGCTTGCAGTACCACCTGTTTACTCCAGAGGGCAGTAAGTGAAATTTCAGCTGTTTGAGCAACACATGGTTTATTACAGTGAAGAAAACACTTCAGTAGACAGAACAACACAAACATGCGTTACGTTCTTGCGTTCAAAACACTTGAAGGAGCGCAAATGCGAACTAAGGGATCTCAAGATATGTTTAAAGATTGAGTAATAAACTATATTTAACTTGACACAGTTACCTAAACATTTTATGTTTATGATGCAATGCACCCGAGACGCTACACAAGCATGTCTGACGCAGGGTGTGGCTGGATTGAGATGGTGCAAAATTTAAAAATTACCCATAAATATTTAATCACGAATAAAATCAAAGAAATTTCCTTCAAACTTATTTATAAGCACTACCTCACTAATTATTTTCTTGTAGAGAGATTTAATTGTGATGTCGATATATTCTGTACATTTTGTGGTCTGCAGGCGGAAACATTTTTTCATTTATTTTGGAGTTATCCCTACTCGAATTGTTTTTGGTCTGATTTCTGCAAGTTTGTTAGATTGTCTGATTTCTGCAAGTCTGTCAGATTGTCTGATTTCTGCAAGTCTGTCAGATTGTCTGATTTCTGCAAGTCTGTCAGATTGTCTGATTTCTGCAAGATTGTTAGATTGTCTGATTTCTGCAAGTTTGTTAGATTGTCTGATTTCTGCAAGATTGTTAGATTGTCTGATTTCTGCAAGTTTGTTAGATTGTTTGATTTCTGCAAGTTTGTTAGAGATCATATTATTCCCAGCTTTCAATTTTGTTTTGAAAATGTTTTATTCGGTTTTGTTTTAGCTATGACATGTCTCTTCATAAGGAATATTATGTTCTGCTTTTGTTGGCAAAGTTTAGTATTCATAAATGTAAGTATATTGGTTATAAACCATTAGTTATAATTTTTAATTCAGAGGTTCAGCAATACCTAAGAACAATTTCCAATTTGAGCAACAAGAAAGCTGTAAAGTGTATTGAAATATGTAAAAAAACTGTTTATTTATTTTCCTTTTTGTTGTTGTTTGTTTTAATATACCTCTTGGCTCTAGATGTAAAAGTTTTGTAAGTATTAAAAAAAAAAAATTACAAATGTCTGCCATAGGTGTAAATTGACGGGTCCTTAAACAAGCCCACATAATAAATTTCCAACTGATTGACAAATTCACTTGTGAAATGGATTGCTGTGAACTGTGTGCCAATGATTGACTTATGTTCAATAATATGGTAATAAACAATACATTGTATTCTAAAGCCGCTTTTTGTATATCCTTATCAATGATGAACTCTTCTTCTACAAGAATGAAATCCATTTTAATTATCTGAATATTTATATATATATATATATATATATATATATATATATATATATATATATATATATATATATATATATAGTTAAATATTTAAAGAAACTATGTATAATTATATATTGATATTATTGATATTGATATAAATATGTATAATCATTATATATTGAATTATTGTTATATGAGGGGATTCTCAGCAAATATGTTTAAATGCGATTAATCGGGACACCATATAATTAATTAGATTACAATTTTTTATCAATTGACAGCACTAATATAAACTTAAACATAATATAAACATGTCCTGGATGTAATTGTGACATCCAGTAGGGAATGTCTTAACAATATACAGCAGAAGTGCAAATCCTCCACAATAGCATTGTAAATGTAAATAATGCAAACAGATGTCTTGGCAGTAAAAATGTGCTATTAGACACAAGGAACACTCTCGTGACATTGTTTATTGTTTGTCCCTCTTTTTACAGCATTTGTATTTGAAACACCAAGACCATTTTGTCTGTTTTTCACTGTACAGTGCTTCAAAATTACACCTACCATTAACACTGGGCAGTCTTATACAAGTTGGAACATGGCACTTAGCCACAGCTCTACACTAGCATTAGCTTGATGGACAGACAGGTTTTTGGCATTTCCCCCATATATTAGACACACAAATCTGCACCTGAATATTTCTGCCAGCTCAGTGAACACTCCACACATTTGGTTGGTAGATTGTAACACATTAGTGCATTCAAAATACAGGCAAACTGCTCAGTAAATTTGGCACTGAGCATTCAAAGTTAAACGTTGTGCATTAATACTGTTCAATGTCAAAACTGATCTCTCTCTTTCTTTCTTTCTCTTCATCACTTTAGTGCACTGATGGATTGCTTCTGCTCTGTAGCTTTTGTCTCTGATGCTGTTTGTAATTACTAAAACAGCAGCGTTAGAGATGCTTAATTGCTTTTGCAGCCATTAATCTTAAACCCAAACAGATTAAATTTGTCTACACACTTTCACACTCTGCAATGGCAAGATATTTATATCATTCAGTGTCTCAATTCAGTTTAATTTGATTATGTGCGTGCTATTTACAAAACATGACAGAACACTTTGGTTTTAATTCCAAACTTTACACACACACACACACACACACACACACACACACACACACACACACACACACACACACACACACACACACATATATATATATATATATATATATATATATATATATATATATATATATATATATATATATACAGTGAGGAAAATAAGTATTTGAACACCCTGCTATTTTGCAAGTTCTCCCACTTAGAAATCATGGAGGGGTCTGAAATTGTCATCGTAGGTGCATGTCCACTGTGAGAGACATAATCTAAAAAAAAATCCAGAAATCACAATGTTTAATTTTTAAACTATTTATTTGTATGATACAGCTGCAAATAAGTATTTGAACACCTGTCTATCAGCTAGAATTCTGACCCTCAAAGACCTGTTAGTCTGCCTTTAAAATGTCCACCTCCACTCCATTTATTATCCTAAATTAGATGCACCTGTTTGAGTTCGTTAGCTGCATAAAGACACCTGTCCACCCCATACAATCAGTAAGAATCCAACTACTAACATGGCCAAGACCAAAGAGCTGTCCAAAGACACTAGAGACAAAATTGCACACCTCCACAAGGCTGGAAAGGGCTACGGGAAATTGCCAAGCAGCTTGGTGAAAAAAGGTCCACTGTTGGAGCAATCATTAGAAAATGGAAGAAGCTAAACATGACTGTCAATCTCCCTCGGACTGGGGCTCCATGCAAGATCTCACCTCGTGGGGTCTCAATGATCCTAAGAAAGGTGAGAAATCAGCCCAGAACTACACGGGAGGAGCTGGTCTATGACCTGAAAAGAGCTGGGACCACCGTTTCCAAGGTTACTGTTGGTAATACACTAAGACGTCATGGTTTGAAATCATGCATGGCACGGAAGGTTCCCCTGCTTAAACCAGCACATGTCAAGGCCCGTCTTAAGTTTGCCAATGACCATTTGGATGATCCAGAGGAGTCATGGGAGAAAGTCATGTGGTCAGATGAGACCAAAATAGAACTTTTTGGTCATAATTCCACTAACCGTGTTTGGAGGTAGAAGAATGATGAGTACCATCCCAAGAACACCATCCCTACTGTGAAGCATGGGGTGGTAGCATCATGCTTTGGGGGTGTTTTTCTGCACATGGGACAGGGTGACTGCACTGTATTAAGGAGAGGATGACCGGGGCCATGTATTGCGAGATGTTGGGGAACAACCTCCTTCCCTCAGTTAGAGCATTGAAGATGGGTCAAGGCTGGGTCTTCCAACATGACAATGACCCGAAGCAGACAGCCAGGATAACCAAGGAGTGGCTCTGTAAGAAGCATATCAAGGTTCTGGCGTGGCCTAGCCAGTCTCCAGACCTAAACCCAACAGAGAATCTTTGGAGGGAGCTCAAACTCCGTGTTTCTCAGCGACAGCCCAGAAACCTGACTGATCTAGAGAAGATCTGTGTGGAGGAGTGGGCCAAAATCCCTCCTGCAGTGTGTGCAAACCTGGTGAAAAACTACAGTAAACGTTTGACCTCTGTAATTGCAAACAAAGGCTACTGTACCAAATATTAACATTGATTTTCTCAGGTGTTCAAATACTTATTTGCAGCTGTATCATACAAATAAATAGTTAAAAAATCATACATTGTGATTTCTGGATTTTTTTTTAGATTATGTCTCTCACAGTGGACATGCACCTACGATGACAATTTCAGACCCCTCCATGATTTCTAAGTGGGAGAACTTGCAAAATAGCAGGGTGTTCAAATACTTATTTTCCTCACTGTATATATATATATATATATATATATATATATATATATATATATATATATATATATATATAAATAAATATACATCAGTAGCGTATAGATCGTTATAAACTTTGATTGTAGTATTTCCTTCCAAAAGTATCTTTATCATATGTTGTTTGAGACTAATAACATCTATCTTCATACATATATATAACATTTTTAATAAAATTAATTACATGGTGTCCCGATTAATTAATCACGATTAATCGCATATACAAATTTTTGCTGAGTGTCACGAACCCCGCTCCCTCGCTCCGCCCCCTCGAGCTCCCACGCTCGTTCCGCCCCCTCGAGCTCCCACGCTCGTTCCGCCCCCTCGAGCTCGCACGCTCTTTTTGCTCGCTCGAGCCCTCACGCCCACTTTGCTCCTACTCGCTCACATGCTCGTAGGCAATCTCCCTTCCTCGAGTTTCTCACGCGTTTCCAATCCCCCAGAACATTATGACCACCTGCACTCGCGTCATCTGCACTCCTGCACATTAGTTTCACCTGCACTCGTCTCATCACCTGTCATGGTTTACACCTGCACTCGCCCCTATATATATCACTACCCTTTCGTCTCACGGTTGTTGGTTATTGTATTTAGTTTCCCGTGTCTTTGCCCCCCGCTAGTCTCGTCTAGTTCTGAAACTCCTCTCGTTTACCCCTTAGCTTGCCAGCTCCCCTTGTTCCCCTGTCTTTTGCTCCCTCTAGTCCCGTCTCGCTGATTCTGATTACCCCGGCTTTGACCCTACGCTTTCCACGACCTCTCTCTTTGGATTTGCCCCTTTTATATTCTCCGATTCCCCGGCTTCAACCTCTCGCTCCCCTTGACTACTCTTCACTGGATTTGCCCCTTGATTGTACTTTTGCCTGCCTGCAATAAAACACAGTTTGACTTACATTGTGACTGTCTCTTCTTGTGCGGGTTACAGAATAACCAACCGTTACCGAAGACAGTCACAATGCCCCGCGCTGAGGATTCGCGCAGCTCACTAGAGCGGAGGTGCACGTCACATTCGGCGCGAGGAGCTACAGTTTGGAGGCAGGACCGAGGCTCGCGCCCAGGGGCAGCAGGTATGTTCTTTGTCTGATTTATGTCACCCTGTTTCACCTGTGTCTGCCCCTGAGCCCGTTGATGCTTTCCACGCATCCGCGAGCGCCGTATGCTCTCCATCCCCGGAGAGGTTTTATGGCTCATCGGACGCGAACCAAGGGTTTTCCGTGCAAGGCAGTGGTTATGTAACTCATAACCCCGTCCTTGACATTATGGAGCCAGCGGCCCGACTCTTGGGTTTGCGCCAGGGGAGCCAACCCTTGGAGGCTTATATTATGGATTTTTGTGCCCTGGCGTACCAGGTGACACGGCCCCAGTCCCGAGGCCTGTCACGGCCCCAGTCCCGAAGCCTGGCACGGCCAGCGAGTCAACGCCCATGCCGGCCACGGCCAGAGAGTCAGCGCCCATGCCTGCCACGGCCAACGAGCCAGCGCCCATGCCCGCCACGGCCAACGAGCCAGCGCCCATGCCCGCCACGGTCGGCGAGCCAGCGCCTGTAGCCTCGACCGTCCCCATGGCCACGTCCCCTGTTGGCCGAGGACGCAAGAGAAGGAAGAGGGCCCCTTCTCCCCAGTCTCGTCTTGTGCTCAAGACCGCAGAGGTTCCCTCAGAGGTTTCCACAGCTCTACCGACCTCTGCTCCGCCCTCAGAGTCTTCCACGGCTCTGCCGGGTTCTGCTCCGCCCCCAGAGTCTTCCACGGCTCTGCCGGGTTCTGCTCCGCCCCCAGAGTCTTCCACGGCTCTGCCGGGTTCTGCTCTGCCCCCAGAGTCTTCCACGGCTCTGCCAGCCTCTGCTCCGCTCTCAGAGTCTTCCACGGCTCTGCCAGCCTCTGCTCGCCCCTCAGAGCCCTCGCGGCCTCCGCCTCTCGAGTCTCCCAAGGCTCCTCCTCCCAAGCCTCCCAGGGCTCCTCTCAAGCCTCCCAGAGCTCTTCCTCTCGAGCCTCCTAAGGCTCCTCCTCTCGAGCCTCCCAGAGCTCTACCTCCCAAGCCCCCAGGGTTCTGCCTTTCAAGTCTCTCGAGCCTCCCAGGCGCCGCCTCTCAGGGCTTCTCCTCCCGAGTCTTTCAAGGCTCCTCCTCCCAAGCCTCCCAGGGCTCCTCTTCTCGAGCCTTCCAAGGCTCCTCCTCCCAAGCCTCCCAGGGCTCCTCCTCTCGAGCCTCTCAGGGCTTCTCCTCTCAAGTCTTTCAGGGCTCCCCCTCCCAAGCCTCTCAGGGCTTCTCCTCTTGAGTCTCTCAGGGCTCCTCCCCCCCTCAAGCCTCTCAGGGCTTCCCCTCTCGAGTCTTTCAGGGCTCCTCCTCCCCTCGAGCCTCTCAGGGCTCCGTCCCTCGAGTCTTTCATGGCTCCACCCCTCGAGCCTCTCAGGGCTCCGTCCCTCGAGTCTTTCATGGCTCCAACCCTCAAGCCTCTCACGGCTTTGCCTCTCGAGTCTCTCAGGGCTCCTCCCCCTCTCAAGCCTCTCAGGGCTTCCCCTCTCGAGTCTCTCAGGGCTCCTCCTCCCCTCAAGCCTCTCAGGGCTTCTCCTCTCGAGTCTTTCAGGGCTCCACCCCCTTCCAAGCCTCTCAGGGCTTCGTCTCTCGAGTCTTCCAGGGCCCCACCTCTAGAGCCTCTCGAGTCTTCCACAACCTTTTTCCCCGAGCCTCTCACGGCTCTACTCCCAGAGACTCCAGAGCTTCCTAGGGCTCCGCCTCTCGAGCCTCCTACGGCTCCGCCTCCCGAGCCTCCCACGGCTCCACCTCCCGAGCCCCTCACGGCTCTGCTCCCAAAGACTCCAGAGCTTTCTATGGCTCCACCTCTCAGGCCTCCTACGGCTCTACCCCCCGAGACTACAGAGCCTGCCAGGTCCTCGCCTCGGGGACCTCCCACGGCGCCACCTCCATTGGCTCCACCTCCTGAGCCTTCCAGGCCTTCCCCCCTAAAGCCTCCTTCGGCTCCACCTCCAGAGCCTTTCAGGCCTTCGCCCCTAAAGCCTCCTTAGGCTCCACCTCCAGAGCCTTCCAGAACCCCACCTCCAGAGCCGCCTACAGTGCCGCCTCTGACGGCACCACCTTTCACGGCTCAGCCCGGACTTCCTGACCCTCTCCCTGTCCTGTCGTCTCTTCTCTGGCCTCCGGACCCTATTGCTGTCCGGTGGTCACCTTCCAGACCCCCGGACCCAGTCCCTGTCCTCCAGTCACCTTCCAGACCCCTTGACCCTGTCTCTGCCCTACGGCTGCCCCCTAGCTCTCCCGACCACCCGCCTGTCCGCTATGTTCCCCCAGACCTTGCCTTGATACTGCCCATTGACCCCATGGACTGTCTCATTTCCCTCTGTGCCCCTTGGACTGCCCTAAATTTTGTTTGTGTGTTTTGTGGGTTGTCTGTTCAGGGTTTTTTGTTTGTTGGGTTCGTCCAGCACCACTTCCTCGCAACCGAGCGTGGCCGTCAGGAGCCGTCCGTTTTAGAGGGGGGAGTACTGTCACGAACCCCGCTCCCTCGCTCCGCCCCCTCGAGCTCCCACGCTCGTTCCGCCCCCTAGAGCTCCTACGCTCGTTCCGCCCCCTCGAGCTCGCACGCTCTTTTTGCTCGCTCGAGCCCTCACGCCCACTTTGCTACTACTCGCTCACATGCTCGTAGGCAATCTCCCTTCCTCGAGTTTCTCACACGTTTCCAATCCCCCAGAACATTATGACCACCTGCACTCGCGTCATCTGCACTCCTGCACATTAGTTTCACCTGCACTCGTCTCATCACCTGTCATGGTTTACACCTGCACTCGCCCCTATATATATCACTACCCTTTCATCTCACGGTTGTTGGTTATTGTATTTAGTTTCCCGTGTCTTTGCCCCCCGCTAGTCTCGTCTAGTTCTGAAACTCCTCTCGTTTACCCCTTAGCTTGCCAGCTCCCCTTGTTCCCCTGTCTTTTGCTCCCTCTAGTCCCGTCTCGCTGATTCTGATTACCCCGGCTTTGACCCTACGTTTTCCACGACCTCTCTCTTTGGATTTGCCCCTTTTATATTCTCCGATTCCCCGGCTTCGACCTCTCGCTCCCCTTGACTACTCTTCACTGGATTTGCCCCTTGATTGTACTTTTGCCTGCCTGCAATAAAACGCAGTTTGACTTACATTGTGACTGTCTCTTCTTGTGCGGGTTACACTGAGAAAGCCCCTCATATAACAATAATTCAATATATAATGATTATCCATATATATATATATATATATATATATATATATATATATTATATATATCAATATATAATTATGCATAGTTATCTTTAAATATATATATATATATATATATATATATATATATATATATATATATATATATATATATAAATATTCAGATAATTAATATGCATTACATTCTTGTAGCAGAAGAGTTAATCATTGATAAGACAATATAAAAAGTGGCTTTAGAATACAATGTATTGATTACTACCATATTATTGAACATAAGTCAATAATTGGAATACAAGTGAATTTGTCAATCAGTTGGAGATTTATTATGAGGGCTTGTTTAAGGACCCAGTCAATTTACACCTATGTCAGACATGCTTGTGTAGCCTCTCATAAAATGTTTAGGTCACTGTGTGAAGTTAAATATAGTTTATTACTCAATCTTTAAACATATCTTGAGATCCCTTAGTTCGCATTTGCGCTCCTTCAAGTGTTTTGAACGCAAGAACGTAACGAATGTTTGTGTTGTTCTGTCTACTGAAGTGTTTTCTTCACTGTATAAACTGCATGTTGCTCATACAGCTGAAATTTCACTTACTGCCCTCTGGTGTAAACAGGTGGTACTACAAGCTTGCATTTCTCAGGAATCTTCCTTATTATGGGTCGGGGGCAATTTTTTGTAAAATTAAGCGCACTGAATTAACGCGTTAAATCGACAGCCCTAATATATATATATATATATATATATATATATATATATATACACACATTTTTTTCTATAGCTTAAACCTGGATTTGTCAAACAGCTTTATGGACATGATATCCTGTGATGCAAAATTGCAACTCTAATGGCTGTGGGAAAAGTAAGTGTGGTGCTTGGAGACATTTCACCTCTAGTATAACCTAAGAGGAACTTCTGATTACACTTTCCAAGGGATTGACTCTCGCCATGGGCGCAAACATTCCTAGAAAAAATATCCTGACAGTCCAAATGCATTGGTCATATCCATCTAATTGGAGCCGGCCTATTTTTATAAAAGAGAGCCCACCAAGTAGGCAGCGACAGTTTGCGCTCCTATATTTTTGCCTTTAGTAAAGGGTAAGTGAAGGTCATCCAAAAGTCATACAGTACGTTTGTGGGTAACACTCATGTAAATGATAGATTCATGACAGAAGGGTTTTATTTTTTAGCCACTTGTGACATAAACTAGCACATTTACACATTAACACAGAATTTGAATAGTCTGCAACCTTGACTGCCTCACCCCTGCATAAAAAAAAAGAAAAAAAGAGAAGAAAAGTAACATCCTAGCTGGACTGCCAGCAGGAAGGTCATTGGTATAAAATGTGGGCTTTCCTGCTCTTTACACCCAAAACACACAGCTCTTTAAAACTTCCAGAAAACAACCTCATGTTGGAGTTTATGCCAGAAAAAACTAGCAGAGAGTTCAATCTTGGAGACAAAGCCAGTATCCAGGCTTGGAGGATGAAATGCATGCCAGGTTCCATTCTGTTAGGGCCTATAAAACTGGCTATTTCTATGCATTAGCACAGCGGGACCATGAATTGAAGGAAACCATGAATCCCAGATAGAAGAGAGCTAGTGAGAGACAGATTTATGTACCAGACATGCATTGGACCCATAAATAATTTTGCAATCATTCATTTATATGTATAATGAATGGGGGTAGTGCTTCAAATTTCTGTAATTACAGACTAATTAAAATGGCTAAATGTGAATAGCACATTTGTAGAATGGTATAGATAATTTAAACCTTTATGAGGGAGGCTGCTAGAAGTTGCTAGAAGAACAAAATGACTGCGATACCAGCCAGCACAATATATATATATATATATATATGGTGTTGCTGTCGTTTTGTTCCCCCAGTAGCCAAATCGGGAAGTGTTTTCGAAAGTGTTGGCACTTGTGAACTCCAGTTTCAATCATTAATGTCCACAGAGTGACACCAAATGAGGAATGCATACTGCGAAGAGGAATGCATACTATATATTATTAATTCTACCCCCAAACTCTAACCATCGATAGACATAAAGAACAAATTGTTGTGATATCATTTAGAACAAAATCTGTCCAAAACAAAAGTGTTTTTGAGTTTCAGTGGTTATAAAAGCTTGTCAGCAAAAACTTTCATGAAAACTCTGTATCGGCTACTAACACCTTCTTACTGCCATTGGTCCATGTCATCGGTAGGTGTGACCTGGAGCTCCACCTACTTTGAGGCCGACCACTAATTCAGTTTCAGTCAGTTCGGATCAGTAGGGATGGACGATACCTCTTATTTTCTTTTCGATTCCATACCAGTAATTTCAAGTACAATATCGTCTTTACCGAGGCCGATACTTTTATAATTATAATTTCTTTTGCGATTTCTGGGGATAAAATTAGTAATTGAAATGTAAAATTTTGTCATAATTTAAGTCATTATTGTTATTATCATTTTTCTTTTTTTACATTTGTGAGACTAAACAGAACATTTTTAGACATCCGTTTTGTTTACCCTTACAAAAATTAACCATCCTATAACTATAGTTTAATCATGGTATTTAGTTAAACCATAGTTTCCACACAATTAATATTGGAGTGGTGGTGGCGTAGCTGTTAATCAGCTGGTTTGACCCCACGGCCAGCACCATTGTGTCCTTGAGCAAGGCACTTAACTCCAGGTTGCTCCGGGGGGATTGTCCCTGTAATAAGTGCTCTGTAAGTCGCTTTGGATAAAAGCGTCTGCCAAATGCATAAATGTAAATGTAAATGTAATTAACCATGGTTACTAATACAATATTACTTTAGTAAAACCATGATTAACTATTTTATTTAATTATTTATTAACAGCAATTACCCAAAAACTCATTAAAAATCATGTCAGCTTTAGATACAGTATGTTGTTATTTTAGTGTAAATTTATTCCAGAAGCTGTTTCTCTGATTTTCTATCATTACCTCTAAAAGGCACTGATCCCTCTTGTTTGAACGTTCTTTGTGATGGTGCAAACACTTATCTGCTTGTTTCTTTCAACATGCATGTTAAGGTGAGCTGAAGAAGAAATAGTTCCCATTCTGCACAAGTACTTGCTAATGTAGCCTAATCCTTTTTTTTTTTCTTTGAAGCGTATTATTATTGTTCATGTTCATGGTCACCAAATTATAATATCCCTAGTTAAAAAAATAAAACGTTAGAATCAATATTTTTTTGATACAACATCAGAATCGGAAGTATCGATACTTTAGGATCGATCCGCCCATCCCTACAGATCAGTCAAAATGAACACATCAGCGAGCTGGTGCAAATTGCGAGCTGGTGCAAATTGACCTACATACTGTATGTACAATAATTTGCGTAGAGACATATACCAAGAACATGTCATGAATTTATTTGTTGAATTAGTCTTCAAGAGGAATCATTATTTTTTTGATGTGCTGCTTCCCTCATGTGCTTGTCTGCACCCGAAAGCCATTCACAAATTTGCCCAAAGTAAGATGTGCCTATGTTACTTTAATTCATCATCAAGTACTTAATAGTTTTTTTTCTGCTCTCGTGTGACTTCTACTCATAGAATACGGCATGAAGTCATTGATAGCACTTTTTAACATCATATTAGTTGATGTTTTACATGTAGTCCTCAGCGTCCTTACAATTAAATGTAACTCAAAATGCCACCGCTAGCGGTGTGACCAATGTCTGACTGTGTGCGGACCATTTTTTGGCTCTGAACGAACACCGAAGAAGCACTTTGCTGTTAGTGTGCTGCCCCTTACAAAAATCGCGAGTTCTGGCAAACATGTAACAAATCTGCCGCAAATTTGCCACTCATTATTTTCACATGCAAATTAGCTTTGAAGCAAACTCTTCTCTGTCCCCAAAGGTTTGCTGTGGTGAAGAACTGCTAACTGGGGCGAATCGCAAACATGTTTTCAATTTGCATGTGAAAATAATGAGTGAGAATTTTGCGGCAAGTTTGAGGCAAGTTTGTCAGAACTCAAGATATCTAAATCACTCTCACCATTAATTTTTGCGATCGCTGGTTTTCCTGGTTTTTAGTATGGAGCAAGAACTCATGTCTCTGAGGCTTCTGATGCAACACACTATCAGTTGTACCAAAGGTAGACACACTTGAATTGATGCAAATATGTACTGTATAATGGGAGCTGGCACTTGTGAGTAACACAGCAGAATGTCGGGGTAGCCTACTGGAACATTCCGTAGTAACATGTCGACTTCCTGTTTGAAAGATATGACTGCAGTCTTCATCTCATTTAGTTAATGCATAAGGTATCATTAACAAACAATGAACAATATATTTATTGCAGCATTTTTTAAGCTTTGTTACTGTTAGCTAATAAAATTACAATCGTTCATAGTTAGTTAATGTTAGTTTATATTGTTAGTTTATAACTAATGTTAACATATACCACTACATTTTAAAAATGTATTAGTTAATGTTGTAATTAACATTAACAGACATTAATAAATGCTTTAAAAGTATTGTTAATTGTTAGGTCATGTTAACTAATGTTGATAACCAATGTTAACAAATGGCACATGACTGTAAAGTGTTACCAAACCTTTTATTTATTTTCAGAAATGATCAAATAACATATTTCAAATCAGCAGTAAAATCTGACAACAATGCTATGAAAAATTGTGCTTCTTTAGTTTGGATCATACAAAAAAAAATGCTATTTTTCAGACTGACGAAGCTAATATGCATGCTCATTCTAGAGATAACTGCTTAGTGATATCTGTATCTAAAGGGTGACTGGCTCTTTTACCTTTAAGGTGGGACTCACTTTTCTGCACACACTATATTGTGTGTTCCAGTTTCCCCTATTCATTTTAACAGAAATGCTCCATCTTGGCTAAATAGTCTCTGAGTGTACTTAAAAACGTCTTGAGTTAGACCTAAATGGTACTAATGGTGCTTGAGCTTTGATTTTGAGGCTATGCATGCAAATGATGAGTTTAAACAAATGTTATATTGAAAGGAATTGATTTTCCCTCCTGGCTTCTTGTCTTTGCTGTGCTGTTAGCTGGAGAGGGAATCATAGCAGGAAGAAAGATTTGCACACTAAGATGTAAGGTGCCCCTGGTACCCTCCCCCACATGTGTGCCATGTGGATAATGAGAGATGTCAAGCAGTTTACTGAAGCACATTAGTTTCTTCATGCTGCTTCTCTTAGTCCAACCATCCCATAACATCCCCCTGCAACCATCTAAGCTCCCAGGCTATAAAGACATTCGAACAGATTTCGCCATTACATAATGCTTTAACATGCTTCTATTTCATATTCTTGAGATTTGTGTGTATTGCATGTGGATTTGTTGCTTGCTCTGTGTTAACCGCTCCATTTATTTTTGCTATTTTTTTTGTCATAGTGGTTGACTGTGATAATCAGAATCCTTGGTTGCGATGCTTGCGTAGGCGCAGTCATTTTACATAAAGAGAACTGGAATGTGAAACAGGCTTTTGTTGCTGGAAGCAAGACACACATTAAGAGAAATGTCACTAATTTGGAGAGTGAATCACTGCAATCAGAAGGCATTGTGAGCAGCGCTTGCAGCATTGCACATTGGTTGTCGCATCAGCTCCTTCATGATAATGAATGCCTGTGTAACCAGTGCACACAAAAGCACAACTTAACTGGGAGTGCTGGGGTTTGGGGCGGCTCATTACCTCAGGATTGGAGCCATCCCTTTATGCCCAAGAGGGGAATTCGAGAACAACCCTGTCAGCGCTGATTAATTATTTGTATGACTTTATAAATGTTATGTAACCGACACTCAATATAAATTCCTGCAGTTATTAATGTTGTTGTTGTTGTTGTTGAAGGCTATGGAGACAATTGACCCTAGCACCTACTGAGACAGGAGCTTTTGATCAATGACAAACGTAAAGTAAGTCTCTCAAAAGTGTCTTCAAGAAGTCTGCGAGTGAAATATGATCAGTCTGGATGACAAGCTGAGTCAGTTACATTGGCTGACTTTGATAGCTCTGTGGCCTTCTTTATCCTGATGTGAAAATGAAAAGATCCTCTTCTGAAAGCTTCACTGCTTATTTGGATCAATAACTTATATGACTCAAAAGATTATTGCACATCCATCACAAAAAACTAATTTCTTGTTGTTAAGACTAACAAACACAGTAGCACTTCCGGGACATTTTTAATGCGGTGGCAAGATGGAAACAGTAACAAAAAGGCTGTAGCTAAATCTTAGGCTACAGATTGGATGATTTTGTTATGTGGCATCCATCTCCAAACAACCAAGTGATACTGTTCACAGATCTTCCAAGGAATTAAGAATTGCATTCACACAAAAATACACAAACACAAACAATTGTGTCCCTGAATCTACAAATTATGTAGCAACAGGTGGAACCACCAGTTTCCCTGATGGAGGAAGTGGACAGTAAATTGTTGCTTGAAAAGATTTATCTAAATAGTTGACTGACACAATTATGGATGTGTCCTTTTAAATATCCATTCCTGAATTTAGAACAGGACATTCATCATAAGAAGCAAGTGATTAATAGAAATATCACAAAATGTATCCTTGTTATGGTATAGATTCCAGCCTGTACACAAATGTCTCTACTGCTGATAAATGACACATTATGTAAAGATGTTGTTTTTTTTTTGGAGGTATTGTGATTTTGGTTGACATGGCAGTTTAGAGAACATTTTGAGTAATGAAATCAAATCTGTAATAAAAAGTTGAGTAATAAAAGCTGCAAAACATATTAGCCATGGCCAAGATACATGACTGTCTCTAAGTCCTCGTGGTAGCGTAGTGACTCAATCACCCTCAAGGAGGACGAATCTCAGTTGCCTCCTCATCTGAAACCGTTAATCCACGCATTTTATCACGTGGCTTGTTGAGCGTGTTACCGCGTAGACCTAGCGGTTGTGGAGGTTTCACACTATTCTACGCAGCATCCACCACACATCCCACCGAGAGCGATAACCAAATTTTAGTGACCATGAGGAGGTTAACCCAACATGACTCTACCCACCCTAGCAACCGGTCTAATTGGTTGTTTAGGAATTCTGACTGGAGTCAATCAGCATGCGTTCTAGTTTTGTTAATCAAACACAATAATTATAATTTTTTGGGTTATATATTTAGTACTTGCAGTTGAGAAAAGTCGTCTGACTCATGGTTCTCTGCCTTTCTTTTAAATCCAGCATTTTGAATATGATGTCACCTCCAGACTGATTATGGGATCTTAAATTGTCCAGTCAATCCACACTTCAGAATCTCAGCGGAAATAGTAAGTCATCTGGGTATTTGTTGCTTACTGCTTCATGAATACTGAGGATTCAGACATATTATACCATTGGCATATTGTTTTTTCCCCGTCTGTATCCGGACCGAGGGCAATTAGATCTGGACCGAGCTCTGAATCTTTGTTCTAGTTATCTGTTAACTGGCTAAGTGATTGTGTATGCATACGTGTATACGCGCATGGAGCGGGAATAAATAGCATTCAGAGAAATATTTCTCTTTAGAGTGGTAATAGAGCGGAGACACCACTACAGATACTGGCATCTTTTGCTTAAACACACTGCAGAAAACAAAAATTCAGCAAAGTGAAACTATCTTCATCTGTCCGATTCAGATTGTTCAGCTAAGCCAGGTATGTGTTAAAGACAAGTTAACGTGCCGCCTTTATACTATAACTTATTTCTTCTAGATTTAGCTTTATTAATCATCATATTACGTACCTTTAATAATAACAGATTTTTGTTCTAATTTTGTGAAAATTAATCAGCGATATCATCATTGCAAGGAAAGCCTATTTATACTTAAATTAAGCAAACAGCTACTTAATGCTTCACTGATTCTCTTACATTCTCACTTTAAGGAAAATATAAAAATGGTCCATTCAGACTTTTTTAATTTTCTCTCAGGGGATACCCCTGAACTCACAGTATTATTTTATCTGTCAAAAGGCCTCCTACGTTGGTATAGATTCTGAATGTAAAACTATTTCAACACAAAAACTGGACTGCTGTCATTCAGATTCAAACTGAATTATCTTATCTTTTCTTATTCATATCCAAGTGCCCTCAACTGATGATGTCTTGATGAATATTTTAATATTTTGGTAGAAAAGATCTTGCAGACCCCACTACTTTAGCTGTCTTTGGGTCCCCAGTGTCCTCATCAGGAACATTTTTTTTTTTTACAAAATACTATTGCTGCCAACATGGAAAGTTACAAATACTATATATAAAAAAAATATATATATTAAAAAAAGATACATAATTTCCTAGCCATATAACTACTGACACCATGTAAGCTACATACATAGCTACATAGATTTCTGGACACAGATTTTGTTATTATTATAAAGACTCTTTAAAAGGAAAAGACACCCCTCCTCATCTTTTCCTGACTATAGTTGTAGCTGATTTTACAGCACACATTTTAAACAGATGCCTTTTTAATTAACATGAGGGCATAAGATTTTTCCTGTAAATATAAATGGGAACATACACCCATAGAGGGGTCTAGATTGAAATTACAGGGGTCTTCAACCCCTAGAGGGGCCTGCAGAGAATTTACAGTGTGAATTTAAGGTCTCAAAATAATTGTGGTAAAATAAATAAATAAATGAAATATATGCATTAAATATAAATATGCAATAAACCTTCCACATATGATCAAAATGGTGTGATTACACTAGGCTGGGCTCAGAGGTGTACGATCAAACCGGTGTGATCAGCATTCGTGCTGCTGTCTACAAGCAAAAGAGGGAATGAAGTGGTTGTCATAATGAACCAGTTGCTCAAATATATCCTTTTTAAAATAACTTTATTTTTATGTGTTACAAACTTTCAAACAATCACTAAATATAAGAATAAAGCCGTTCCCTTCAGAGCACACTGTTTTTATGCAGCGCTGCGGCCATGTTTTCTGATGTCACACAAATTATATACAAACTGGTCCTTGATGAGTGCCACTGCACAGCAGCTCTGTTGTCATGTTTACATAGAGGAGAAATGTGGTAAGAAAGAAAAGGATTCGAAAGCACAGGGCAGTCAAAATCCATGTTTAGACTTAATAATTACATCTTATATACAACACTGAGTCCCAACAGTGCACTATACTTTAGTACCAAAAATGCATAGGATAATATTATAAATAATTTGAAAAGGGTCATTTTGACATTTTAATGAGTTTTAGAGTAGGACGTAGAGCTAAATAGCCTAATATATAATGCACATATATTTCAGTAATTTTCAGAATTTAAAAATATGATCACTACAGTAATCATTGCAATTCTGACTTACTCAGCAATACCCAGTTTAGCCTGTTTCAGGTTGATCTATACACAGACTCTGAAGGACTTCATAGTTGTCTTATCTTCATGCTGACTGGCATGCTTGTTAGTGCTGATAATGAGTTTGTACATATTACGGTTCTCATTCTTGTATGTCTGCTCATTCAAGAGCTAGAAGAATAGCAATGTAGCTAATACTGATATATGATCAGCTTTCCTTTTTGCAACTTTAAACTGTGAGATATAAACAGGGGACACAAAATGACCAGAATCTGGGTCTTTTGAACCAATGTATATATCTATATGTTGAACCATTATTTCTAGAAAGGCATCTTTGTTATAAATTCCATCATGTGGCTGGAGATCAATTGAGGGGATTGAAAGATTGAACATTTCTTGTAAACACAGCCTGAAGCCAGCCAGAAATAAGCAGGGAGAGTGTCTTCTTGTGTTTATCTGTACTCATGCCACAATTCAGCTGACAGCGTGTCTTTTTCTGCATTGGGCCAACCAGACTCAGCCCAGATCTCAGTTGATTTTGGTTGACCAGGCTCAAGCCAATGTTCAGCCAAATTAATGCCTGTCTTTGCTTTTTTTTTGTCGTTTGACCGGACTCACACCAGACCTCGAAAAGATGCTATTTCACCAAATCAGAAGTGCCAAAAGTAAGCCAAATTTGGTCCAGTTCTTTTGCTTTCTGTGTATGGATGAGATGCAAAGTGTATGAGACAGCTACAAATAAGGAATAGTCCGGAATGTCTATCTGTGGGAAATAAAATTTTATTTTTAATGTCATTGCAGCCATATAAAAGTGTGATTTTTCTAATCACAGATATTGTGGCTTGCACTACTGTTTATATTACATTTCTGTTGACAAGCACCAGATGCATTTCTCTGACATGTCAATTTCATTGAAAAATGTGGCAACAAGTCATTTAGATGTCATAATTTATCTGTCACCTCAAGACTATCATAAAAGGTACCATTCTTAGCCTTACTATAAACACATACAAATATCTGCCACCTTGACTATCTATGATAAAAAATAAGGGTATTCTAGCAGCTATATACTGTACACAGTTCATTTAATAGCTTTAAAAAAAACTAATATTTTCGTTATACTGTCATAAAAGTATAATTTCATAACAGTATAAATAAAATGTCTTCAAGGTCAAGGTCAAGGTTAACTTTATTATCCCACAAGGGGAAGTTCATGTGGTCATTCATTACGCGCCCTTGTCACAACATATTCTCTAAACAACACATAAACACAATAACTAAACAACACATAAACACAATAACTAAACAACACATAAACACAATAACTAAACAACACATAAACACAAAAAGAAATAAAAAAACTGCAGAACTGAAAATCACAATCCAACATTTAACGCTAAAAAATGTATAATATTATCAAGTGACTAAAACTATGATAACTTGCGATGTACTTGATCATTATACAATCTGATCGCTGTAGGTACAAATGATTTATTGTACCTTTCTGTTCTAATTCTCTGTTGTAAAATCCTACCAGTTGACCTATTGCTTCTCATAAATTTATGATATAGAGGGTGAGCAGGATCTCTGAGGATTTGATCAGTTTTTTAAAAAATAAGCTCATTGTACAGTTGAGCTGCCGACACCTGGTCAATTCCGATAATCCTGCTGGCCATCTTAATCATGCGCTGCAGTTTCCTTTGGTCCTTAACATGCATGTTGCCAAACACACAGATAAGGCCAAAGGACAGAACACTCTGGAGGAAGCTTTTATAAAACATTACAAGAATGTGTCTTTCTAATCTAAAATTATATAATTTTCTAAGGAAGTACATCCATTGGTGCATTTTCCTAGTTTTGTTCAGTGCACATTCATTAAAAGTTAATTTCGAATCAATTTCAATTCCCAAGTATTTATATGTTGAGACCCTCTCCACTAATTCACCATTGATCTCAGAAGAGGGAACTATTATTTTGTTTTTACTAAAATTTATGACCATCTCTTTTGTTTTCTTCACATTGATTTCGAGAAAGTTATCCGAACACCAATGAGTGAAAACCTGCAATTCCCTCTGAAATCCACTCACAGAAGAATTGTCCGATTTTAAAAAACCAAAAAATGCTATGTCGTCAGCATATTTAAAATAAGTGTGGGCCGAAGAGGAAGCTTGACAGTTATTAGTGTATAATATATATAGGATAGGTGACAGAACGCACCCTTGTGGTGCCCCTGTATTTATCATTTTTAAGGAAGATATACATGAATTAAATCTGACTTGCTGACTACGATCTGTCAATAAGTCATAGATCCATAAAATCAATTGTGGATTTACTCCTAAATGCACTAATTTTCTCACCAACAGGTGGGGTTGGATCGTATTAAAAGCACTACTGAAGTCAATGAACACAATCTTGACCAGGCTCTGAGCATGCTCAAGATGCTCATGAGTGCTGTTAATCAAAGATAGCAGTGCATCCTCAACACCTCTCTCTGCACGATAGGCAAATTGATTCAGGTCTAAAAGAGGTGAAACCTCATAAAGAAGTTGGTTTAAAATTATTTTTTCAAAACATTTCATAACTGCAGAGGTAAGGGCAACAGGGCGCAGATCATTAAGTTCCTTAGGTCTATTGTTTTTAGGCACAGGCACTATTAGGGATTGTTTCCATAGGCTGGGAATGACACCTGTATCTAGTGACAGCTGGAACAACCTATGGAAGGGCTGTGCCAGCTGGTCAGCACACACCTTTAGTGTCCTGCAACTGATACCATCAGGTCCACAAGCTTTCTTGGTTACTTTACACTTTACAACAAGATTATTTTTTGAATAATAGATTCATTAGTTGTCAGTAACTAACAATGGGAATTTTATTAATGCATTTATTAATCTTTTGAAAATGTTGTTCATTATTAGTTTGCATTAACTAATAGAGTTAATGAATGTTAACACATACAACCTTATAAGGAAGTGTTTCCAAAATATTTAAGTTTTGTTTCAGATTTGCCAGTATCCTTTTTTTTTTTACTTCTTTTTACATAGAACTTTAAATTAAAAAATCAAAAAACTAAACTATTTGAAACTATTGAACTATTCTTTTTAGATAATTTGTCTAGTAATGGCTCTTGTCAGGAAGAAAGAAGAAAAAGAGAAAGAAAGAGAGAGAGAGAAAAAGAAAGAAAGAAACCTATTTATGTTCCTTTTCACCCTATTCCCAGCTAGAGCCACCCTGATAGCAAGCTGTCAAACAGAAAATACAGACAACCTTTTGATTGACATTTTATAGATAAAAATTGCAAGTCATGGTAGCACTAAAATATGAAAAATTGTAAACAGCTTTCTGTGACCTCTACCGTTTCTCGATGTGATGGATGGACACCGTGGCGTTTACCCTCTCTTCAACCCTCGATAGCTCCCCCAAAGGACAGGACAGAGCAATGGATTATGAGACTGCAATACCAATTGCAGTTAGAATACCCAGTTCCAGCCACTTTGAGTAAACAAAGACCAATGTGGAAAAGGTCCTATGTTCCCTGCACAAACAAGTCATGAGGAAGAAGAAATGAGAAAAGAGCATGTGACAGGAGAAGAAATGATAGAAAGACAGGAAGTCTCCTAAGGGCCCTGCAGTGGTTTTACATGGAAGATCTTGACATTTATACATCTGTGTATCTGGCTGGGGCTGCCTGAAAACTCAGGGAGTTATGTAAAATAGAAAACAATGAAGGCCACAACAGTCATTTACCCTTTTCTAACAGAGAATCTAGTTATTGTCTCTTTCTCTCTTGCTTTAGTTCACAGCGAGAGTGTGAGCTTATCTGAATTAATACAGAAGGAAAACACATTTAACATTTCAAAAACATGAATTTATCACTTTTAAACTGTGGTTTATTATAAATTGTTTTCATTTAGGTGTAAGGTTGTCTTGCGGTAGAAAGCTGACCTTTCACAAAGCAGTGGGGAGCCAAAAAGTAGGTGGATGGAGAGAGAGAACTTATTTGTCAGCACAAGCTATCTGTCCACAATACTGCACTGTGAGAAGTCTAACCAACCACAAAGAGGCAAATATCAGAGATTGAATGCGAGGCAGTGGGTCTATACAGCAGGACAATCACAACAGATGCCATTTAACAATCACGTCTCAGAGTCTGGCACCGGGCTTGAGTCAGTCCCCCCTGTATCCCACTGCAGGCACGAAACAGGCAGCTAATCCAGCAAAAAATTAATACAGGCAGCAGAGCAAATATACCACCATCCAGCAAGCCTGTGGACTGACACGCAAACAAACAAAAGCGGGCCGGTTGTAAATTGTGTATGACAACAAATAAATGGACAAATCTGCGAGGAAAAGCCCAGAACTTCAACAAAAAAGGACAACAGACTATGAACATGAACAGGCCAGGCAGGCTGTAGGAAGAAGTGTGTCTCTCCTTTATTTGATTTGGCTGTTGAGCAGAGCAGGGGTTTTGTAGACTACACAGTCTATATATACATTAGAAGAAAGGGAATGTAACATCAAAATTTGAAACAAAGAAACCTATTGAGAATTGTGAATATTGGAACAATGACACAAAAAATCTTTGCATACATATAGTGGTTTTCTACATGAATTAGAACAGTCATAGCATCAGTGCCTGGTATTGGGAGACTGAAGGGCTATAGTTCATCTAAAAAGGAAATTTCTGACACTACTGACTTATGCCGTTTCAAACCCGTATGGTGTTTTTCTTTTGATTAATCACAATGTAGCTCTTTCCATACAACAACATTTCATATTGACAGCACCTGCTGTGCTACAGAAAGGACAAAATATAAGTGTAAGATAGTAAAATAATAGTAAATAAAAGTAGCATAGGTTTGAAACAACATGAACATTCATAATTGTATTTTTGTCAGAGAGAGTGATTTAACATTTGGTTACGTATGTAACCTCCATTCCCCGAGGGAGGGAACGACACGTTGTGTCGGAGAAGCGACACTAGGGGTCTCTCTTGAGCGCCGATATTCACCTCTGACCTATTGAAAAGGGCCAATGAGAGTTGGCAGTCAGTATTTGCATACCCCTCCCTGCATACGGGTATTTAAGCGGTGCAAATACGGAAGTTTAGTCAGGATTTTTCTGAGGAGCCAGAAATGGTCCGGCCACAACAGTGGCTCGGTTCAGCGACATGGCGGAGGAAAGACACAACGACCCATTCCAATCTTGCCATGTGCTGAACCGTGTACGTGAACTGCCGATACAGAGGCGGGCAGGGATTCGTCCAGTGCCGCGCATCGTCTGTACCTGGCTGCACGTACCCTTCCCCAATGCCCCATACGAACATCGGGATCCTTCTAGTTACCCTGAGAGGGGAACAAGGCAATGTTTGCCAACATGGGAACGGGCCAGCCTGGCTGGGCCTCTTTTCTCTCTATGTTTCTCGCATAGAGCAATCACGGCCGGGGCCCTTACACGCATATAGGGAAGGGGTCTTACCCAGACCCTCGCGGAGACCACACCTGCCCTTTTTTCTTGGGGAGGAAAAGTGGTAGACACGTCACACGGCCGTCTTAGGGCTCGTGTGGAAAGTATGGTGCGGTGGTAGATCCAGCCTTTAAAGGGGAGTTGCTACAGCATGGTGACCGGGCAGCTGTAACTGCCTAAGGGAGACACGGGAGTCCGCTCGTAAGGGGACAGAACCGTGGAAATACACACAGGGGAGTCCGAGCAGGAGGCCTTACCTGTGGAGCACCTATACCAGTACAGGGTAGCCATCAGGGTACCCGCAGTGGCTGGGTCGGTGAGTTCCTCCGCTGAACCGCGGACCCGGAGGGCTGGGGAGGAATCGACCAGGGTCCCGACTTCGAGTGGGGCGCCCTGGGAAAAAAGGTGCACTACTCAACCTTGGCGTCGGGAAAAGGGCTGAGGCAAGTGATCCACCCGGCCGGTCAGTCTACGTGTTACCGAGTTCTACGGGCTCGGACCTGACAAAACACGAGACGCAACCGACTCAACGCGGAGGTTGTAAAACCTTGTGAAGGTGTTGGGTGTTGCCCAACCCACGGCTCTACAGATGTCTGCTAGCGAGGTGCCCTTGGCCAGTGCCCACGAGGACGCAACACCCTTGTTGAGTGAGCTCGGACCCGCAAGGGTAGGGGCACGGCCTGGGTGTGATAAGCCAGTGTGATGGCGTCAACAACCCAGTGGGCGAGCCTCTGTTTGGAGACGGCATTCCCTTTCTGCCGTCCCCCAAAGCAGACAAAGAGCTGCTCAGAGCTTCTGGTGCTCTGTGTGCGGTCCAGGTAAATGCGCAGGGCACTGGACATAGCAACTGGGAGGCTGGGTCTGCCTCCTCCCAGGGCAGCGCTTGCAAGTTCACTACCTGATCTCGGAATGGTGTGGTAGGAACCTTGGGCACGTAGCCCAGTCGCGGTCTTAGGATCACAGACGTATCTGCCGGACCGAACTCCAGGCAAGTGTCACTGACAGAGAACGCTTGCAGGTCCCCAACCCTCTTGATAGAGGTGAGCGCGATCAGCAGGGCCGTCTTAAGAGAGAGGGCCCTGAGTCTAATTGATTCAAGCGGCTCGAAGGGGGGTCTCTGGAGCCCTGCCAAGACTACCGAGAGATCCCAGGAGGGAACTAGGCCTGGCCGGGAGGGATTCAACCTCCGGGCGCCTCTCAGGAACCTGAGGATCAGGTCGTGCTTACCCAAAGACTTGCCGTCTACAGGATCGTGGTGGGCGGCAATGGCGGCAACATACACCTTGAGGGTGGACGGGGACAGCCTCCTGTCCAGCCTCTCCTGTAGGAACAGGAGCACTGACTTGATCGCGCATCTCTGCGGGTCTTCAGTTCGGGAAGAACACCAATCTGCGAACAAGTGCCACTTTAGGGCGTAAAGGTGCCTGGTAGAGGGGGCTCTGGCTTGGTTGATTGTATTCACAACGGTCGCCGGTAAGCCGGCTAGCTCTTCCGCATCCCATCCAGGGACCAGACGTGGAGGTTCCAGAGGTCTGGGCGCGGGTGCCAGAGCGTGCCCTGTCCCTGAGAGAGGAGGTCCTTTCTCAGAGGAATTTGCCAGGGAGGAGCTGTCGCGAGAAGCCTGAGTTCCGAGAACCAAGTCCGAGTGGGCCAGTAGGGGGCCACTAGCATGACTTGCTCCTCGTCCTCCCTGGCCTTGCACAGCACCGGTGCAAGAAGGCTCACTGGGGGAAATGCGTACTTGCGCAGCCCCGAGGGCCAGCTGTGTGCCAGCACATCTGTCCTGAGGGGAGCCTCTGTTAGGGCGTACCAGAGCGGGCAGTGGGAGGTTTCCTGGGAGGCAGACAGGTCTACCTGGGCCTTGCCAAACCGTTCCCGAAATCAGCTGGACCGACTGGGGGTGAAGCCTCCACTCCCTGCCAGGCAGGCGTTGTCGTGGTAGCGCGTCCGCTATGATGTTGAGCTTGCTGGGGATGTGAGTGGCACGCAGCGACTTGAGTCACTGCTGGCTCCATAGGAGGAGACGGCGGGCGAGTTGTGACATGTGGCGGGAGCGTATGCCGCCTTGGCGATTTATGTACGCCACCACCGTGGTGCTGTCCGATCTCACGAGGACATGTTTGTCCCAAACTAACGGGAGGAACATCCTGAGAGCAAGAAGGACGGTCAGCAACTCCAGGCAATTGATGTGGCAACGCAGTGGGGCCCCTTTCCAACGGCCCGCTGTACACGGCACCCCACCCGGACCGAGAGGCGTCGGTTGTGACCAGAACGCATCGGGACACCTGCTGCAGGGGCACTCCTGCCCGTAAAAAGCAGAGGTCTGTCCAGGGTCGGAGTGTTTTGAGGCAGGCGGGGGTGATCCTTACCCGATGCGTGCCGTGGTGCCATGCTTGTCTCGGGACTCGAGTCTGGAGCCAGTGCTGGAGTGGTCTCATATTCATCAACCCCAGCGGCGACCGCCATGGAGGACGCCATATGCCCCAGGAGCCTCTGGAAAAGTTTTAGAGGGACCACTGTGCCTGGCTTGAAGGAAGCGAGGCAGTCCAGCACCGACTGAGCACGCTCGCTCGTGAGACGTGCTGTCATTGAGACTGAGTCTAACTCCAACCCGAGAAAAGAGATGCTCTGAACCGGAGTGAGCTTGCTCTTTTCCCAGTTGACCTGAAGCCCCAAACGGCTGAGGTGCCGGAGCACCTGGTCTCTGCGGATGCCGGCTACTTGTAGTGGGGCAAGGGCCGCCTCTGCGACCTTCGTGAAGACGCGAGGGGACAGAGACAGGCCGAAGGGGAGGACTTTGTACTGAAACGCCTGGCCGTCGAACGCGAACCATAAGAAGGGTCGGTGTCGTGGCAGAATTGAGACGTGGAAGTACGCGTCCTTCAGTACGTGTCCGTCTACCGCTGCGAACCAATCTAGATGCTGAACGCCAGCCAGAATATTTCTCTGCGTGAGCATTTTGAACGGGAGTTTTAACAAGGCCCGATTGAAAAGTCGCAGGTCCAGGATTGGTCGTAAGCCGCCGCCTTTCTTGGGTACAATGAAGTAAGGGCTGTAGAAACCCTTCCTCATTTCGGTTGGAGGGACGGGCTCTACCGCGCCTTTGGCTAAGAGGGTCGCGATTTCCGTGTGCAGGGAACTGGCTATATATATATACACACACACACATTTTACACTATCCAGAATGGCTTGTAGGGGTCTTGAAAGTCTGTCTTGACAGCAGAAATTTGGGTAACACTTTACAATAAGGGTACATGAATAATCATGAATTAATTCCTGAATTAATACTTACTTAAGCATGAATTATTGATAAGTTAAGGCATGGACTAATCAAGAAATAATGAAGAGCTAATATAATAATGAAGAGCCTTATACGACTGGAGTCATGTGGATTAATTTATGAATAACTGCCACCTGAATTACATGTTAGTTCATGCTTGATAGTGAATGCATTAATTAACATTTGATAGTGAACTACCAAAATGTTACATCAAATGTTTGTTCCGGTACATGTTAAATCAAACAAGCTTTATCAGAATGATTATGCATTACTTAAACCTTAAAACATGCATAATTTAATCCTTAAGAATTTTAAACTAACTTTTTCTGTCCGCAGTTTCTCATATTATGACATGATTATTCTGCAGTTATTTACATGGATTGTCCTTATCAAATGTATTAATAAATAAATGTATTAATAATTGCCACAAATAATTTTTTCTTAACCCATTTTGCATGGTTCTCCATCCCATGCCCTTACACTATACCATTGGTCCCACAACTAATTATACACACCATACACATGCATTCTATGACTACACCTTCATGACAAACCACCTAAAGATTATAAAAGATATATGATTTAACTGACATGAATTCTAACTGTAGTACTTGTGTAGTTAATAATGAATCAATAATGATATGCCTCTTCAAGTAAAGTCATGACATAATGCTGCATTAACAATCATGAGTTTATGATAAGTATATGAGTAGTTAATTATTATGTGCCCATTCAAGTAAAGTCAAGACATGGTGCTGCATTAACCAGTCACATGTTCATTATAAGTATATGAACAGTTAATAATTCTTTTTCGATGAATTCATCAGCCATGCTTTTCTATGATACAAATATATATTTTAATTATGCAGACAGAATATAGGTTAAAGAAAATAGATAGGCCTATACATAGTTTCCCACCATCAAAAAAGAAAAGTAGATTTTTTTTTTAATCATCAATTTCATATTACTAAATTATAATGTTTAACATAAAAAGGCAAAAAGTTAATATTGTGTGTAAACTACATTAAATCAATTATATTAATTGAATCAAATCTCTTTTTAAATAAATATGAAATGCAAGTAAACTTGAAAAAGATTTATTGAATTAAATCTTATTTTAAACATACAGACATACAAGACATACAAGACAATTTTATATGATTTATATTGTCCGCTTCATCTCTCCCCAGCTCACTACATGTCAGTGCTAATAGGCCAATGCTAGTACATAAAACGTTCAAATAAAAAATAAATATAAATATTGCACATAACATATGTGTGATCCTGAAATAGGGGTCGACGGACACGCCGGTGCGTCCTGCTGGATTTTTCCGTCATTACAGCAGAAACAACATAAAATACTCCATCATTTTGGGGCATACAGATAAGTGTAAGACATCATTAGAGACTATAAAGGGTCTACCTTTATTTGTGTACCCTCACAATAACAACAAAACCTTTGTAAAATAAAGAAAATAAAAAGGGTGAGCTTTCAGCAGTCTCTGTGTTCGTGAGCATAAATCTGAAACAAGTCATAAAAACTGAACCTCCGTGAATACTTATCTCACAAACATGAAACATATGTCTAAAGAAAGCTTAAAATGTCTACTTTTAAAGAAAACAATTCAAATTTAAAACAAATATTCTCCTGCAATGTAATCTGTATGAAACAAAGCGATGTACAGTTTGTCCTGACTCAGCTAATTATTTCTAATGTGATCACACCCACTGGCAGAGGGCGCTATTGAAATGGTAATGTACTGAGGCCATCAATGCAAATGATAAACGCCCTTGACAGTGTCTTAAAAACATCTAGTCCATTCACTTTTCTGTGTATTTGAAAGATCGCAAAATACACAGGCGAGGAAACTCCTGGATAGTGATGAAGAGTTAAGATTTGCTCAGAAGAAGAGCGGGACTCCGATGATCATTTGCATTTTGAAGAGAGACTTGATCCAGTCGAGGACGAGTAAATCATTTAGTTTTCATTAGTTGACATGCTATTTTATATAAACATGTACATATTTTACAAGTGGTACTGTTTCCAGACTTGCCAGCCAGGATTCAGAGTATTGAAATTTGAAATATGTCCTAATAGTTACATTTAAAAGCTGTTTCGGCTAAAGTAGGTATTTAAATTGTATGTAGTATGATATAAATATGAGATGTAATATGATATAAAAATAATATGAATGTTTAGATTATATTTTAACTAGTGTTTATACTGCCTCATTATCATTAACAAAATTATGTCTAAAATTGTCTTACAAAAGTTAAATTACTATATTGTTTTGTATGAATGAGTGATCAGGATGGCTTTCACATATTTTTGTAGCAAAAACTCTAGGCTAAAAGATCCAGTTCTTAAAAGTCTTGTGGACAAATGTTTATTATGTGTTATATGGCCTTATTTCAATGACTTACATTTTTTCAACTGAAAAAAAAAAAAACACAAATGTCAAGGCATGTCAAAACTTATTCAGGGCCCAAAACCCCCTCAGACCCTAGAGGTTTAATCCAGGAACATTTCACACAAAGTCACAGTAACACCATACCTAGCCTTGCTAGATAATTCTGAAAATGACTCTATGACCTGTGATTACTTTTATAACTGACCAATTAATGAATATAGCCTGATGTAACTTTTAAAATATGTGTAGTGATTTGTAATCACTTATAACTGACAAATCGATTATTATAATCTTTAATCTTGTATGATTCATCTCATTCTACTAAGAATGGTAACTATTCAATTTGATAATATACAACGACAATCAAGTTTCTCATAACATGTAATGCATTATCCATGTTGTAAAACCAATGAATTAATCAGTATGATTTGTAACCAGGGATTTTCATGTTGTGTTACTTATACGTGTAATATTCATGAATGCATGTCACAATTAGTATATAAATGCTTGCTTGTTTACATAGAGAATGTTGATGACAACGAATGTCATGTCTTTTGCACTGTTCAAGATATAAAAATTCATGATTAAACATTCACTATTTTGAGCGGGACGAATGTAAGGATTCTCCACACAAAGGATTGTAAATCAACTTTGAAAGGGACAGAGAAAGGGACCATGTGAATGGAAAGCCACTTCTAATTGGTTCAGGACACCTTTTTGGTGTGGCCAATTTCAGTTCAAATGTTTACAAAACAGGAAAACTCTCTCTCCTGCTGTTGGAAATCCCTCTTGGAAGTGTCGCTTGGTCTCTTCTCTTCTTTGACTCTCGTCTTGCCTATTCAGTTCCTCATTCTCCGTGCCATGTAGAGCCCAGGGAATCTCAGTACCTGAAGTCTCGAGGAAGCAAAGCCCACCTCCGCAATCATAACAGAGTCCAAGACATCAACGGAATTAACTTTCTTCAAACGCCAAAGAACCAAGCAACACAAAGAATGCAACGGAAGGAAATGCAACAACATGCAAGTACATCTCCAGACGTTTGCTCAAAGTGCTGGTGCATTAGTTGAATACTTTTTGTAATCCAATTGCAAATCGATTTAGACTCAAAGTAGGATAAATGGTTCTTAATGGATTTTCAACAGACTACATAAAGTTCATTTTCAATGTACTGATCATTCTGTCACTTTACTCACCAACTTGTTTCATGTTTTATGTGTTAGATTAGTGTATGTTTCGAATAGTAATAAAGTTTGTCTGTCTTCAAAGATAATTTGACTGTGGTATATTTTGCTGAATAATCTCATCCCTGTTTTTAAAAGATTTAGCTTCAATCTATACCTAAATATGTGTGATATTATCTTCAATAAGCCATGAGAATAATATTACTCCAATAAGTGAATTCATCATAATTCCCTTATTAAAGCTAATTCCTTAAAATAGAAATTGTGAGCAGATACAACGAGATGTTGTATTACGATTTTAATGGTGGAGAATTTTAGTCAGACAAATAACCTAGTTATTTGTAATTTATCTAATTTATAATGGTTGCTGAATGCGAATTCCATTATAAATTCCTTTACATAATAATTTAGAATAAGGAGGGTTTAATTTAATTCATAGCTCAAACATATTGTTTCCTACATATAATGGTGGGGGGTATGCAAGCACTTTAATCCGTACCGTGTGCATCTACCTCAACTGAAATTTGCTACACATTCATAAATGTCCACATCATCATCAACATCATCATCAACAATAACAATATTTAATTTTTTTATGAAACTTACCATGTGATCATGAAAATAATGACACGTAATAAAAAAACTAATACTGATCCATTAACAAGGGCACTATTTCCAATTTGATCTGGATGACGAATGGAAAATATGGTAAATATGAATGAAAAGGGACAATCACTCAAAATGGGATGAGATCAAATTATCAGCTATTATTCATATTTTGTTCTATGTTTTATAAGGATGATCTATGTATGTAAATAATGGATCAATAAAATAATAATCTTGTGTAATCTAATTGTAATTGATGTTTGTGACAAAACTGCAGAAAGCAAAAGTTGGTACATTTATGGAATATTAAATGATACATGTTTAATTCAAGGTTGAAGTACTGCATATTTTTTCTGATTAAGCTTGTTTGATTTAACATGTAATGTAAAAAACACTTGATGTAACATTTTGGGAATTTACTATAAAATGTTAAGTAATGCATTTACTTTCAAACATGTACTAACATGCAATTAAGGTGGACGTATGAATCCATATGACTCCAGTCATAGGTAAAGTTCATTAGTCAAATCTAGAAAGTAGTTCATGCCTTAACTTATCATTAATTCATGCTGAATTAAGTATACATTCAGGTATTAATTCATGATTATTCATGTATTTGTATTGTAAATTGTTGCCAAAATTTGTTCTCAAGGTGCTCAATGTCTCGTTGCAACGACGAATAGACTCACTCTGATTACTTCACTATATGTTTGTTTGGTAATTTTTTTGAGAGATTGCTGCAGAAGCGGGTTTTTGTTCCCAAGCACTTAACTTTTAAACACATCACACTTTCCTCTCTCTGTATAATCACAACCTTTGATCTCTTGGGAGTGAATCACCATTCACTCCATGTATCAAACCTAAAACCTCTGTTTTCTCTTTCACCACTGCTGTCAGTTTCTTTTTTTCACTCAATAGTGGGGAAGAGGCCAGTGCTAAGACAAACATCATTTTACGTGATGCTTTTACCTCAAACAGAGTATTTGGTAAGTCCCACAAATCACTTCTTTGATATTTGAAGGGGAAAACAAAGCTTGTGTTATAGTACAGTAGGTTTTTTTTTTAATGAACGTTGCCTCTGTTTTAGAGAGGGGATCCATACAGTAGCGCAAACACCAAATGCAGTAACTACTGTACACTATATGCTAATTTAGTAACTACTGTACAAGTTATGTTAAGTTATGACGAGTCTTTAATACTATTACCTGCCCTGTGATAGATGAGTTTGACTCAACTATCCTCTGATTTAGAATAAAACAAAATGTGAAAACATAAATAAATTGGTTGTATGATCAAAACACTTTTATGCCATTTGTATTTTTTTCATTTGAATTGTTTTGAATAATTGCGTCATTTTGCCTTTGTAGGTCAGCGTGAGTTTCAATGAATGATGAAAACTTTGACTCGCTCTTCAACAATCTGTTTGGCATTGCTATTCAATAAATCATCCACATCTACAAAAATAACATGTTCATCACTAGACTGATCCTTTGAGAGGGAACTCCCTTCCCACTGTACAATAGAAATAAGTTTTGCACCTGAATGACATACAAGCTGACATAAACCTGGCCAGCTGTTCTATGGAGATGTATCATAACAATTTATTTATTTATTTATTATCCAGACATGCATTCATCAAGATGGAAGTGCTCCCTGGCTAGCAATTAATAACAAAATGCATGAATATGTAAGGTATAAATCCAGACAGTTGTTTAGTAGACAAAACACCCTGTTCCCGGAAGCAATCTCCGCTCAAAGCACCTGTCCTCAATCTTACTTAACAGGCAGTAGCTCACGCTTAGCTATGGCACCCTCGCTATTATCAGAGCAGAGAGGCCAATTTAATGGATGTTTCCACATCCATCCCAAGTTCAACGAAGGCCACACTATGGAAATATTGTCATCTAAATCACATTTCTTAAGGGCGAGTTTAGATTAGTGGTGTGGAACTTCTCAATCGAGATGTTTCCAACAATTATATATATAAAGGATTTGTCTTTTGATGAAAGCTTAATATATTGCTTGGTAACTTTTTAACTTGGGAACTTGATAAAGAATCAGAATATCAAGGATAACATCTGTGACAACCAGAACCAGAATATGCGTTTATATTTGTCAATAGAAGCCCACTACCTAGTGTTTTCTTCCATTTTGGACCCTCCCCTGAGAAGTTAATAAATAAAACCTCCTCCATTGTCAGACATCAGAAAGTGTTATAAATAAATCTCATTTATGATTTTGCCTTGATTGTTCTCGACTATATCGTCCTCGGTTAAGGTGTGTGTGCGTGTGTGTGCGTGTGTGTGTGTGTGTGCGTGCGTGCGTTTCACCCACACAGATATGAAAACAGACCTGTGCAGATCTCAGCTCCCAATGATAGATAACAGTGGTGGACTGAGTAACAGTATCAAGTAGGAGGGTTTAAGGTATCAGCCCTAACCGAAAGTAAAATCAGAGGGTGAAGAGAGCAACAGAGGGTGAGTAACGTTTCATGACTCAAGCACAGTCCCTTTGCTCACAGAACCATCAAAACCTCAATCAATGCCCACAGTATATGTTCTATGTTATCTAGTATATACTTCTAAAACCACTTATTGTTTTGTCTAATCAATGCTTTTCTTGTCTACCACAACAATGCTTATAATAACGTGAAAAACAATGTGTGATTACAGTCTCTGAAGTAGTACTGTCTGTTATTAGCAGTCTGTTATGTAACGTGTGTTGTCAGGTGTATGCATTCCATCTGACGTAAAAAGGAACTTTTCATGCTAACAATCAAAATATAAATCTGTCACCACATGGTATTGAAATGCATCATTGTTTTAACAATGCAAACATGATTAGCTTTGCAGAATATGTTAAACCAGACAAACCTGAGTTAAAATTTATAGTACAGCTTCTGAACTTTTATGCACAATTTTGTAAGCATATTGGTTTTTGTGGAATGTAATTAACTTTGTCAGCTTTGCTTCACCTTTTAAATATAGATATATGTATATGTTTGTGATTTAGAGAAAGGGAGAGACAGGAAGAGAGAAAGGGCCTCTCAGGCCCAATTCTGCCCAGTATGTGATAATGGGGCCTATAATGCACTATGTTCTTTCTAATGGAAACATAGAGAGCTCGGCGGCACTGTAAAATGAGACATGCTAAAAGCAGAGGGCAGAAAAATAAATATACAATTACCTGTTCAATTCATACTTATCAAAAAATGGTTTGCTGCCGTGAGAATGTAATTCTGCTGTGAATATAAGGAAAGGGAGTGGATTTGCAGTGAATATAAAGAAAGAAAGAATAAATAAATAAAGACATAAATAATTACATGATATAATTGATTGTTATCAGTTTTGCTGGTTAATAAACTTGGAGTCATTGAGCATTTTGCATACTGTAGTTATGGTTACATCAGATGATATTGTATGAGATCCATAATAAACTATTGAGGAAGTCGTTTAGGGCCAAACTAGAAGAAAAAATTTGCCTTTTCAGCATATGGCCAAATGAGGGGAATAGTAAAGAGGCACAGACTGGTAATGCATGCTTGAGAGAGCAGCACTGATCAATATACCAATTTATGAGATTTGTGTATAGTTCTTAGAAATATTTATATCCTAATTACTGGGCAAAAGAGTTAACAATAAAGGAAACATTATTTCAGGCATCCTTTGTCTCATTTTATAAGCGAACAGAAACTCCCCTTAAGCAAACTGAAGTATTAAATATGCATGCCACCGATTAAATGAGCCAATTGTGGCTTAATGTCTGATTGTAAAGTCCGCCCCTGGTAAATGATGTGACATCACCTCATCTGTCAGAAAGGCTGATGGCATTATGAACTTCAACTCTCGATGACTCAAATCATTATGACACACACACTCTATAACACTCTGCATTGCCACATCTTTAGCAAATTAACTGTTTTTAAAGGTTGCATTGACTGCCTGGGCCCTTTTGTTAATCAGCTGTCAGTTTGAGTTTCTTTTTATATTATTATAATTTTTTTATTCCAAACATTAGAGCCATAATGTTATTTCCATCATCAGAATACAGTGAACTAGACTGTATAAATGAAAATAAAATGGTAATTTACTCATATGGACAGTAATCAGCTCAGTGAGAACAACGTCTATGCTTTGCAATGACCCATATTTATAAATAAATTACCAAAAATAGAAAATGTGATAATAACATTGACTTGTGCATCCATCGATGAGCCATCTCATCCTGCAGTTCTGTTGCATAACTCTGACTGCAATGTACATGCAGCAGAATAAGTAAATAAATAAATAAATGGGTACAAAGAGAACATAACAGACTGTACATTTTAAAGGGTAATGTCTTCTTTTCTCATGTTTATTAAATTCAAAGCTGACAGGTGTTTCACATGTATATCAATGGCATATGTACTGCTAAAAAACAACATAACTGCTGTATGAGTGGGTGTGTGTGTGTGTGTGTGTGTGTGTGTGTGTATGGAATTATCTATGAATAAACATACATATCTATAGTGTGAGAACAAAATTGTGCCCTTGAAGTTAGCTAGATCTGACAAAACCTCCCTTTGAAGATATTTGTGGATGCCCTCAATTGAAAAAAAAAATAAAATAGACTAAGAGAAAAACACAAGTAGGAATGCAACAGACTTCAACTCAAAAGCTTAATTTAACTTCATTTGGAAGCAGTGGGCATCAGGCCACCTGGTCAACTTCTAGTTGGATAACAGCTGCCAGTAGCACTGAGAATAAGTGTTCACACTTCTTATTAGGTTTACAGTTCAGAATAGTTTCATGTCCCTCTCTGTAAGGCACATACGGGTCAGCAACTCAATGCAAAGGGATGTCTGAGAGCCCCACTTTACCAAGCAACAGGAGCTGTCCAGAGTGCTGAAAGCTGAAATGCTTTAGATGTCTACTGACTCTGGAAGTGCAGCACCACTTTAAGCTTCTGTCTACCCCCCAAAAGATTTGGTCAAATTGAACAGGTTTTATTTGGGATATTTCAGGTTTATTACCAGGTGTAGGACATAATAAAGCAACAAGCAACACATGTAATCTTTTTAAGATGACCAAATTATGTAGGTAGCTTAGTTTCTATTTTTGTTGTGTCAGGATGGGTGCCTCCTGCCACAGTGAGATCTCACTGGTCCAAAATACCATTCCACATATCTGTATATTAAACAGATATTTTCTGACAGGCTGTCATATTGTAGCATCGCACAGCACTTTTGCTTTTGGTGTGGATACAAAAATTACTTTTGCTCTAAACTTGTCACTCTGCAACTTGTTAGGACAGTGTTAGAAGTATTCTCCAAACAAGTTTGCTTGACTTTCTCATAATAAAATTACAGTTTTAGGCTACATCCATACACATCCACACAAAATGTTTTTATTTGATAACAGCAATTTAAAATTACTAAAATAATAAATATATTATATTTAAACAATATCACACGAGCAAGGCCCTACATCAGCACTACTGTGATTCAGCCGCAGGCACGAGGCCATAGGCCGAGTGCCGTAGGTAATCACAGCAGTGCTGGTGTAGGGACATATGGCACGTTTGCAAGTGTGATACTGCTTATATACAACAGTTCAATGCACAAGACTATTTAAAAAAAAAATTGGAAAAAAAACAAGTACGGTCATAAAAACGCATTTGTGCTTCGTACTACTTTCTTACACGACGGATCAGAAACTGCCGTTGCTGGTTCAAACCAAATGATCCAAGCCTCCGTTAGTAATTAAAAAAGTTCACTTCAGAAATAGTATCAAAGCTTGTGCTGTTTCTAAGAAGTCATTGGATAAACAAGGATAGACAGATGGATGTGTGTGTGTGTGTGTGTGTGTGTGTGTGTGTGTGTGTGCGTGTGAGAGAGAGAGAGAGAGAGAGAGAGATGGAGTGTGTGCGATCACCTGTTGCCACACCCAATCAGAGATGCTGTCAGCTTTCTCAGTGGAAAATAGACGTCCAAGCGATGGTATTCCTCTCTATTTCGCTGTAGCCACTATAGAAACAGCGATGTCCTTTGCCATTTTAAACAGTATGTATCCAATGTGGAAACTCCGATAAAAGGTAAGTTCTTGAGTTCTGTAATAAATCAGTCTGTTGTGTCTCTCAGCATGAGCCTTAATCCTGATGTTGTCTGTTTAAAGCCGTTTGAAGCTATTTCCTAGCTTTGGTAATGTATTAGTAATAAGAGCGATCATGGAGCACTGGTCTATGTAAACAATGACTAACAGATTCACTTTACGTCACCAACTGGCTCATATTACACACAAAAACGATCTTTTGCCACCACCTACTGGCTAACATACATAATTTCAAAAATAAAGACAGTAACTCCTAACAGATATGCACTACTCTTACACCTTAGTTTAGAACAGCATGAACACAAGTGGAGTGATACACACACAGTGAAGTGACCGAGTGCTGATAGTGTCACACCATCAGTGCTCATGGAACGTCTCTCGTCCAATCAGATATGAGGTCCGTAAATAACTGTGGTACATATGTATATATATATTTATTAAAAAAAAATCCTCAAAAATATGTGGTAATGGACATCATTTTATTGGTGTAGGAAAGCACTTTAGATGTTTTCGTGTGAATAAGAGGTGTAAACAAGCAAAATTAAAGTGTTTTAAAATGAAAATATATTAGTGTGGATGTGGCCTTGTTTTCATTTTGTGTCCTGTCATTTTACTTTGAGAATCAGTCCCAAGAATCTGAAGGATAAACAGTGATGACAGAGCATACACTTTCACACTTCAATTCAGATGTCTGCCATCAGTAATCAGTTCCTAACTAAACCTTTACATCAGATAGCTAATAGCGAGGCCTCACGTACTAGCACAGCTGAGCTCTCCTTTGTGGCAGAATTTATTTTTATTGTGCTCTGAAGATAAGATAGTTTTCAAACAGCTTCTGACGTTGAATGAGATTTCAGCTTCCTTTCTTCGCTCTGCTTTGCCCTCCAAAAATATCTCTTTGGATTTGAAGGACACAGTTCTTCAAAATAGCTTTCAGCTGCTTGTTCCACAAAGCAATGGCTGCCTGTCAGCCTGCCAGATGGGCCCCTGATTTCAAAGGTGTACAGCAAATCTTGAGTCTTCAGCACACTTTCTGTGAACTGCAGAAAATCATCTCTGATCTTTCCCTTTGCCACTTCCAGTGCCCGCTAAAATTACCATGTTTTGATGCAGACAAATGCTTGGAAATCTCCTCGCATCTTTACAGAATTGTGATGCGGTGCCTAGATGATTTGTTCCGAAACCCCCCAAAGGTTTACATACGTGCACCTTGCAAAGCTTACAAATCAGTGCAAAAATTAGCCATCATGTCCTACATGGTGAATATTAATGGCCAAAGTATGCTCTGGTATCCGTGACACGAGCGTTCCGATTGTGGGACTATGAATGTGGACAGACTAAAAATGTTTGTCAAGATTATGTTCAAATAACTTACTTCAATTAATAAAATCTGGTAAACAATATTATCATACATCCTGCTCCTTAAGTTTAAACCAAACACAGACACACAAAAACAAAAGTAATGTTCAGGCTTGGTTAGCTAATGCATATTCTAAATCAAACAAACAGGGGATTGGCTCTTCATTTTCTCTCTCATTCCTACAGTTGCCGTAGTGAGCATTGTGATGCCTCTAATAAACAGGTGATTGTCTCTGTTATCTGTAAGGCGGGACCCTTCTTATAATGTCTCTGGTGACTCCTTGTTGTCTGTGCTACAGAAAGTATCAGCTGGGCCCTCCCTCTATCAGCTTGCAATCACTCTTATGAACCTGACATAATTAAAATGCCAGATTGGTTACCACAGAATGCAGCCTCTCCAAATTAAAAATAAATTAGGATGGCAGATGTGTCTTTAATGGCTTAATCATGCCTCTGTATTAGATATTTTAAAACATACAGGGCCTAATATTTTTTTTAAAAATTGCTTTTGCCACTGCTGTGCATGTCTGGGTTGAAAAAGGGATGAGATTGGTGAGAAAAAAATTTAATAAAAACAAATAGACAATTTGTCATGCAAATATGGGGCCAGATATTTTTGGTATGTTGAGCAAATGTCTCAGAGCCAGAACATCTGTTAAAAATAAATAAATAAATAAAATGGGAAACAAATAGAGGGGTACTGGGAGGGGGTGATGATGCTGACAGCTAAATGTGGTGAAGTGAGCCGTGACTGTTTCTATCCCTGTCATAAAACATCAGCTCAGATTTATGAGATCATATGACTACAGTGTTGCTACATCAGACCAGACAGATCTCACCATGAACTGGTTGGTTTTCTTTAGCTTAAGTCTGTCTGTGCTTAAAAAATTTGAAACACTGCTTCCAGTGGCGAAAGCTGTAAATGTTGTTGGGTGTATGGGCACGTGTGAGCTACTTTTTGCAGGTGTATTGTCCAGAGAGGGGCAAAAAAGGCACATTGTGAAGCGAGTTGTTTTCAGCTGTAGAGGCTGTAATACAGTGAGGAGGAATGCATATTTTATAAACTCTACCACCCAACCTGAACCTAACCATCAATAGAAAAGTTTGATGTGGGATCTTAACCTGGATCTCTCATACTACTGCTGCAATGGGCTTACGGTCGCACTACAGGGGAAGGTAAATATACTGTAACCAATGCAAAAAAAGGATAGCAATTCTTGATAGGTCAGCATAATGTGGCCAATCCTAGGGTAACGTTTGGAAATAACATGCTGACTTCCTGTGTGTTCATGTTGGTCGTTTTGATATAATTTAAACCAAAAGAAAAAGAAAAACAATTACACATGTCACCTTTAATTTTATAATATTTCTAACCAACATCGAGAATGTAGAAAAGTGTAAATGTGCACACACACACACACACACACACACACGTAATCTAAAAGAAATATGTGCTTCACATGGTAATATCTACTTTAACTGGATTTATATGTAAAAAAGTATTATTAACTTAAGATTAGTTACACCAAATAAGTCGGAAAAGGTAGAAATAGTGTCTAAAAGTAACAATTGTGCAGTTTAACTTTTTATACTGTGTCCTTTGCCATTCAGGCATGTGAGTAATTTTAGCATGGCTAAATTAGGAGGCAAAATTTCAAGTGCTGGCACTCCACTGACGAGCCTGTGAATGAGGAGGGTGAGAGCCCTCAGCATCTAATACATTAGGAAACAAATGGAAGGATAGAACAGATGAGAAAGCACTGGCTCCAGAAGAGATCAGATGGTTAAATTTTTTTTAGAAAAGAGGTACTTTATTCCATATTTTAATATGCCTGGTGTTAATGAGTTTTCCTGTCTTTAATTTAATTTTATTGGGCAAAAAAAGAAGAAACAAGCACAGAAAGAAAACACATGAAGAACAAACATATTTTTACTCCTTACAACTTATTTAGTGTTGTCTCTTACCTACACGTTCAGTATAATTTTTTTTGTATATCTGCTGCATGTTCCTCTGTGAACCACATTCTAGAACCATAACAGGAAATGCAAGTGGACAGAACATTTGCTGCTCCATGCTCCTCTAGTGGGTGCTGGCATTTGAATCTGAGCATTTAGACATGTGAAGATGACGTGTTTGACACCTCCTAATCAGGGATGGATTAACTACCGGGCCGAATGGGCCATTGCCCAGGGTCCTGTAAATCCAAAGTGCCCAAGCTTTAAATCAATTATTTATTTATTTTGAGATATCTATTATAATTCCATATGAATGTCAGCCTTATTTGAAATACCATTTGTTCAGCTGAATGCATGCATCTGCATCTCACAGGTACAGCGCTACAGAGAAATGAGTCTGATTTACAAAATGCTCCAAACCAGTGATATATATATATATATATCACTGGTTTGGAGCATTTTGTAAATCAGACTCATCTATATATATATATATATATATATATATATATATATATATATATATATATATATATATATATCAGTGTTCCAAAGTCAAAGATAATGTGTCACCAGAGGTGGCACTGTTGTGCAAATGGCATGTCATATTCTTTCATTTATTTTAAGAAATAATATGTGTTTTATGTCCATTATAAAAGAAAAAAAGTGTAGTAAACTTCATTGGTAAGTTTTAATAGCTGTTTTTTTTTTATAATGTGCTGTTGGGTTAGTTAAAGTGCACCGTTCATCATTTCAATTAATTGTATGCAATTGCATTGAGTTCTTGTGTTATTGGAGCATTGGTTTGTATTAGATTACCATAACTGATAAATATTGGAAGTCTGTCATCGTTTTGATTAGTATGTTATGCTGTTATTTAGAGTTAGTTAGATAATATGCAGTCATTACTTTCACGTTTTCTTTCACTTCTGCGTCCAACCCTCACGCAGTGCTCACTTCCACCCATGTTTACAAACGCATTATGGTACCAGAGAAGTTTGATGGCTCCCCGGGTCACTGCAATGGATTCATGCTCCAGTGTTTACTGTACTTCATGCAGATGGCTCATGTTTTTCCCTCCGAACAAGCCAAGGTAGATTTTGTCATTAATTTGTTGCGTGGAAGTGCTCTGGAATGGGCTACCGCTGTGTGGAATAACTATCCGCAATTCTCTCGAGATCTTTAACTCTCATCTTCAGGAAGTATTTCTGCATCTGGTAGGAGGAATGAGTGTGGAAGATCGCCTGCTCGCAATATCACAGGGAACTTCTACTGCTGTTGAATATGCTTTACAATTTCACATGCTGGCTGTTCAAAGTGGATGGACTGATGCTCCTCTCAAAGCCCATTTCTGACTAGAATTGTCACAGGCTATCACCAGCTCTCCAAACTGAGCTGGTGAGCCGCAATGACCAGCTAACTCTTGAACAGTTCATTCAATTGTCCATTCGAATTGACAATTTGGTACGCTCTCGCTTACCACAATCAGCTCAATTCACTCCTTCATCCGAGACGCTCCCTGCTTCTGCTCCTGAACCCATGCTCATCAGCCGAATGCACCTCACCCTATGGAACTTCAACACTGATGCCATGTGGGTCTATGCATTATGGTGGTGAATCTGGTAATTTGTTAACCTACTGCCCTCGTCGTACAAGAGTCTCTACCTCCAAACGTCCTCTGGTGAGTCCCATCATTAACTCTGACAATAAGTTAATGACATTACCGGTGACAATAAGCTATAATGGACAGTCTGCTACAGTTACTGCTCTAATTTACTCAGCTGTGAATTTCATTGATGCATCCCTAGTTCCCACTCTGGATGTTGATTCCGTACCTTGTATTCCCCTTTGTGTATCACAGCACTAGACGGATTCCCATTAGAATCTGGCCCCATTGTAACAACTGTGTTGTTACAAATAGGAGCTCTACACCACGAAACTCTTCAGCTATTTGTCAGCAACTCTTCTAAAGACTCTCTCATCCTTGGATATCCCTGTCTGGTCACTTATAACCCCATAATATCTTGGAGGGAGGGATATATAATTATTTTTTTGCCGCATGTCTGAAAACTCCTCGCCCTGTATGCTGTCCCTCTACAAACCTGCACAGAGTGCGTGAAGTCCTCCCTGCCAATGTTCTTGACGAGTATCGAGACCTGAGTTATGTGTTCAGCAAAACGAAAGACACTGAATAACCTCCACATCATCCTCAATATTGTGCCATTGTTCTTCTCCCAGGTACACATCCTCCCAGAAACCTTTTTATATCCTTTGTCTCTCACAGAAACCAAGGTCATGGAGGAGTATGTGGAGGAGGCTCTGCGCCTAGGCTTCATCTGACCTTCTACCTCTCTGCTTCTGCAGGCTTTTTCTTTGTTGAAAAGATGGATGGCAGTCTATGCCTGTGCATCGATTACTGTAAGCTCAATGGCCTCACATTAATCCACATATCTGTTACCCACATTGGTACATGCAGCTCTTGAAAAGATGAGAGAGGCCAAAGTATTCAAGGACTTGCACAGTGCCTAAAACTTGATTCTCATCCACAAGGGAGATGAGTGGAAGAAAGCGTTCGTAACCAATATGGGACACTATAAATATCAGGTCATGCTTTTGAACTCACCTTCTGTGTTCCAAGCATTCATGAATGAGATATTCAAAGACATCATCAACAAATTTGCTGTGATCTAAATTGATGATATTCTAATTTATTCCCCTTCTCTAGAAGCACAGACAGTACATGTACGTATGGTACAAAAACATCTGGCAGAGAATCAGTTGTTTGTGAAAGCAGAAAAATGTGTGTTCCATACCCCCTCTATTTCCTTCCTAGGATACATACTGAGTCAGGAGGGCTCTCGTATGGGCTCTGCAAAGACCCAAGCGGTTGTGGAATGGCCTACTCCAATGTCTGTGAAGAAATTACAAAATTTTCTAGGATTTTCAAACTTCTATAGATGGTTCATCCGCAACTTCAGTCTGCCGGTCGAACCTCTCACTTCTTTACTCTGGGGAAAACCATGTTCTCCGAAATGGACTCCCACGGCTGATAAGGCATTTGCGGACCTAAAAGCATGCTATACCAGCGCTCCCATACTCAAGCATCCTGATCCTTCACTTCCCTTTGTGGTCGAGGTCGATGCGTTAGACACAGGTGTGGGAGCTGTTCTCTCTCTGTGTCACGGTTCACCTGCTAAACTGTTCCCTTGGGCATTCTTTTCCAGGTAACTGTCAGCCGCTGAATGCAACAATGTTGATTTGGGAAACAGGGAGTTACTGGCCATGAAGTTGGCTTTCGAGGAATGGAGACACTGGCATCTGTTTGTAGTTCTAATGGATCATAAAAATCTCTAATACATCCCGGGCACTAAACGACTCAATCCACGTCAAGCCAGGTGGCATCGTTCTTCTCCAGGTTTCAATTCTCTGTTTCTTATCACCCAGGTTCCAAGAATGTCAAAGCAGATGCTGTGTCCCAAATATACTCTGATTCTGTTCACTCTGAGACACCTATTCCATTCTACACCCATCTGTCATCGTAGCTCCCATTCGCTGGAAAATCATGGAAGAGATAGCAGAGGCTCAACGTACTGAACCACCTCCCCCTCAGTGTCCTTATAATCGAACCTTCAGTGGGTTCACACTACTCAATTGGTTCAGAATAATTTCTGGTGGTGCAAGTTAACCGAAGAGCTATCTACTTTCATCCGCAACTGCTCCACATGTGCTCAGAGGAAGTCCTCAAAACAATTACCTGTGGGTCTACTTCAACTTCTACCCATCCCATACTGACCGTGGTCACATCTTGCAGTCGACTTCCTAACTGACCTCCCGCCATCACAAGTTAATACTACCATCTTGTACTCATCTGATGTTTTTCTAAAGCCTGTCGTCTCATTCCTCTCAGCAAGCTCCCATCTGCCCTGGAAATTGCTGAAGCCTTGTTCAATCATGTGTTTCGTCTCTTTGGCTTGCCTGAGGACATCATATCCGACCGGGGACCTCAATTCATCTCCCACGTCTGGAAGGCATTCTGCGAGAGACTGAACATCAGTGCGAGTCTCATGTCTGGGTACCACCCTCAATTTAACGGTCAAGTTAAACATCTCAATCAGAAAATCGGCCGCTTATTACGTACATACTGGCATCAAAACCAATCTGATTGAAGCCAGTTTCTGCCCTTGGCTATATGTGCACAAAACTCACTTCACAAACCATCTACTGGCATGAACTCCTTTGAATGTGTGCTGGGGTTTCAACTTCCATTCTTTTCGTGGTCTGGAGAACTCTCTGACCTCCCTGCCGTTATGCTGTTGATCACTGGCTTCAGAGAAGTAATCAAATCTAGGATGCTGCCCATGTACATCTGCAACGGGCCATTCGTCAACAAAAGATTCAGGCTGACCGGCGTTGTTGTCCCTTCCCTTTGCTTCATCCAGGGAAAAGAGTCTGGCTGTCCACCCGCAATCTCCGGCTCCATCTACCCTGCAAGAAACTCAGTCCCAGGTTTGTCTGCCCTTTTAAGATCATCAAACATATTAACCCTGTCACATATAAGCTGCAACTTCCTACTAACAACTGCATATCTCCCTCATTCCATGTATCCTTGCTGAAACCTCTGGTACACCACGGATGGATGATCTGGTTCCTCCACCCCCACTTTAGCTTAATGGCCAGATCGTTACTGAACATTACTGAGTGTTATTTACCTGCCTGATCTGCCCATTTCCTGATTATTCTCTGTGTCTCACATTTTGGATTTGTTTGCCTGGTTAGACTGATTAGTGTGTACTGGACCTTCTGCCTGTTTATGACCCCAATCTGCTTACTGCATAATAAATACTGCACATGGATCTTAATGAGCCTGATGAGTCTCCCTCATTACAATGTGTAATGAGAATTTGGAATTATTTGACAGTGTTTCAAAGATCAGTCAAATAATTTATTGTTTAGTGATTGTTTGTGCCCCACACTAAATAATAACCCTGAGTTACCACTGGTTATTTGTCGGGAGTCAGGAATAAAGCTGCGTACACACTGCCAGCGACATCGCACGAGACAGCGACACCATCCCATTCATTTTCAATGACAGCACAGCGACTTCCAGTGACACGAGCTGTCGCAACCGTTGGCGACTAGATGTGGGCGTATCCAGCGACGCGACAAAGTTGAGACAAATTAAACTTTATTCAAATGAAGAGCAACTTACGGAAGCGACAGCCAATAGGAGAGAAGATGGGAGAGCTCACGTGATCCTTCTCTCTCTCTCAGCTCCTGTAGTAACGCAAAGATGGATGAAAGGCTAATTCTCTGCTGTTAGCAGAGCTCTATGATATGTCTCTTCCCACGTACAAGGACATTTTTAAGTACTGCGTGGTAAGGTGTATCTGAGATCGCGGGGATTCCAAGTAGGTTTAAATAATCAAATAGTCTGTAAAATTAACTATTAAATTATTTGTTTTGAAGATGTGTTACATGTATGACAGCAAACAAAACCATATAAATTATCAGATATTGTGAATAAACAGCAATGGAATGTCATTTATAAACATTACTAGGCAACCAAAAGTGTGAAAGCCTACTAGCGACTTCGCCAGCCACTGGCGACCTGCAGCGACAAAGTCGCTGGCAGTGTGTAAGCAGTTTAAAGAGTGTTTATTGCCATGTATGCGTCAAACATAATCTCAGATAGCAGGAAATAAAGTGTTCAGTTAGCTATGAGCCTGAATAGCACAATACATAAATCTTTGTTACTTCCCCATGTGAGGTTAATGTGTTGTTTCTTTTGGAGTGCTCTTATTTACTTTCACTCTATTTTCCTTCTAGTATCTGTATTGCTTTCACTTTCACTTTTGCAGGTTTATCGTTCTGGATGGTTTTCTCCACTGCCAATCATCCAGAGTAATCCGACATCATGACGTCACCATGCAAAAAGCCCATGAAGATATAAAAGGGCACGCCAACACAGAGAGCTCGCTCCTCATCCAGATATTTAGTATGCTTAGATGCTCACTTTGATAACTTTTTCGCTTTTTAGTTTTGACTGTGTAAACTGTGAATTCGTAATTCGCCTTGTTTGTTTTTTTTTTTTTGTTTCTTTCTTTTGATTTATCAAACTATTTATCTTTTCCAGTGTGTTGCTGTTTGTTACATGACATTATCTTACCGTCCATATTATTAATTCCTTCACATTTCTGAGTTATTGAATTATTTCGTTGTGTTTGTGCTGGCTGGAGGAAATGGGACAGGTAAGTATGTCACATGACATACATTGAGCACACTTAGAATACAACAAGTGCCACCCGCTGTATTTTTTGTATGGTTAGTCTACATTTTCTTTTGCCTTTGTTAGGTTTATTAGATTAAAAATATTTGGAAAATTGGATATTTTGGTTTTATACATGTGGTGAAGTGGCGCTTTAAGCATGACTCCGCCCCATGTATATTTACAGGACCTTATTTCGAGTATATAAAGGGCATCACCAGAGTGGCGGGATATTGCGTCATCATTGTGTCACCTGGGCATCATGGTTGCCGGTGCTCGACAGCTCTGTGTGTGAGGTGGGTGTTTGTTTGCCATAGCTACGATTTGGCGACTAGATTGTGTGTTTACTGACTTTTTTGCTCAGCTGGTGTCTGTTCGGAGGTACTGATCGTACTGCTCGAGAGGGTGTTTCCTCTGCATCACTGCTGTAGTTCCAGTTTAGATCGCACGTACAACACGGCGTGCTGTGAGTGGCTGCTGCTCTTCTGTTTGGTAGGTCCATTGTGTATATTCGCGTGTGGGACTGCGTTTACTTTGCTTCTGTATGACGCGTGATTTTCTCTGTGTAGTAAATGGTATGAGAGAATGGTCTGCCGGATATTTGAACGGAAGTCCCGCTGATCGGTATGTAAACCCACTCATGTCTTTATGTCCACTTTAAAGTAACGTTAAAAGTGTGTTTTTAACTCTGTTTCTTGTGTATTTTAGGCCGTGAAAGTGGCCGTTTGATCGCAACATTGATTAGCCTTGACGCTGTGGTTTTGCTTAGGGGTGTTTTGCTTATGGCTGTTTTGATTACGTCTGTTGTGCTCGTTGCTGTTTGTTTTTCTTATTGTTATATTTGGAGAGTAATTGATTATTCGTTTTTTTGTTCTTTTGCCTTTATTTTGGTGACAGTATATTCTTTTCGTGTGTTTATTTTGTGTTAATTGTTTATTGCTGGCAACATTAACTATTAATGCCGTTGGTTTTGTATATTTTCTGCATCAATTGGTTTTGCTTTCCTTGATTATTCGTTTTTTTGTTCTTTTGCCTTTATTTTGGTGACAGTACATTCTTTTTGTATGTTTATTTTTTATTGCTGGCAACATTAACAATTAATGCCGTTGGTTTTGTACATTTTCTGCATCAATTGATTCTGCTTTCGTTCTTTTCTAGGAGCCGGGGTGACCCAAAAGCGGGAAGGCTAGCCATCCTGTGCATGGTGAATGGAAACTCCTTTTAAGAGTGCGGTGTAGGTTTTCTTGCAGTGGATTTCACTGGAGTTTGTGTGTGCTTTGGAAGTGTTGGGCACGGTGTACTTATTGCGGGCTGATTCGAAGTCCACTGCTCAACCTGCCCAGCCAATGGTGCACCCCGCTCCGCGGCGAGAGCCTGCATTTGTTTCCTTGTTGGACCTAGTTGCTCATATACAAATCAGCTCAAATATAAATCAGTGGCCTTGCCTTCTATATCAACGGTTTTACTGACCCTTGTGGTATTTTAAACTATTTATGATCATTGAATAAAGAGACATTTTCCGGTACGTATTCACGCCTCAGTGTTTTGTGATTGTGGGAAGGAGAACTAACTGGTGTGCCCTTTTATGGGTATTTCCCCAGCTGGTTAAATGCTGGGGTGGCGTAGTCATTATATATTAGAGCTCTGTATTGCAGAGCGCAGCCCCTCTATATCGCCACATACATTTCTATGATTTGACACTGTCCAATTCCTTCAGTGTTGATGTACATAGTGGAAATTTTTTCTTGTAAATAATACTTACATTTGGATTGTTTGGAAACCTTTGGTCATGGTTGCAAATTGTAAAATAAACCCATGTATATATTTCACTACACTGCTGATTTCCGTCTGCCTCATTCCCTCTCCCGGGGTTTTAATGGTGTGCTTTGGGTGGTCTAATGGTCCTCCCCACTCCCTAGACAACAACAGCCAAGGGAGGGTCGGAACAAACTTCAAATGAAAAAATCACATTAAAGTCAAACAAAAATAATCTCAGACACTGCCTGCAACACAGTAGACCTATTCTAAATAAATTTTAATTATTGTCTGCACACCAGAAAAAAAAAGCATTGGCTTACCTTTTATCAAGTGCTGAAACTTTGCCAGGTGAAAAACAATCTGGAATTATGTGTAACAGTCACAATAAGTCCTCTTTGCAACATGAACTTCATCAGAATGTCAATTTGTGACACCAGCGCTGACAAAGCTTTAATGGTGAAACAGAACACAGGTGTCTCGAGATGTGTTAAGAAATATTGAAGTTAACAGTATCTAAAAAGATGGTGGCACAACGATCAAAGATGTCCGCCCAGAGCATGTTTACATGGCCTTGACACACGTGTAAACAGCCCGTAACTCGCCCAATAGCTTACTTGCAAAACTGACCCATACCTGGCCCAAAACCTATAGGTTTATCGGGTACCGTCGGACTCAGATCGGGTTGAAGACCTCTAAATACGTGCAGAATAACCAAATAGTGATTTTGGTATTTGAATACCATGCACATCTCTATTAATATTGCGTGATTTTGGATTGGTTCATAATTAAAAAAGTACATATAATTGGCAATTAAAAAAATTGCTCCACACTTCTCTTCCATCGATTTGAAAATTCCAACAAAATGTGCCATGTATCCTGTAGCACATAGAGATGAACATAGTCACGTTAATGGGGGGGACGACGACAATATTCCGTCCTTCTTCATATGACAAAGGTTAGACAAAGGCATTTAGCCCCAGTCCCCTTGTCACGTTTACAATAGCTTCCTAGTCATATTAGCTGCAAGAACACTCACATGACATGAGTCAAGCCACCTACTTGTCAACAAAGTGTTACTTTTACCGTATTGGGGGGTATCTATCTAACAATATCAACACTGCTAAATTTAATACTTTTTTTCAGTAGTATGACACTAGCTAAGCTGTTTTCCAAAATGTGAAGTGCACCTTTTCCAATAAAAATAGCTCCCCATTCCAACAAGTCTCTGTTCAAGTATATGTACTGTTACAAAACACAACATGACATTTTTATCTACATTGTATTGCACATGCAGCCTTAAACTGAGTGAGCTGATCCAATAATCAAACACACAATCATTTCATTTGGATGGTTCAAACAAATTGGTTCAAATAAACTCCCTGCACATAAAGTTCCTGCACAGAAATCTTTTATTTTTAGTGAAATATTTAGTTAGCCCGAGACCCGAGCATAGATATAGAAGATGTATTTTTATTTATTTTATTTATATTTATTTTATTCTTTCTTGAACATGTTTTTAAGAAGCCTCTAATTATAAAGATTGTGATTTACAAGCATATTTTGTTTTGGGTGAATTTTATGTGACTTCAGAAAACAATAGAAGTGTAATGGAAAATCTTGGTTTTTAAGCACATTTTACTTTGAGGTGACAATTGTGTGACTTCAGCAAGCTGTCATTCTCTGAGCATGAATTGCTGTTGTTTATAACTGCTTTCAATATTATTTTAATAAAGATGTTTTTATTTTAGTTTTATTAGTTGTATTTACAATAAATATATTAGATTTAATGGTGTCAACCTATTTGAGATTATCATTGCTTTTGTGCCAGATAAATAGTGCTATTATTGCAGAATTGAACACTATTATTTTCCCTCTTAAATTACTTGTTTAAGCTACTTTTGTAGTAGCTTGAAGTGTAGCTAACAACTTTTTTAAATGGTCATTTGAGAATAATGTTATTTTGTGAGAAGTTTGAAGTTTGGACACAGTTACACGTTTTCATTCACAAAATCACATAATTCAGCTATCCACCAATCTTCAGCATGATTAAAATTAATCTTACCTGCCAGGCCTTCTGAACACTAATGGCAATGTGTGGAATGATTTTTATTTCAATTCTCAGTTGTTACGTGAAGACCGCTGTAACAGCAGAATTTTCACCGCAGGATCTGTAAAAGAGATAAATGGCAGAGGCTGTTTAGTTTATTGTGCTTAAATATAACAAGCAGATAAATGTGCTTCATCTGAATGACACCCGTGACATGGATGACCATATTGGGGTGTAAGCTGACTTGAGAAGATCCTGGACAATGTGGAGACATCTGACCATATGTACCACCTCAAACCCACAATGGCCATGCTGCTTAATGGCCTTCCTGGTCAAACTACAGCCTCTCCTGCTGTTTCATTAAAATCTTGTATCTCTCAGCAGTGCATCAGAACAATACTCTTATGCCATCTGTAAGAGATGCTGTTGGGCCTTAGGCTGGTTTAGGTTTATAAGTAATCCAAAACCACAACAGACAGTTTTAATCAGCATTTCTCTTGTCTGTCGAGTCAACAAATGGTCCCTAGAATTTGGTGTTTAATTTTATTATCCCTGCAATGAGCCATTTAAACTGTATTAAAATATTAAAAGTATTGATGGTTGCCATTTTGTGTGTGTGTATGTGTGTGTTTGTGTGTGTGTGTGTCAGTAATGTTTTATGGCAGGTCATATAGATAAACAGCTGATTCCAGTATATCCATGGTGTAGCCCCTTTGGTAGAGTCACAGATAAATATCTCTGTTTATCACAAATAGGCCTTATAAAGACATCCTAGAGTCAGAGCAACACAAATGTATCCAGAGTAATACAGATAAGGTATAATGTTTTCCGTAGGGTTGTCCCCATATCAAGCACTAGCGTTCCACCACCACTGTCAATCTTTTGTGATTTTGTTGGGTGCGTTATGCGCACAGCTTTTGCATGTCAGGGGGATAGGAACAATTTGAGGTGAGAATATGAAATGAGATCATTATGGAGAGAAACTACTCCATGGCAAATATCTATTTTAATCAGTGGCTTGATGTGGAGGTTATTGATCAAAAGCAACCATTATGCCTACCACTTACTTCCGATTGTGTGCCATTTTCCAGTGGAGACCTGAAAATGAATATATGTGGCAATGCTTGGTCATGAATCATAAGTATTCCTCAAACCTCAGGATTATGAAGATTAAAGTGCATTGCAATGAGAGAGACATTCAATTGCATGCCAGCAGCCCAACTCAATGTGGAGAATTGATGGTCCAGTGCTGAAATTTACATATCCCACTGTGAAGAGTGATGGACTTGCCTTGCCATGAACTGTATATGCTCGCATTGAAATGAGAGAGGCAATGAAGGATGGAGATCAAGCTGCAAATTCAGCTTTCATTTACCACCAACCCAAGCAACTCTCTAGGGCAAACAGGGATGTCAACAGCCTTGGAAATTCAAGAATAATTTCTTGGTGGAAATGCCATTACAACCTTTGAGATGGCGTGAAGTAGGTGGCCCTTCTAATTAATGTGCTTGGGTAGACAAATCTTTGTGCAAATAATTATAATGATATTGTAGAGAACTGCAAGCACCCAGCTTTATGGCAACAGTTTGGGGAGCCTTTTTTGTCTTTTAACTGCTCCCTGTGAACCAAGTAAAGTCCACAAAGAAATTATTTACTAAGTTTGCCATGGACTAACTTGACCAGCTTGCATAAAGTGCAGAACTGATCCCTACCGTCATCTTTGGGATACATTTTAAAACTGACTGCAAGCCAACCCCCACTGACCAAAATCAATACCTGAACTCATTTTTGTGGCCGAATACCAGAAAATTCCTGCAGTTATGTCCCAGCATCTAGTAGACAGCCTTTCCAGAAGATTGGGAACAGTTATTGCAGCAGTGGGAGGGATTAGAGCCGTCATGGTTACTGTCGTAACCTCCGTTCCCGGAGGGAGGGAACGAGACGTTGTGTCGAATGAAGTGAATGGATGTTGAATCGTACCTCTGAACCTGAGAAAAGGCCAATGTCAAGTTGGCAGACAGAATTTGCATGCCCCGCCCTGGACATACGGGTATAAAGGGAAACGGGGAAGCGAATGCCAGTCAGGATTTTGTACTGAGGAGCCGAAAATGAAGCACGGCCATTTACAGTGCAAGGTCAAGTGCTGTGGCAGGAGGGACACAACGTCTCGTTCCCTCCCTCGGGGAACGGAGGTTACGACACACTCACACTACGTTGTGTCACAGCAGAATGGAGACGTGGAAGTACGCGTCCTTCAGGTCTACAGCAGCGAACCAATCTAGCTGTAGAACGCAAGTGAGAATCTGTTTCTGTGTGAGCATTTTGAACAGGAGTCTGTGAAGCACAGTTGAGAACTCGCAAGTCCAAGATTGGCCGCAACCCGCCGCTTTTCTCTGGTATGATGAAGTAAGGGCTGTTGAAACCCTTCTTCATCTCGGCTGGAGGGACGGGCTCTATTGCATCTTTGAGGAGCAGGGTGGAGCTCTCTGCTCGTAAGGCACTGGCTTGTTGGCCGCGCACAGCAGTGGAGTAAATACCGCTGAAATGAGGTGGGATCTGGGCGAACTGAATTGCGTAGACGAGACGGATGGTCCTGGCCAACCAGCGCAACGAATTGTGAAGTGAGAGCCACGAATCAAAACTCCGTGTGAGGGGCACTAACGGGACGATCGTTTTTGACGTTCCGGGCGGGGCTTCGCGGTGGGGTGGAGCAGGTAATAATGCGTCGGGAGGCAACAGAGCATCCCGAGGCTTGGGTGCTGAGAAAAGATTCAAAGCACTTACCTTGCTCGCCGTACCCGGCAGGGGGCGGGTTAGAGACTGAGGAAGAGGTCCTAAGGAGGCGTCTTCGGAACTCGTCAGCGCTGGCCTGCTGGGGCTGAGCAGTCACGGGGCCGGAGGCGAAGGAGCTGCGTCCGGGGTACAGAGACTGTAGAGTTCTAGGGCTGGGGTGCTGTGAGAACGGTGCACACCATCTGGATGACCCAGGGAGTGGGGAAATCGCTCTTTTATTGAACATGTGAGTACTGCAACCTGGGTGCGGCAAATGAAAATAAGGAAAACAAGGATTCTCCTCCCGGCCCTCCACCGGGGGATGGAGTGGTCTTGGTACCATCTCCAGAGCGAACATCCGACTGCCTGGGTTGCCCGTCTCAGGAGCACTTCAGAGCTTTCCTGGTCCGGGAAGGGGTCCTGGAGACGGGGGGTGTATGCCACCTGCGAGGTGCTCAATGCTGGGGCTGAGAGCTGGGCCCAGGTTGCGGAGATGCCTGCCGTTGTTTGGTCACAGGGGGACACCCTCGGTGAGCAGGCGGGGCGCGCTGGTTGGGCAGCGCCGTGGCATGATGTGTGAAATTGCCTCCATCTGCTTCTTTACTGGTGAGAACTGCTGGACGAAGTCGTCGACGGTGTCGCCGAAGAGGCCAAGCTGGGAGATGGGGGCGTTGAGAAACTTTGTAAATGTCGCGCATCTCTACCATGTTCAGCCAAAGGTGGTGCTCCTGGACCACAAGGGTGGCCATCGCCCAGCCCAGTGCTTGCGCTGTGACCTTCGTGGCTCTGAGAGCAAGGTCAGTGGCAGAGCGCAGTTCCTGCAGCACATTGGGATCAGGACTACCCAGGTGCAGATCTTTAAGTGCCTTGGCTTGATGAACCTGCAGGAGAGCCATGGCATGCAGGGCGGAGGTGGCCTATCCGGCGGCGCTGTAGGCTTTGGAGGTCAGTGATGAGGCCAGGTGGTGGCGTTCTCTGGGCACAGATGGATCGCAACCACCCGATCCACCTGGGGGACTTCCATGTACCCGTGGGCCTCTCCGCCATCCAGGGTAGTGAAAGCAGACGAGCAAAGGGGGCGGTTACGGACAGTGTAAGGTGCCCTCCATGACCGCATCAGCTCGTCATGCACTTCCGGGAAGAACGGTACCTTGGGGGAGTGGCTGTGAGCGGTACCCGAGGTACCAGTCATCAAGCCGCGAAGGCTGTGGGGAGGACGGGGGTTCCAGTCCAACCCCACACTCACGGCAGCCCGGGAAAGCATGTCGGCCATCTGCGTGTCCACCTCCGACTGGGCGGTCTGGCCCGAAGGCGGCAGCCCAGTCGAGTATTCCGCGTCAGACGCCTGGACGCTCTCCGATGCAGTGGTGATGTCATCATCCAAGCCCGGGGGCTTGAGGGAGAATGCCGGCTGGCCGCGAGGCGAGTCGCACTCATCCCGAGCCCGGACGGAAGCACACGAGCGTGTCGGGGGGTGGGAGGTTCGTGAGGATTTACCCAACGAAACCGAGCCCGTCATCATCCCCGTATCGCCTTCATCGCCAGCCGGGTCTTCCTCAATCCCGTGGGAAGAAGGAGTGACTTGGGGGGTGGCTGAAGTGGCATTCACCTTCAGGAAGGAGAGCCGCGACCGCAACGTTGCCATGGTCATGTTCTCGCAGTGAGAACATGAACCATCCACGAACACCGCCTCAGTGTGATCACTACCGAGGCACATGAAGCAGCATCTGTGGCCATCATTCTTGGAGAGAAATCGACCGCATCCAGGAACAACAAAGGGGTGGAAAGGCATCTTGAAAAAGACGTGTCCTGAAAAGGACGTTCAATGCCACTGTGTATTGCTCTTTTTGTGAGTGAAGAACTCAGACTCTTTTAGAGAAAATATACTCTTTTAGGAGGAGACACAGAGAGAAAAGCGCTGTCAAAGCACCCAGGGGCTGGAACTGCACAGTGTGCAGAGAGAGAGTCACCAGCTGGAAATGCGCCGTGCGGGTCCAACAGCAATTCCGAAGAAAAATTCTGACTGGCATTCGCTGCCCCGCTTCCCTTTATACCCGTATGTCCGGGGCGGGGCATGCAAATTCTGTCTGCCAACTTGACCTTGGCCTTTTCTCAGGTTCAGAGGTACGATTCGGCGTCCAAGGAAGACCCCTTGTGTCATTTCATTCGACACAACTTCGAGTGAGTGACAGAAGGGGAACCATAGGTTTTTATTAAATGTACAAGCACAGATGAGAGTTGACTTCAGGTAAAAAGATTATGCCAGAGGTAGAGACAAGGAACAGCAACAGGAAAGGAGAAATAGAGAGTATCTTTGTAGCTGTGACGTTGATGGTCATCTTTGTAAGCTGTGAGCAGGTCATCAGTGCAGGGTTCTCAATGGCTTTAAGGCCTTTAGAGAGGTTTGGATGCAGAGAGGGTCCAACTGTGATTTATTCTCAACAGAAAAAAGACTGCCTCTGGAAGATAAAGTGGAGACGTAGAGGAGATACATAAGCCCTTTCTCATCCCTAACAAGCCTATATATAGTTAATTATCCCCTGTAACCATCATATGACCATCAAAGAGGTCATGGCTGGTGTTTTGTGTTGACTTTTTGCATGTTGCATGAACAGATAATGACAAGATTTTTCCTTTGAAACTGGGTTACAATTCCTGACAAGGAAGGTGGGCGTTAGACATGAAATGCACTGCTTGTAAAGGACTTGTGAACGATTAATTTTTTTCCTTTCTTTACTTTTGTTTTCCTTCTTCCCACCCACGAGCAAGAGTAATCCACCATGTGAAGATTTTCAGGACTGGTACAAAGAGAGTGTGAGTGAGAAAGAGAGAGAGAGAGAGAGAGAGAGAGAGAGAGAGAGAGAGAGAGAGCGCAAGCAACATGAAAATTATGGAGGATTAATTAGACAAGAGACTTAATGAGGATCCTCAGAGGAGCGGACATTACTGAAGGAGCAAATGTGTTTAGCAACCTTACAAAAGAAGAGAGGAAGGGATGAATTAGAGAAAAAAGGACAAGAAAAGGAAGGAAAAGGCCTCTTTTAGTTTAAAAGATCCTTCTAAATTTCTAAGGTATGAGTGGATGGCTGGTACAGAAAGGCTGTGACATAAATCCTGTAAATAATGTTTAAAGAACCTCCACTTGTCACACTGAAAACATAAGTGACTTTGTCAACATGTAGGGTTACTATGAAAAATGCCATAGCTGACAGTGACACTCATTGCTCAAGAGCTGATAATTTATGCATTTTTTTTTTTTTTATTAAAGTTGATTTGTGTCATTTCTGTACTGCTATTTTCACCAGAAAGAATGGCAAAAAATAAGAACTGTTTCCAAAAGGTTTACTGCTGCCTGTGGTTGGATAGTCATGCCCCCAAATTCACGGCATTGATTGAGTCAATGTAATGTCTAGAGCTACGCTGCACCGATCGAGATGTTCAAATAGAGGAATGTTGTGATTAACTCAACATGATCAAACAGAAAATCGGCATATTGTGAGTGAATGCTTCGGTACCCTCACATCAACCCCATTTAGCCAAGTTACTGACAAGTGGCATTTCTTATTTGACATTTTTACATCAATATAAATACGTTTACCTTTACCTGTTGTGCTACTTATAGCATGTTGATCAACCAGCCCCAGAGATACAGATTTTTGTCCAATGGAAACCAGGAACTAATCAGTGAAGAGCACATTTCTGAGATTGGATTTTCCCTCTAAGAATGTATCATGTTTTTTTCGTCCACTGACATATAGGTTTGGGATTGGGGTTGTGTTAATGAGTAGGGTTGATCAAATATGTTTGATTGTGATATCTGTTGATTGTACATCATTTACAAAAGCATCTCACTTTACAACTCGGTTTTGGCGCCACTATGTGGACATTTCACCTAGAAACTGGAGCTTGTAAGGGACAGTGGTTTTAATTTTGGTAAGCACAGACATATTTCAGCTGAATAAATTTCAAACTACTGTCACTGACTTCACTGTGAGATCAGTCTAGGTTTACTTAGACTTGTCTAACTACACCTAAGTGGGATAGGATAAATTGTTTTAAAATAGAACAAATAATGCACATCACATTTAATGTTGATCAACAGAGTTGTTTAACTATGTTTCTTTTGAAAATAGATTTTGTGTTTTATTTTGTTTCTCCAATTTGGTTTGTTTGTCAGTATAAACTCCGCCCCCTCTTGCAGAGCACTGCTTTCAGATGTCATTTGACATTTGTCTTACTATCATTCACCAATTAGGAATGAGTGTGTGCTTTTGTGACACATTTGTGTTTCCTTTTTCAGCTTCTCTGTCACTTTCATCTTTTTTTTCCATCTTCCAGTTACTGTTTTTTTGTAACACTAATAACATTTCCATTCTTTGTTCCATCAAAGCTTAGGCACCTTTTTGTTTCTATTTCCGAGTGACAGACGAGTAAGCAAACCCTCGCCTCCTCATCTGCCTGCTGAAATTTAATAAATAAACACATAAACAAGTCTTGTGTGATTTTAGACAAGACTGTAATCGATCCACTCCTCTATTTAATTAGTTTGACATTGAAAAGTATTAGCACTGTTAGCAGTGATTTTTACTAGCGCTTTGCTATGGCATTTCTAAATGTAATTTTCACTGTTATAGTGGTGTTGGTGAAAGTCTACACCTGCTGTCAGCAGAGGGTTTGAATAGACTTAACTGAATTGTCTGCAGTACCTGTTTTTATGTTGAAACTGCATTAGTAACATGCGAGTAACATTGTAGTTGGTTATATGCAGGGACTAACTCTATTTAGAATGTTAGTTACATTCTTAGTTGAAGTAAGCAGAATTGTACACCTCTGTGGTGTATTTATTTACTGGGTAGTAGTCCTTGTTTGATATAAACAATAATGTTTGCATTTCAGATTATATAAAATTACTGCTTTCCACCATGTGATGTAAAATTGATAGACAAACTAGTTCATTAAATAAAAATCAATAGTCCAATAAAAGTTGAAGCATTTTTGTAAAATAATAAATAATAATAAATAAATAATGAAAATGTTGATGTAATTTAAGGAATATAATCGTTTAAAACTCACACATAAGCAAGTGTGTGTAAGAAAGAGAGCTAACACTAACTACGCATTTGCTGGTGGTTAAGCCTTGAATGAGATAATAGGCTTGCAGTAGATTCTTAATTAAATGTTAATTAACTCAGGCCTATTTTTTTTCTTTCCCCAAAGTGATTTTTTACATTATTTTTTTTTTTTTATTACAAATTATTGGTAAAAACAGAGATAGAAAAAAAGAGGTTAGTTTGCCTGTAGGCGTGTCCATTAGAGTGTGCAAAAATGGGAACTGTAGAACACACTTCATGGACAGTTCGAATAAAAAGATTTAATAGAAGAAATTAATAATTTCATAATAATAATAATTACAAGAAATGTCCCCTGAAAGTGCAGAAATAGGAATAAAATAGCAAAGATTTCCAGAGGGGCAACATGTTCTCACTACCTTTATGTATCATTTAAAATGTATCATTTATAAAAATAATAAAAAAAAATAATAATAAAATATTTATTAAACACATTGTATCTATTGTATCTATCTATTTGTTTTAACAAAGGAGAGCATAGTTTTACTTCATTTTAACACTTATAAATGCATGCAATTTGTGTACTGAATAGTTACCTCGGACTGGAACTGTTTGTTCATGTTCTCTTTTATTTTTTCCTTTCTTCCTTTCTTTCTTTCTTTCTTTCTTTCTTTCTTTCTTTCTTTCTTGTTACATACTACACATTCCAACAAATACACTCACTGTTAGTAGTTACAGTAGTACAGTAGTGCTGTATTGCACTGAACTCCCTACTTAACTGCCTCAAACTATTTGTGGTGATGTGGCCGTGCCTTGGAGTCTCTGGTTCCAAAAGGGACTACTTATTTGTACATTTTATTTTTCCACATGTACAATATTCTGTTTGGAATGCTTTTGACACAAGCTCCTTTGTTTTGTTGTCTTAAATATTTCTTCCAAGCATAAGCATATTGCGTATATAGACATAGAAATACATGCAAAGATAAACTAATGTACTGTACTTACACATAGCCTATTTAACTAAGGAACATATTGTCATGAACAAATTCCTTTGTGTTTATCCTTTCAGTAGGCTAATGCATATTTTATCATAATTTTGTTTTTAATTTGTGCACATCATTTTAAAGGAGAAATGTAAATAGTTTTGTGGCACTACAAAACAGATTTACAACGTGCCTTCAGCATATGCACACAGAACAACAAATGCCACAGAGTTCAAGTTGTACCACTCAAACTTTATATTTGGATGTTCTTGTTTATACAAGCTTCTCTGTGATTGTCAGAAACAGAAGGGCTAAGACAGAATCCTGGGAGACTGTGTGCTCTTTACCAATGAGTAAAGAGCACACATTTTCCCATGGAAAATACCAATGCTTATATATATATATATATAATTGTCTGCCAGTATCCTTTGAGCTAAATGCCCAAGATTCAGAGACATGTCTATAAGCATTAGATCAGAATAAACAAAATGTTTCTTCTTTGGAAACATATGGTTATTTAACATTGTTTCAGTAACAAATAACTGTAAATCATTATTACTTAATATATAATACATACTGTATACTGTGTTTTGTAATGACCACATATTTGATATTTGAAAGCATTATAAGTACTGCAGAACCTATGATAATGACAAAGTGCACTCATTCTCAGAAGAACCAGACCCATCACTGTCAGACAGAGCCAGATTAGACAGGCATTCTGCTAGAAACTCCTACGTTTCAATTCCAAATGTCACAAGCCTCTGCAGGGAGTTTAGATCCTTGAATCGTGGCTACGCACAGGGTCAGTTCAGGCCTTCAAAGTGCACATTCATTTTAACCTCCTATGGGAGGCATAAATGAGCCCTAAATTTCTTCCTCCCGTCATTTTAGTAACATCTTTTTTTTATGATGATGATGATGATGATGATGATGATGATGATTAAAATGATTAAGAATTTCTTCTTTCTGGAGTAATAACAATACTTCTTTTCATATTTATGCTGTTTTGATATTTTTTTCCATGTAAATTTATCAATTTAATTTATTAATTTATTTTATTTTCTCCCCTTTCCCCAATTTGGAATGCCCAATTCCCAATACGCTCTAAGTCCTCATGGTGGCATAATGACTAGCCTCAATCCGGGTGATGGAGGACGAATCTCAGTTGCCTCCACATCTGAAACTGTCAATCTGTGCATCTTATCACATGGCTTGTTGAGCGTGTTACTGCTGAGACATAGCGTATGTGGAGGCTTCATGCTATTCTCTGCGGCATCCACACACAACTCACCATTATGGTGGAGGTTACCCCATGTTACTCTACCCTCCCTAGCAACCGGGCCAATTTGGTTGCTTGGGAGACCTGGCTGGAGTAACTCAGAACTCCCTGGATTCTAATTTCTCAATTTTATCATTCATTTACATATGCAAATAAGCACATTTATGAAACTGAGAATAATAATAATATATGTCATAATGTGACATATATTGGAGGCAGATTGCTGCTTGAAACTTGAAAATCATGCCGTGACAATAATAGCCAGTGGATGGCTGCAAGGTCTTCTGATCAGTAAAGCATTTTGCCATGGTGCTGCAACAGAATGAACTGCGAGCAAGGCTCGACGTGGCCACATTTATAATTGCTGTGAGAAAAGATTTTTTTATTTTTTTTCACAATACAAAGATGCAGTGTTTTGTCTGGAAGGTGAGGCAGAATTTGTCTTTGTGTGTGTGTGCTGTTGTGGGTTCTTCCTCCTGGGTGTTTTTGTCTATCCCATTTATTTCTCTCTCTCTCTCTCTCTCTCTGTGTGAGTGGATGTGTATGTTTTGTACTGTGTATGTTTTATAGTCTCACCCTTTAATTTATGTGTGTATGTGGGTTTTTCATTGTGGCTGATTCATTGATTGCATTTGTCAGATAAAACAAAATGCTCTGTGTTATGGTATTTCCCATTCATTTTCAATGGTCGGTCAATTTTGACTGCAAAGACAAAAGGTGAAACTTTTTTCTTCCTTTTACAACCACTTTGACTTATCGAATCATGTCCAATGTAAGCTTGAGTTAGGGGGCATGGCTTAAGGACAAGATGATGCAGACATGTGTGCATATACACATTATAGTTTCCTATAAATAAGTAGTCTTACTATAAATGGTAAGTCAAAATAAAGGTTGGAAAAATGTATCCATGTTTAATACTGTTCTGTAATAAATCCAGATGGACAACAACAGAATTCAAATATTAGGGCTAAGCTTTGAATATGCAAATACTATCAAGTCACAGGAAATGCAAATAAGTCCAATAAAGAGGGCTTCTTGAATATTTAATCTTCTTTCTGTTTGTTTGGGATGTAGCCTTTTGCTGCTTAGCAGCTGGCCCAATTAGTTTGAGTATCAGATTTGCACATCATTATATATGACATATAATGAACATTTCTGAATTAATACAATACCATGTCTGCCATGTAAGAGAGCAACTCAAATGAAATCATTACAAAAAATTGTACAATACTTTCAAATTAACTCTCTGCTTAATTTTGTTTTATATAATATACTATTATATGACATTTTACACAAGTGGATATTCAGAAGTTTCCATCTTAAAATAATAGTTTAAGATGGAAAAGGCAACTGCAAGGTCTTGGGTCAGATTCCCAGGCAATGCATATACAGATGAAATGTATAACTTAATCACACTCTAAAAGGATTTAGATTAAAATGTCTTCTAAACGCATATGCACATATTTTATATAATGTAACATAGCACAGGTACAGCCCACCTGGAACCATCAGGGGTTAAATGCGAAAAGCAAAACAGTTACAGATGAACATAGCAGTAAATGAACATTTAGTTCATGGATCACCCTTTACAGGGTTTGACAAGGATTCCACTATAATAATACTAATACCTTTTATTTATATGCGCCTTTCAAGACAATCAAGAACACCTTACAACATAGAGGCAAATCAATAAAATACAAAGCAAACATACAAAAATAAAAAACACAAACATACAATTTTATATATATATATATATATATATATATATATATATATATATGAAATCAATCAATCAAATCAATAAAAGCTATTGTAAACAAATAAGTTTTATTCTGAGTTTTATACTGGGAAATAGAATCCAACCGCCAAATGTGCAGTGGTAAAGAATTCCATAATTTCGGCTCAGAACAACTAAGAGCCCTAGCACCTAAAGAACTTGCAACAGTCAATAAGTCTGCAGAAGATGATCTTAAAGAACATGAAGGAATGTATAGTTGAAGAATGTCTGATAAAGAGGAGTCAAATTATGAAGAGCTTGTTAGGTGAGCAACAACATTTTTGAAAAAGAATAGGTGTAATATGGTCAGAAGTATGTGTACGGCCAATAATCCTTGCAGCTGAGTTCTGAATTAACTGCAGTCGGTGAAGCTGTTTCAGGAACACCAAATAAACGAGAATTACAGTAATCAATCCTGTGAAGTTACAAGAGCATGAACAAGGACTTCAGTACTGTGTTGAGAAAGTGTCTATCAAGGAGTCTATCAATATTACTTAAATGAAAAAATGCAATATGTGAAATATTATTAACAGTTAATAACAGAGAGCCAAATAGAGCCAAAAGAATACAAACTATCAAATATAACACCAAGGCTTTTCACTTGGGTTGAAAAACTAACTGGGCAGAGTAAAAGGCTGTCCCTATCTGCATATCCCAGCACCATTTGTGGTCTGTTCTGCATCACGCAGTGGCTAATTTTTTATTATCGCGGCCCATCCGGCATGTTTCGCGGCCGACCTATCGGCTCGCTCGGTTCAACCGCTCGCCAGTCTGCCCCAAAGTGCGTCGTCCTACCTGGAAACTGCCCGGTATGCCAGATTGCCAGTCCAGCCCTGACAGAGCTGCATTCTTCCTGCTGTTCCATTTATCTCTCTCTCTGAAAAGCTGTTGGATCAACGGCACATTACAGCGATTCTCCCCTCACAGAGCTTCTTATATATATATATATATATATCTACGTATATATATCTACGATGAGTTCATGAATAAGAGAAGTGAACGAACATTAAAAAGAGAAGAACTGAGTACGGGAGACATAAAATCTGACCTGGGCTTAGGAGTCAACACTTCATAATCTACAAACCTTCCAGCATTTTTAGATAGTCTTAGGTTAGTAGACCAGAAATACCAAATTTGTCCAGGTTTAGCAGTACTGACCCAGATATTCTGACAAGATCCATGGTGAATGTATTTCGGTTATCGTAATAAATCCAGGTGATTAGCCAAAACACGCTAGCGTTCACTCAACTGGAACCGAAATTTATGGAATTTAACTCCAGTCTTATCTATGCCACTCCTGGAATTTTAACCACTACACTAACAATCGTTGTAGAGAATCTAAGGTTTTTATAACTAAACTTCAAGATTCTTCTGGAACCCTTGTAAGCGGGTGCACATTGAGTCTTTCATGCAATTGAATACCCTGCCCAGTCAAGCTGTCACAAAGTAACAGTCAGAATACTGTATCGAACATCAAATCACACTTGCAGATCAACAATTCAGAGAAATTCAAGTTGCCCCCCCCCCCCAGGACTGACATATCCATTTAATTTATTTAGAGTTTTATCATATTTTTCTTTAAATCATCATGTTTTGGTCTTATGGAAAGCACTACATTTTATGAAGAGCTTTCAAACTCTGCATGATAAATATTTTATTGTGTTTAATACAACTGTTTAGAAAGGTTTTCTATCTCTCAAAGTAATATTTATTTCTCTCAAGCTCAGACATGTGACCTTTCTTTCCGAAATGCGTGAACTAAGGGAACTGCCTGAAATACATAACAGATTAAGTGATCATATTTTTGACCCCCAGCATTTCTGATGACCAACACAAAGAGTTCCCTACTGTAGACACACACACACACACACATACACACACACACACACACACACACATATGTTGTGTTTCCATGTTTTATGGGGACTTTCCATAGACATAATGGTTTTTATATTGTACAAACTTTATATTCTATCCCCTAAACCTAACCCTACCCCTAAACCTAACCCTCACAGAAAACTTTCTGCATTTTTACATTTTCAAAAAACATAATTTAGTATGATTTATAAGTTGTTTTCCCTCATGGGGACCGACAAAATGTCCCCACAAGGTCAAAAATTTCGGGTTTTACTATCCTTATGGGGACATTTGGTCCCCACAAAGTGATAAATACACGCTCACACATACACACACACACACACACACACACACACACACACACACACACACGTTGGTGCTGCGGTCCTTATGAAGAACCTTCATAGAGATAATGATTTTTATTCTGTAAGAACTATAGATTCTATCCCCTAATCTTAATCCTAATCCTACATACAGTATATATATATATATATATATATACACACACACATAAATACACTGGCTGCAAAAAGTTTGGAATAATGTACAGATTTTGCTGTTTTGGAAGGAAGTTGGTAATTTAATTCAGCAAAGAGGCATTCAGTTGATCAGCACCATCACTATTTGAAAAATTTCATTTTTGATCAACTCTAGACAGGCCCCATTTCCAGCAGCCTTCACTCCAACACCATATCCTTGAGTAATCATGTTAAATTGCTAATTTGATACAAGAAAATCACTTACCATTATATCAAACACAGCTGAACGCTATTTAGTTTGTTAAATGAAGCTTAACATTATTTGTGTTTGTTTTTGAGTTGCTACCATATGCAATAGACTGGCATGTCTTAAGGTCAATATTAGGTCAAAAAAGGCAAAAATGAAACAGCTTCCTCCAGAAACTCGTCAGTCAATCACTGATTTGAGGAATGACAGAAAGAGATGTGGAAGTACAGATATAAAACTAAACAAGATTATAAGCATATCAGAGTCACTAGTTTGAGAAATAGATACCTCAAATGTCCTCAGCTGACAGCTTCATTGAATTCTACCCACTCAACACCAGTTTAATGTACAACAGTAAAGAGTAGAATAATTGCAAAGAAAAGGCCACTATTGAAAAGAAAAGATACAAAGATTTTGGACAACAGAAAAGAGTGTTATGGATCTTAACCCCATTGAGCTTTTGTGGGATCAGCTAGAGTTTAAGGTGTGTGAGAAGTGACAAAACAGCCACATCTATGGCAAGTGCTACAGGAAGGGTGGGGTGAAATGTCACTTAGTTTCTGGACAAACTGACAGCTAGAATGCCAAGTATGTCTGCAAAGCTGTCATTGCTGCACGTGGATGATTTTTTTATGAGATCTCTTTGAAGTAGTTTAAGAAGTTCTGATTTTTTTTTTTCTTCAATTTTAATAGTATAGGAAATAATTTTTTATGGGTTAGATCAAGTAGAAATAGAGGCCAGACAATGTTGCCCAGATTCTGACTGCTTCTTCGTGTTGACAAGGCAGTCCATTCTTTTCTAAGCAGGACAAGAAGAATGTTCCTCTAGCACTGAAGCAATTGCATCTGACTCCAGTTTTGACACTGTGACAGACAGGCACTCTGTGGCTCAACAGCCGATTGAATCTTCACCTATCATCACATACAATGTGTGTTGTTTGATCAATGACTGCTGACAGTTAAGTGCATACTGAATCATTGATTTCTTTCAAAGGCTAGGGAATCATCTTAAAGTCTTTAAGATCGGTATAAATCTGTGAACCTTTCTTGAGAAGCTACTTGCCATAAAGTTATAGGCCTGTTAGAAATATATTTAAGGTATACATCACACTGAAAGGAAACTAAACACATGATTTAAACCTCCAAATGCCTTTAAATAAGTACAGTATTTCTCAGACCTTTTCGGACAGCAGGAAAAAAGCAACAGAGCTAAATAAATAGCCTTAATAAACCTTTAAAGGGATGAGAAAACACTTGCATTTTTGTTTGTTTATTGATGTCAAATGCTCTTCATCCAATTAATTAAGACAATGGTGGCGCTGCTCGGCGGCTGACACGCACACGGGAGCTCTGACTGTTTGGTTAATGTTTGTTAGTACGCTGTTTTATTTTCATTGTCTTGTCTGTTAAACGGCGGACCTTCTATGTTAATTCGGGTTTTTTTTTATTTGATTGGATTGCTTCGAATATAAACGCCAGCAATTGGATGTAAACAATCGACAGCAGCATGGCTTACTTGGAACTCTTCCTGGTGATTACTCTACTCTCTCTACTCCTGGCAAACGCTGAGCCATTTAGGATAACTTATGGCAGACATCAACTACTTCAGCTGGGCTTAGCAACACAGCTGCAGTGGACACCTCCAACAGACTTTCCTTTGGAATGCCTACGTCCAGCTGAACAGCGATTTGACAGGACAAAGAGAAAGCGTGGTTCGAGAGGAGGAATTAAACGCCGCGTTCGTGCAAGAGGATTTAAACCCCCACTTCCAACTATAGTCCTCTCTAATGTGAGATCGCTAAGGAACAAATTGGATGAACTCCATGCCTCTACGCAATACCGGTATGAATATAGAGATAGTTGTCTGTTATGTTTAAGTGAAACTTGGTTAAACAATACAGTGAATGATGACAGTCTTTCCCTACCTGGCTTTGGTACACCGTTGAGACTTGATAGAGAAAAACAAGCCACGGGGAAATCGATTGGTGGAGGACTATGTATGTATATCAACAACAAGTGGTGTAGACACCATATCATTAGACACACCATAAATTCCCCAAACTTAGAACTCTTATCAGTTTCCCTAAGACCTACTTATTTACCACGAGAGTTTGGGCAATTATTTGTATGTCTAGTGTATATTCCCCCTGACGCAAACTACAAAGAGGCTGCAGATGCGATATATCATCATATACAAGACCTAGAGACAGCGTCCCCAGATACTCCCAAACTTATTCTGGGTGATTTTAACGGCTGCTCTTTGTCATCTGTATTACCTCAATACCAGCAATATGTGAAGTGTGCCACGCGTGGATCAAAAATAATTGATCTATGCTATGGAAACATAAAACATGCCTATAAAGCAGTTAACAAAGCAGCGATAGGCGGATCTGATCATAACATGGTTTTTCTGTTGCCCTCTTATCGACAAAAAATTGAAAAGGAAAAACCTAAAATGACATCGGTGCGTGTGTGGGATGATGACAGTGTGACAGCTCTTCAGGGATGTTTTGACTGCACAGAGTGGAGCGTTTTTGATTGTGCAGATCTCGACGAGCATGCGGATGTTGTCACGTCATATATTAATTTTTGTGCGGACAATGTGACCGCGACAAAACGTGTGAAACAATTTGCTAATTCAAAACCATGGATTACAACAGAAATTAAAAAACTGTTAGTGGATAAAGAAAGAGCATTTAAAGGAAATGATCGACGTGGAGGGAAGCTGATTCAGAAGGAAATACAGAAGAAAATTAAACAGGGAAAAAGACAATATAAAGATAAAATTGAAAGACATCTTCAGGAAAATAATTCGCGCATGGCATGGAGGGGCATAAAAACTATTATAGGTCAAAATCAACACACTAATAGTATGGTACATACAGTTGAGCAAGCAAATGCCATGAATGAACACTTTGCGAGATGGGAGAATGATATGCCAGCTAATCCAATCAGCTTTGAAGGAAGAGCAAGTGCCCCAATCAGGGTAAGCTGTGAGGAAGTGGGGTGGATTTTCTCCCATGTAAAGACTCGGAAAGCTGCCGGCCCGGACAGGCTGGAAGGCACCATCCTTAAGAGCTGCAAAGAACAACTGAGCCCGGTGTTCAGAGGGTTGTATCAGAAATCAATCAACACACACAAAGTCCCAAAGATATGGAAAACTGCAGAAATTGTACCATTTCCTAAGAAACACAAACCAGATGGATTGAATGATTTTAGACCAGTAGCACTCACTTCAGTTGCTATGAAATGTTTTGAGCGGATCATTTTAACTCATCTTAAAAAACAAACTAAAAAACATATGGATACATTACAGTTTGCCTATAAAGAGAAAAGAGGTGTGGAAGATGCAGTAACAACCCTCCTGAATGGAATTTATAGACATCTTGAAACTCCTGCCTCTTATGTTCGCATCCTATTTGCAGACTTTTCCTCAGCTTTTAACACTGTTCAGCCATACATGTTATTAGAGAAGCTGACACTTATGGGTGTAAACCTTAATCTGGTAAAGTGGATTCAGGACTTTTTAACAGGCAGACTACAATTTGTGAGAGCGGGTCATAGTCAGTCAAAAATCATTATGACAAACACAGGAGTACCACAAGGATGTGTTTTATCACCGTTGTTATTTATTCTGTATACAAATGATTGTGTCAGCCATCATTCCAAATGTTCATTGATTAAGTTTGCAGACGATGCTGCCTTGGTTGGGCTTTTAACAGATAATGAACAGGACTACAGAACTGAGGTTGACCACTTTTATGAATGGTGTAGTAAAAACTCACTAATTTTAAACATTTCAAAAACAAAAGAAATGATCATTGACTTTAGAAAAAAGCACCCTCCATTGCAACCGGTTACTATTAATGAGACAGTTATTGAGATTGTGGAAGAGTATAAGTACTTGGGTACTATTATTGATCATAAACTCACTTGGTCAGCCAACACATTAGCAAGATACTCAAAAGCACAGCAACGGCTCTTTTTTTTAAGAAAATTGCACAGCTTTAATGCAGAGACTAGCACCCTGACATTGTTTTATTTAACTTTTATTCAGAGTGTGGTGATTTTTGCCATTCAGTGCTGGGGGGGGGGTCTTTCTATCCAGAACAGGAACATGCTGGACAAGGTGACAAAAATGGGTAGGAAAATTACTGGATCAGATGTGAAAAGCATCACAAATCTTACTGACCAGCACACCCTCAATTTGGCACTGAGGATACTGGAGGATCCATTGCACCCACTTCGCACAGAATATTCCCTCCTCCCCTCTGGATGTAGATTTAGAATGCCCCGAACAAAAACTAAACGACATATTTCATCATTTGTGCCGAGGAGCATTCAATTATTAAATGGATCATCTATGGGCACATAGATTTATTTAAATGTGTATTATTGAATACATATCTATTTATTGATTCTTTAAGCTGTTGAACATTTTAGATGCGTATTATTGAATATATATCTATCTATTGATTCCTTAAGTTGTCGAATTGATAATTTTATGTCACTATGTGCTGTGTTATTGTTGCTCTATGTTTGTTGTGGTTATGTTTATTGTGGTTCCCATGAGTGTAAAACAAATTCCCCATGGGGCAATAAAGGTTTTTTTCATTTTTCATTCAATCTATATGGCGTTTTGGCAAAAATTCCTCTGACACTTGGTAGTATAGTTAATACTAACACAATGTTAACACAATGATACTGTATACTAACACAATGCCCACAATTTGTCCCGTGTCTTAAGCTGGTAAATCACATGTCTGCTTTTGTTTATGCATTTACAAAATCATACATTTCCCTATTCATCTAATGTCATGTTAATAACTTTACTTAAAGGTAATATTAATAAACATAATATTTGATTAAAAGATTATTTTTGGTACAGTGTTAATTTGCCACTTGATGTCCAATGTAAACTCTGGGTCCTGAAGTTGAGAACCTCTGGTTGAAAGCCTTTGGTTTTTCCTTCAACACATTGGAACTCCATGAAGCATTACAAATATTTATATTCACTACCTAAACCACCCAAGACAGGCAGAGAAGAGACAGGATAACAGACTCTTTGAGCCAGTAGACAGGTACTAACCCTTTGTCACAGTCTCCTTCAGTTTTGTCTCCCACAAGTCCACCTTAAGCTCCATGCTACATTGTCCATCTGAAAATTATGCAAATCGTGGGCAAAACCAGACGCAGAGAACTGAAGAATCCATAATCAGAGTGATTTTATCTGACTGTGTGCAGAAATGACCAGGCAGGTGGTAATGATGATTAAGGCAGTGTTCACACAGTCCACAGAACCTGTGGTGGAACTTAATGGGGTGAAAAGCTTACTTTGGGACCATAGCAAATTACGGGCCTGGCAATCAATAGGGTTAGTGAATGAAACATAATGGCCTCTGCCTCACTTCTTACAATAAAGGTGAAGACCCCCTTATTGATTTCAGTTAACGGAGCATTTACTGAATCTTGAAAGGGCAAAGCATGTTCTGTACACTTTGATATTGTACCACTTATTGCAGTAATTCTAATTTCTGATTTCTGATTTCTACTTGCTGTGACACAAAGCATGAAGAGTGTAGTTAGACATATGTGTGTTAGGAACCTGGACCCTGATTTTACCTCAGATTTTACCTTAAAATCAAACATCATTATTTTGCTATCCTAACTCTATACAATCATATGGTAAGTTACACTTTCTTTATTTGCATTTTGTATTATTTTTGCCCTGTTAGATGAGACCTGAGCAGGGCCGTGGGAAGATGATTTAAGTTGGGGTGATGTAGTGGGAGGTACATTTTTGCATGTGCATGTGTTTTAAGGGCCGCACATAGCATGGGCACAGACAAATAGACTTTACTTAAAGGGGTAGATCACCCAAAAATGAAAATTCTCTTATCATTTACTCACCCTCGTGCCATCCCAGATGTGTATGAATTTTTTTCTTCTGCAGAACACAAATGAAGATTTTTAGAAGAATATTTCAGCTCTGTAGGTCTATATAATGCAAGTGAATCATGACCAGAACTCAGAAGGTCCAGATAGTACATACAGGCAGCATAAATGCAATCCACAAGTCTCCAGAGGTTAAATCCATTATCTTCTGAAACTATATGATAGGTGTGGGATTGAACAGATCAATATTTGAGTCCTTTTTTACTATAAATCTCCAACTTTTACCAGCCCCGAACAGTAGGTGGCGATATACACGAAGAATGTGAATTGCCAAAAAACAATCAAAATAATGTGGAAGTGAAAGTGGAGATTTATAGTTTAAAGGAGTGGTGTTGTCGTAGTGGGCTAAAGCACATAACTGGTAATCAGAAGATTGCTGGTTCGATCCCCACAGCCACCACCATTGTGCCCTTGAGCAAGGCACTTAACTACAGGTTGCTCCAGGGGGATTGTCCCTGGTATAAATTCAGTGTAAGTCGCTTTGGATAAAAGCCTCTGCCAAATGCATAAATGTAAATGACTAACATATTGATTTGTTTCTTACCACACCCATCGGATCGCTTCAATAGACATTGATTAAGCGAATGGAGTCTTATGGATTACTTTTATGCTGCCTTAATGTGCTTATGGAGATTCAAAGTTCTGGCCACCATTCCCTTTGTATAGACCTACAGAGCTAAAATATTCTTCTAAAAATATTTGTTTGTGTTCTGCAGAAGTCATACACATCTGGGATGGAATACTTTAATACACTGCACAGTGGGTGTCCTCAAAACCGATTTTAACGAATTTGAGCAAATTTATGCAAAAATAAATACTAAATTCCATGGATTACATCACCTTGTAATATAACATACAGTATGCTACTATAATACTGTAACAATCACTGTTTATGAACGTGAGCAGTAGTGAGATTTATTCTTGACCGTACAACAGGTAACAGGCTTCACGAAGCTGACAAACATTTCTCTCCCTGCACACCCCCCACGTAATATAATCTGTGTATACAAAACATTAGAATATTCACACATAATATTAAAACACACTACAATATCAATGAACTGTATGCCAGTTTTGCAACACAGTCCCGTTACGAACAGCAGATAAGAACATTTCCAAATTTTAAGTTCAAAAGCCCAAACTACATGGCACACAGGTTTATTGTATGCAAGTGTAATATCGCTTTTCATTACACTATACAGCCTGAGAAAGAAAAAAGAATCATGTCACAACCGCAGTCTTTTTCAAGTTGACATAATCACTGTAAAAAAAGCTAAATAAATAGACAGGGCACAAAACAATCAGCAGGATGTCGTTGAAGGCAGTATAGCCAAACACAAAAAAATCAGTGACTAGAGTAACTGAGTGACACATTATGGAGTGGTTGGAATCTATTTAAAGATGCATTAGAGCAGGATTCATATTTCTGTATGACAGGCCATGGAGAGCAAGGGAAACAAATTTGCACTGGAGCCAGAGCTGTTAGCACACATTAAATGTAATTTTCCTTATTTGCAAATGCAATGGCTCAAGCCGTACTTTCAGTGCACATTATTGCTTCTTCTACACATTGTCTTAATGATGGTTTCTGGACAATTTATGCGAGCATCCCCACATATTTTCCATTTCTCTATCCAGAACAGTTATTCTCAACACCCCTATTGTATCTCCTTTTTAAATGTTGTTTCTCCATCTGCAATATAATTTTAAGGATTTAGACAGAATGGTTTGGCTTGACAAAACCAACAGCCACAAACAATAACGTCAGTCTGTGCCAGGTTCTGGGCAACTACAGATAATGACACACGATGAGAATATTTTGAATGCGATTTCCAAAAACAATGTCTGAGCAGACATACTGGCATGCTAGACCAAAACAGCAGACAAACAGTTCAAATTCAGGAATACTGAAACTGAAAAATCCTAATTGGTGTAAAGTAATTAAACTCTCTATCTCTAACCACATGAATGGTGAAATCAGTCAGGGTAAAAGAGCGGGAAAAAACTGTAAGCATAAAATCCCCCAACTCCCTTGAGGAAAACGGGAGGGTCATCCTGTTTGGGCCCTGTAGACAGTCTGGGCAGTAAAAGGCTTTCATGCTGTGACCTCAATGTGGAGAAGGACGGTAGTCATCTCTTCTGGCCTAGTAAACCACAAAAGGTTCTGAGAGAGGAGAGGGACTTCAAACCTCTTTACATTCAAGTGACTGCAGGAAGCTTTTAAAAGCCAAATGTGCACACAAACACAGAATCACTATGCCTAGAAAAACAAGACACACATATCTACAATTAATTAGTGTATCACTGATAAACTAATTTATGTACGTATTTGATGCTTTGTGACCTTTTCATTTTCCTTTTCCTTTCTCTCTGCTTGCCATTAAACATCAACACCTGCAGGATATCACTTTGCTATTGCACCTCTGTGATCATTAGCAAGAAGTTGTGCAAAGTACACATTAGAGGAGACAGTTTGATGCTTATTTCATTTACACCTTTTTTAAATTGACAAATGAAAACACATCTATCAACCAGAATATGAGACAAACAATATATTGGATGGCTTAATTTGCACAAGGTTGGCTTCTAAAATTATCAATTAAGCTCTGTTTTTAGTGCCAACAGAGAGAATGAAGATCTCTTTAACAATAAAAATGACGCCAGGAACAAACTGATGACAATGCATTTCTTTAATCATCTGTAAATAATGCAGAGTAATTATTTAGTAAACCTTCCCTCTATTTCAATAAGTATATTATTTCCCTTCTTTCTAATTCTGTATGAGGTGAAGCATTTATCTATAAACTTTACATAAACAGCATCGTTAATGTTTTTTCTTTAAGAGGTAATTGGTAGAAAGGGGTCAGGTTATGGTTGTTTAGAATGGGAATGTTAGTTGGTAATGCCATAACTAAACTATTCTAAAAGCATCTTTATCCACGATGGCCATTCAAAAGTACCCAACCATGCAACTGCCTTTGAGATGAATGAGTTTGCTAATAGATAGCCCCTTAGTTCTTAGCTGGCAGCAGATCTACCTTTCGGCTCCTCACTCAAAAAAAGTAAGGATGTAAACAAGCTAGTCTCTCCTATTTATTGCATTCACTCAAGCTAATCTCAACTCTCAAAAAGAGAAATCATTCATGTGAATGTTTGAAACTAATGAATGGTTGTGTTATATAGGCTAAAAATAGGCAGACTACATATAAAATGACTGCCAAATGTTTACATGTCTCGCTTTTCAAGCATTTTCAGACATGGGGGGTCATGACAGGGTCTGGCGCCTCCCTGGCTGTGTGCTTGCAGCAGTGCAAAACTCCTCTATACTGTGCTATGCCATTCAGAATAATGGCTTGTCAGAAAATCACCCCCTCTAACCATAATGTTTAATGTGAGGATTGCCACTAGGGGTTTTGAGCAAATTACAATTTTGGTTAGATTTGCCTAGCAACAGCAGTCTTTACACTGCAAAGAAAGCCACATCAGAAGAAGTATACCAGTGCATATATCATGAAATAGAGCAAAATGGAATAGTTCACCCAAAAATTATAATTCTCTCATCATTTACTCATCCTTATGTTGTCTCAAACTTGTATCAAACTTCCTCTCCAGAACACAAACAAAGATTTTTTGCTGGAGTTATTATGATAATATATCCATTTAATGCAAGTCAATGGGGTCCAAACTTTCAAGATCCAAAAAGAACAAAGACACCATAAAGATAATTGATGGTTTAATCAATATCTTCTGAAGTTATACTGGAGCAACACTGGAGTCATATAGATTACCTTTATGCTGCCTTTATGTCTTTTTGGAGCTTGAAAGTGTTGGACCCCATTGACTTTGATATTAGGTATTTGTATGTGTATGTTTGGGTACAGGGATTCTTCACTACTGGAAGTCTAGTGCGCAAAATTCACAAATTCACAATCATTTAGATTCCCATTGAGGGTGAGCAAATGATGAAAGAATTACAATTTGTAACTATTCCCTTAACATTTACACTTTATTTACAGTACATGTATATTTATAGTGTACTTATCCAAGAAAGTTCTGAGTAATATTAGGTAACTACATGTATTTAATATGGGTTAAGTTTAGGGTTGGAGTGAAATTTAATCAGGTACTAATTAGAAATGACGTGACAAAATCAGTAGCGTAATCTTGAAGATTACATGTTTGTGTAATCTAATCTGATTACTTTTGGATTACTTTCACCCTCAGGGTACGTTTACAAGTCACCAATGTACTAAAAACGGAAAAGTTTTTCCTTTGCGTTTTTGAAAGGTTTTGCGTACAGACGACATCATTGTCATTTCGCGGATCCCTGTTCACACGGATCCGTGAAAACGACTAAAAATGCTGTATTATGCATGCCAGGCCAGTAGCTGGTGATGTCACTTTGTAAAGAAACTCTATGCACCTTCACACATAAGCATTCTTCCACAGAGCAGTGAATACAAACAATGAAGATGGTGATTGCTGGTTGTGGATGCAGTAAATCTACACTTTGCTGGAGAAGCGTCAATAAACTCAAAATCTTGAGCAGCACAAACACAGTCTTGTAGTCAGCTTGTAGTCCGTCATGTATGTCTCGCATGTTGTTCTGAAGTACTTGCGCGCATATCTATAGACGTTCACGTAATACACGTGCGCATGACGTCATAGTTTTCACAAATTCACGTTTTTTTTATGTTTACATGGAGACCATAACCCCCGCGACCCTGTACACAGGATAAGCGGTTGACGATGGATGGATGGATGGATGGATGGATGGATGGAGACCATAACGGCATAATTTTCAAAAAATTGCAATTTTAAACCATTTTTCAAAAGTATGTCTTATAGGCCTCAAACGCCGTTAAAGTGTAAACGAACAGCCAAAAACACATAAAAAGTTTTCCGTTTTTAGTTGAAAACATTGCAGTGTAAATGGCCCCTTATTCTGTTTTATTTTATGTTACATGCATTTGAGTAGGATAATAGTTTTAACATAAATTTAAGAGGAAAATAAATTGTTTAATTCTTTATTAAGAACTAAAAGATCCTCTAAAAAAAAGAGCTCCATGTGACAATTTTAAAAACTGTATTAAAAATTGCATTATTGAAAAAAACATTAAATCTAACAGCAACGACTTTGCTAGGTCAAAGCTTTCATCTAAAAACACTGAAACACTTTTGTACCTTACTGCTTACTGATAGTCCATCATTCCAAAGCTGAGGTGCAAGATATTATCTTTTGAACAGCAAGAATTTTTATATTTTATATTAATATTTTAAAACAGCAAAGTTTCACAGAGTCACACAAGGAACAATTGTGTCAAGTTTCATGCAGTGAACTACACTGTATCAGCAGCAACAATAGAGTGATGGGCTTTGTTCCATATTGCTGCACATTTTGCAGTTGAAATATTGTGTACCCTGTGGGTTAAAGATGGCATCCACTAAATACTTTCAAGCAGTTCAATTCAATGTGTGAGCTGCACACCATTGGTGTAATTTCATTCATAACATTTTTTAATTCTCTATAGATCCAGTGGTTAAATACAGCGGTAGACCACTCCATCGTCACCTAGCTGGCTAGTAGCTAGTATTAGTTCTGAGTGTAATACACACAACCCAACCCCTCTCTTCCCAAAATACTCAAAGACTTACTCAACGTATATCAGCGGTGTGCTGATTTAGAAAGAAAAATTTAAAAGTTTGAAAAAGAGAATGATTAAGATGATCAATAAATTATTAACAATTTACTGCCATTGCCTTTTTAATATGTGATGTATATAAGTAACTGTATTCTGATTACAAGTATTTTAAAATGCAATTTAATCCAATAACAAGTACTTGGTTTTGTAATCTGATTACGTAATCCATATTAAATGTACTCTGTTCCTACCCAGCACTGAGTTTAGGGTTAGTACCTAGTAATTACTGTAGTTATTTTTATAACAATTATATATTAACTATAATTATATAGTACATAAATGTAGAACAGTAATGTAAAATAAAGTGCTGCCCCTTTAACACCGACTTTGTAAATCGACAAATGTATTTAGATTTAAAATCACAACAAACAATATTCACTTGCCCAAAACTTTGATATTGTTTGAATATTGACCTTAGAACAAAAAAAAATGAAAACAATAGTAGAGAGGGCTAGAGTGGCCATTTTATTAGTGCCATTATTTCAAACCCACTACAAACTTTCATTCGTGAATCATTTCATGATTCACATTAGCACAGATTTGTGGTAAAGCACTGTACTCAACCACAACCTTTTATATTGTGTACCCTGCAGCAAGATTTGAGTGAAAAAACAAAGAAACATTGTAACTTTATATAGTTAATAACTTTATATAGGTAAATATATGTGAATGTAGGGCTGACCTATGTACCATAGCCCTAACTAGGCCATAAGGCTTCATTTTGGATAAAAGAATGTACCTTTGCCCTCGTAAAAGCAGCAAGCACATTGTCTTGTTGGGCACAAATTGGGCTCTGATGCGACCTGTTTTAAGTTGTTGGTATTTTCTATTGCCACAACCTTTTAACCTGCCCTTTTGCAGAGATGATGGCTACCGATGATGCTTGCTGAATCCAAATCAGCTCAGGTTTACATGTTCTTCAGGGAACCCATATACAGTTTAAAAAAAAACAGCATAGTTTACAGCATTAGTCCCTCTAAAAGTAATTTGTGTGATTGATCTTGGGCGATTGCGTCTAAAGAGGAGAACTGCAGACGCAGTTCACAGAGGAGAGCTAATTATTTCTAAATTATGGACAGACTCCAATGACTTGACAGCATCGACGACTTGAATGGCACTCTGGTGGGAAAAAAAATGCTATGACCCTCATTCGTTCCTTTTAGTGAAAAGAAGGCAGAGAGAAGTACTGAGCATTGAGCAACGCTGAGTCTGGCAGGTAATTGCTTGTGTTAATCAGGGATGCATATAGAAGGGAGATGACCTTTGGAATTTCAGCTGCGCCAGTAGAGTTCAACAGTCAAACACTCAGTGACCATGAGGACTGAGTCAAATTAATTTCTTCAGCATGCTTGGGCTTGCAGATAAATGAACGCACGTAAACTGAACACATATTTCAGCCTTCAATTATAAGACTTCAGTGAGCCAGTATTATAAAAGCCTACCTTATTCACTGCGGAAAATGTATTTTCTAGTGACCAAGGATACAATGTATGTAATAAGAGCACAGTTGTTTCTAAAGTACCACAGTAGTTAGACAGGCAAGCTGAATGTTTTTCTTTCTTCTTTTTATAATCTTATAGTGAAGGCCAGGTTTTAAAGCAATAGTTCACCCAAAAATTTAAATAAATCTCATCATTTACTCACCCCAATGCCATCCTAGATGTGTATGACTTGCTGGTGCCAGATGGGCTGGTTTGAGTATTTCTGTAACTGCTAATCTCCTGGGATTTTCACACACAACAGTCTCTAGAATTTACTCAGAATGGTGCCAAAAACAAAAAAACATCCAGTGAGCGGTAGTTCTGTGGACGGAAATGCTTTGATGATGGGAGAGGTCAACAGAGAATGGCTAGACTAGCTAGACTATTTATATTTCAACCACAAAAATATATATTTTATATTTTTTAATATTAGTTTTAGGTTGGGTTACATAATTGTTTGACCATTTACATTTTGTTGAAAATCTTACAACAGGCTATTTAATTGTATGTGTCGAGCGACCAGGGCGCTCTAAGATGAAGATTCGACGCCAAGCCAAGAATTATTGATATGCTCATGCTTAATTAGTTCTAAAATGCTTGTTATGTATTAAGGATACAATGCTTTTTGTGTGATAAGATTGCGTGGCCTAAGCATAATATAATGAGAATGATAATATGCTTATAAAGATAAAAAGGCTAGGCACCACTTAGGGTGACCCTACAAGGGCATAAAACATAAAGCAGCTGAGCTGGAAAATGTTATGCATATTTAGAGAAATGCAACAGGATATGTGTGGTTAAGAGCACAGATCAATGCTTATGAGAAAACAGGATGTGTAACCATGCTTAGGCAGCTGGTTTAGTAACCAACTAGTCAAATATGGACTGTCAGGAAACCGTGGGTGTATATATGACGCACGAAGTCAGAGCATTGAATTGTATAAATACTGACTGGAATTTCTAGTCAGCGCTTTCTGAAGAGTAAGAGCTCTGACAGAACTGCCCTCGGGTAACTGACAGAACTATCTGAACTCTATTTTAGTTATCTCTTTGCAGTGTCTTAGGACAACTAGCAAAATCTTAGCATAGACAAGCGCTTAGCTTAGCAACTGTATTAACTTGTATCATCTATTCATTATTTCAATAAAAACTCTCAAACAGAGACTTAATTGTCTGACTGTTTCTCCTTGCATATATCTGCCACATACCATAGAAGTAGAAACCAATCAGTAAATTCAAGGGTACTTACTCTAACTACAGAGTCCCCTTTTAGCGGGGTCCTCTACAGAGGAGGCTGTGACGGGGAGATCAATTGATCCTTAAACTCCCGGTAAGGTAAGTGATCTGGAACTGAAATACATTTGTCTGTGACCGTGCTGTGTTTGAGGACATAGGACCCTGTTACCATACTTAGACATTACCTAGTGCTTGTCGCAGCCCCGCTCGGGTCTCATTGCGGTGTCTCTACCGAGTGTCCGTTGGTGGCACCCTATCTAAAGTTATTAAGTTAACTGCCGTATCGTGAAGAAAGGACTGGCTTTAGAGTCTGATACTGACATCAGCGTCCCGACAACCTAGGCACGTTTTGGTGAAGAATCACTCGAGAATAAGCCATTGTCCTTTGGGATAGTACAACGGAAAGCAATCAATCAGAGTCTGAATAAAATTGTGAAGACGTAACGACAAAGTAGTTCTATGGTCTTCGGTAACGCTGAACGACGGTAGATTCTAAGAGGAATTAATAGCTGATCAATAGGTACGCTAAACTCTCCCTTAGGAAAGGAGGGGCCGAACGTCAGAACGTAATTCAAGGGAAGGGTCTGCCGACCGCGCCGTTCGTCATGGCACCCCAGATGGGACTCTGCTAGATAGTACTGACTAGCATTGTCCAGTGACACGAATCCCCAGTCAAGGCCTGGTGTGAAATCGTAGTTACGATCCCTTTAGAGGAAGTAAGAAAACCACACGCGGTTCAACTTAAAGTAGACGTACTTTAAGAACACAGTTAAGTCGAGTGTCCCGTGGCGCGTTAAGAATCTGAAGGTGCAGATCAGGCTTAGTGCGGGAGGTTCCTGAGACTCACGAACTCAGGCCGTACTAATCGGGCTGATCCAACGCGGTAAAATCGCAACAAGGGCGAATAACCATAAAAATCTGCTAGTATGACTGACCAGAGGCAAAGAGTAGTCTCAGAATGGGAAACTGAGGAAGTAGAAGAACCAGAAGGATCAGGCGCTGCTGCCCCTCCCCAGCCTTCGGCACCTGCTTATGGGGAGTTGACAGAGCGACTGAGACACCTCGTAAGCAAGTCAGGAAATCAGCATGTGAAACCAGTTCACATAGCCAATTACGGGAACATAAGAATATACATAGTTAGAGATCTGACGGAAGCAGACTTCGGTGAAGAGCCACCGGCTAGCTATGTTATAAGCTGTAACCGCAGGCTAAGCAATGGAGCAGGAGTGGCCTTAGCGGCAGCAAAAAGATGGCCGAATGAGATGGCCCAATTAAAGAGGAGAGTCATAGTGCAAGGGACTGGAGAAGTAGCCCCGGGGGCATATCTCCAAGATATCCCCGAGGGAACCATGATAGCTAATTGCTGGGAAAACACAGGGTCAACCGAGAGACCCGACACCCAGACTAGAATCATTAGGCGAGTCCTGGAAGGTGCGCTTGTTGCCGATAATAGGGGAGTGATCTGGACCACCCTACATGGTACGGGTACCTGGGGATATAATTATACCTCAGGAGTCATGGCACTCAAACAGGCAGCTCGAACGTACCCGACAAAAGTCATTAAGGTAATGGTAGTCAATCAGGAAGAAGCCAACCAGGAAATGGTGTCAGCAGGCACTAACAACGTAATGAAGGATGTGGAGAACCATGGACTTGTATTCTTGGATGAGGGAAGGGACCCAAAGGTGCTCGCCAGCCTCATCTGGATAGCCCAGAAGAGCGCAGCTGATGGAGGGGCAATGTCAACAGTGGACCTTTCAGCACCAGGAAACATAGCCAAAGGGAAAAGGGAGAAGTTATTCATAGCTCTAGGAAAAGAATACCAGAAGGGACTTACCAAGCGTCAGCAAGGTAGAATCCTGATCAACAATGAACAGGATGTAGAATACTTCCTGGAAGGATGGCAAGAGGAGGCGACGCCGGCGGGTGAACAAGAAACACCGGCGAGATCGCAAGGGCCACAGGGCCAGAGTACGGAGAGAAGGCCGGGTATCCAGCACGAAGGACGCACGCCCGATGTATCAAACATCGAAGGAGATAGAGCTCGAGAACGCCTCGACACCCCCTATCCCAGCCGCCCGGCATCAATGGCGGGGTGGCCAGGGCCTAGTACAACAGCAGAACAAAGAAATTACGGTGGAGCGCCTATCCGGGGGAAGAATAAGCGGAGCGGGGCAATAAAAAGGAGAAATTTAAACCCTCAACAAATGTACGGACCGTGGCTCGCCACAACAGACGGAGAACCGGGCTTCCGTCCGTACCTCCATCCAGTAGAACAGAGTGAGGAGCCAGAGAAGGGCAGGGACCTTTTTGAGCCGTGGTACGACGCAACCAATGATGAAGTGCAGGCAGCAGCCTACGGGCCCAGCGGGACAGAAATCCTAGGGAAACCAGGCCTCACGCCCAGGTTTAAAACTGAGTATCTGGCAAGGGGATATGACGCATACAGAGAAGGATGTGCAAGAAGAGATCGCAGTGTGGATCGTCATGAACAACGGGAGAATAAAAGCGGACGTGGAGACACAACAAGATACGAACTGGACCCCGAGGAAGAGGACTCAGGAGCCGGAGAAAGATGGGAAAGGTCCTTTGCAGGAACAGCCCAAAACCAAACCGCGGGAGTAGGGCACCAGCAATTCAGCGTAACACTGAAGGACGTAATACCAAATCGGCAGAGAAGTGAAGGGGTCGGAGAATTCCTAGGCCGGGTGTTGGAGGTAACGGGGTGGGACAGAAGCGAGCTGGACCAACCATTGGTAACAGCATACCTGTGTAATACACAACACTGTCAGAAGCCGGGAGGATTGAAAATGAGTGATATGCTAGAAGACGTATCACGAGGAGCTGGAAAAGACTCAGTAGAGGATAGAATGGAAAAGATGTCTGACCAAGTGAAAAAACATGAATTGAGCCTGACCAGTGCAGTGGCTGCACTCAAAGGAGGGCTCAGCCAAACGCAACTGGAAAGATTCATAATGCAGTGTGGAGGAAACGCCCGAATGGCCATAGAAAGCAGGGGAAAGAACCCAAAACAGCTGATGGAGTCATGTAAAATGTGGGATGCAGTAAGGGCTTCGGACCGCACACAACAGGGGCGCAGGACAGACCAAGTGCGTCACGATAGCAGAGGGCGCCCGGGAGAAGATGAAGAAAGGAGACGATCAGAAATTCGAGAACCAAACTCAGAAAGACCAAGAGGAAACAGAGAGGCTAGACATAACGAACAAAGGCATCGGCCACAAAGAAGTGAGGAAGGACGAGGACAACAAGACCAACGCTCCCGGCCGCCAAAAAACGGGACGGGCCCGGCGAAGACCGGGAGGCCCTATGTAAGTTTACAAAAGTTCCAAGCAATGTCCAGGGAGGAAAAGAGCAAGCTGAAAATAGAACAGAGGAAATGGGACCAAGTGAACGACCCGGAAAGATATGCAAAAGAGCTCGAGAGATACAAACAATGGAAAAAGGATCAGGAGAAGAAATCACAAAGTTAGGTGAATTAATAAACACCACGTGCATACAGCAAGGGGGGAACCTCTACTGCTGGGACAAAGATGAGAAGTGTAGATACTTATTAGACACAGGAGCCACAATAATGATGAAAAAACAAGGAAGTATAGGGGACAGGGAATTGCACAAGGTCACAGTCATACTTGCGGACGGTTCACGTAGTGAACAACAAAGTTTTAGGGACAAAAAGGGCCGGACGTATGTAAAAGGGAATTACAACCTTGCTACGCTCGGGAACCTAAAAACAATGGCAAAGGGATGCACTATGGGTCAATGTGAAGTAGAATACCTCCACATGATGGGAGAAATAGACGTGGCAGCCTTAATGGAAACTAAAATCGCGGAAAGCGAAATAACAGATAAAAAGAGACTTCGAGAAATCCTAAAAAAAGGGGAATACAGTATGCACAAGAATGACGTGGGACGACTTAAAGGGTTCGAACCAATAATGATCCAAGGGACAATACCAGGTAAACAAAAGCAATATCCCCTGGGACCAGGGGAGGACCAAATAGTAAAGACAATAGAAGAACTACTAAAGCAAGGGGTAATAGAGAAAACGGAAAATCCACAATGCATAACGCCGATTCAGGCGGTACTGAAACCGGGATCCACAACAGAGTATAGATTAGTACACAACCTAAAAGGACTAAATAAAAGGGTCAATCAAGATCAGAGAACTCTTATACACGCTAGAAGAACGGTAACTCAGTTACCATCAGGTAAGTTTAAAACATGCCTGGACCTGGCAAACGGGTTTTGGAGCATACCACTCCACCCGGACTGCAGGTATCTGACAGGCTTTCAGTGTAAGGGACAAACATACCAATGGGCAGTGCTACCACAAGGCTTCGTCAACTCACCAAATTTGTTTCAGGGAATTATGGAGGAGGTATTAGGAGATTTGAATACGGTGGTATACATAGATGACGTATACATTGCGGATGATGAAGAAGAAGCACACTTGGAGCATCTAGAGAAGGTGATAGTAAGGCTAAAAGAAAGAGGGTTAAAGATAGGGCTTAAGAAGTGCCACATAGGGAAAACCGAAGTGCCCTACCTAGGATTCACGATAGGTGAAGACGGGCGAAGGGTAAACAAAGGTTATTTCACAGACATCAAGGTCCCAGAGACAGCAAGGGAGGCAGAAACAGTCCTGGGACTGTTAGAATACGTAGCAGGACACGTACCAGGATGGGCAGAGAAAGCAAAACCATGCCATGCGGTCAAAAAGGGACTAAGGAAAATGGAAGGAAGGAAAATGGTCACACATAACAGGCCTCTGACCACCGAGGAGAAGGACAGGTTTAGGGAATTAATTGATTACGCTGAGCAGCAGAGCATAGTTCTAGAATCAAGGGTAGGCAAAACAAACATCGTGGTCCGCTTTGAGTTCGGTCAGGACGGATACACAATGTTTGGATACAATCAAGGGAGCGAGGTACCCTGCGCACTAAGATCATACGCATATAGAGGAGCGGAGGAGAAGTATGGCAAGGAGGAAAAGTTGCTCCTGGCCTGTTTTAACTCGCTGCACTTTATAAAAAGCGTACTAGACCCAGAGCAGATAATATTCGTAACAGACAGTGAACAGATCAAGGAGGCTAGGAAGGATACTGTTGCATTAAGAAGGGCACAGATATCGAGATATAGCAAATGGGAATTAATGCAGACAGACCCAAACATACTTTGGGAAACGGACTGGAAAGCAGCACACAAAGCAAGTAGGAAAACAAAGAAAGAAAGGGAAAGGAAAGTCCAAGCAACGTACTACACAGACGGCTCCAAAACAAACAAAGATGATAGGGCAGTGTGGGCCTTCGTCCAAGTGGACGAAAGCACCAAGGAAAAAAGGAGTAGAAAAGGAGAAGTGCTGGGGTCGGCCCAGTGCGCCGAACTGACAGCAGTGGTAGAGGCACTCATAGATGCAAGGTCAACAAGGCCAAAAAGAAGGTGCATAGACATAGTGACAGACTCGTATTATGTGTACATGGGAATGAAAGAAGACTTAGCAATTTGGGAAAAAGAAAAATATCAGAAGGCAAACGGTAAGGAGCTACAGCACGCCACCCTGTGGCAACTGATAGCAAGATACATGGGAGAATTAGACGTACAGGTAAGACATGTAAAGTCTCATACAGGAGGGACGGAAGCAGATGAATTGGGGAATGACGAAGTAGACAAAATAGCACAGGCCAGGTTAATGTGGATACCACCAGAGTGGCAAAGCGAAAAAGGTGCACTGATCCCAGAAAAAATAGAGCAGGAATTCGTAATGTCACTCCACGATCAATGGGGACATTGTGGAGAAGAAAGAATGAGGATAAGAATGAAAGAAGAAGGACTGTGTTTACCCCAAAAGTTTAAGGCCAAGTTTTCAAAATGGAAAAAAGAGTGCAAGAAATGTGCTGAAAAGGGAGGCATGAAACCAATAAAAACAACCCACGATCAGATAAAAGTAGAAGAAGCAGGGGTGAGCTTCTCAGCAGACATCGGAGAAATACACCTAGTAGGGAAATGGGGAAACAAAATGTTTTTAATGATAGCGGACAACGGGTCCCAGGACAGGCAGGTGTATCCAATCAAAAGAGCAACAGGAAGGGTGATTGCAGACAGACTTGGGCATTTCCTGTCAAATCATCTAAAATGTAAGGAAATAAGGTTCGACAATGCGACTCACTTCAAGAATGACCAGGTAAAGCATCTACTAGAAGACAGCGGAGTACGAATAACGTTCTCAATACCCTACAAATCGCAAACAAACGGAATCGCGGAAAGAGCAATCGGCCTAGCAAAAAATTATATACTAACCAACCTAGAGAAAAGTTGGGACACGCCAGAAGGAATAGTGAAACTAGCACGCTATTTAAACCAGCCCCCACTCAGGGGAAAAGCGAACCAAAAACAGACTGACCTAACTGAGCCTCCTTTTCCATTACAGGAAGGAGACGAAGTGTGGATCAGACGGGGACCAAAACAAGACGGAACAAACCTTAAAGGCTCGGCCAAAATAACAAAAATCGAAGGAAACAAAATAACGTTAGACAACGGGAACATAGTGCACCCAAGCCAAATATATCTAAAGAGTAAGGAAACCAGCTGAATAAAATGGCTGAATCAAAAGATACGGTTACGGAGGGTCCACTGGGCGGTATGGTAACAGCACGTGGACAGTTGGTTCTATCATGTAATGGGAGTGGCATATATGTAGGAAGAGCTGACCCTGGGGAAGCCCCAGGAAAATATTTAAGCTGGAAGCAATACGAGCCGGGAACATGTGTTCTATGCGGTATAACCGTATTTGACGTATTATGGAAGGGAACCAGAAAAGAAAGGCCCAAAATGAAGGTCGCAAAGAAAGACCAGACCAGGAGGAATGTAGAAGGAACCGAACTGGGAGACAGGTTTAAAATGACCCTGTGCAAACACTGTTTGTTGACCAGAAGCCAATCCTACGATGTAGGAAGATATGATCATGCAACAGAGGAGATTTCTCAGTGCTGTAGGCACACCCACAGTGGGGTGAAACCATGCGCAGGGATGCAATTTTCCCTGCATCTCCTACCTACCTTAGCTTATCGGGGAGGAATGGGACTAGAAAAGGAACAATGGGAAGAAGCCACAAAAGATACCTACGAAAGGAAGTTTGGGGAAAAGGGCATCCTCAAAATAAGCAAGAAAACACCCTTTAGCAGGGCTAAGGTCGTGAACCTTATGGATCAGGTTATAAGGGAAATTGAGAAAGAGGAGAATAGGGAAAACGGGCACGTATACGAGTGGCCCAACCTGGCAGGGACCAGTCAAGAGCAACTTGACTGGATAACAACAGGGACCAGGCCAGAGCCCAACTTAGGGAAAACCGGGCATGAGCTTGTAAAAAGAATAGTACCCGCAACCATAAAAGCCAAGACAGGAGAGGGAAAAACTGCAATAATAAACGTAGTAGTCCAGAAGATAGAGATGGGTACCGGGAAAGTAAAAGAGAAGAGACAACTGCTGGCAATGGCAGTACACCTGACAATAGAAGGGGGAACACCAGCATGGGTGGACCTCTCCGAAAAGAAGGAATGAGTAAAATAATAAGGCCAGTCCTGTCTCTCTCTTTCTAGGTATGGAAGTGCTTCCAGACCTAGAGGGAGGAGGAGAAGAAGAGACAGGACCATGGAGAACGGTGAGACCCGTTGTAAGGATCGAGGTACCTAAGGAGAAAAATAAATGGAGAAAAGTGCTAGGAAAAATAGGGAGAATAATGATGGGAGCAGGAACAACATTACTCATAGTATTGATAGCAATGATAATGCATGCAATACTTAGCAGTTACTGGATCACCACTAGGGTGAACCGGGAACTGACACAGGCAAACGAGGCCTATCAAGTAAAAGGAGTATGGATACCATGGTACCAATTACCGCCAGGATCAGAACCACACTGTACTGAAGAAAACAAGAGTAGGCAGTTTAACCTGACAGAATATAACCAAAATATGCAGGGGTTACTGGGAGACCAAGTAGCAGACCGAGAGGATAAGGGAAACACGTCATGCGACCCCAATAACAATTGGGTAACCATGATGAATTTACTCAAAAGGACCAGCGAGAAAAGTTATGGACATACAGTTGTAGTGTGGAACCCAGAGGAAGGTCCAGACCCCCGGGATAAGTGGATCCCAGTAATAGGACTCTATATAAGAATAGGACTAAACAGACAGGAAAATGTGACCTGTGAAAGGGTGACCTACACGTCAGTAATCAAACCCCTCTGGGGAAGGGACATAGAAGAAGTAGTGAAAGTCAGTAGAAATTGCACTATTTGGGAAAACAGGGAGCATTGGAATCTAACTCAGGGAAATGAGACAAACAACTTTTACAAGACAGAAAACAGCTGGGAGTTGGTTGGACCCTATGTAGGAGGTAGAGGAAGCAGCAACGATAGCAGAGCAAACGACACGCTGGTCGCCACGGAACTAATAGAGGGAGACATGAGAATGATAAGTGGAGAGCAAAAAGAGAATCTAGATAGATGGTTAACAAAACAGTATGGGCAGGCAGGAGACATGGGTGAAAGCCCTATAACAACACCAGGAACCAGTAGGCAGGCATCCAGGAGAATCAAAAGATCAGGGAGTGAAGCGCAAAGGTGTGAATACTGTGCACTAGAACCAACCAAGGTTGGGCAATTCTTTAATTGGACCTTATGGGTTACAGGCGGACAACCAATAGGGGGTTTCGGCTCCTTGGGAGGAATAGACAGCTATTCTCCTGGAGGGGGATCTAAAACTGAATGGTACATGAGAGACGTGCCAAACTATGCAGACGCAGAAGTACTAAAATGGCATTTTCAGCCAAATAACACAGAAGAAGGATTTGGCAAATGGGATCGAGAACTATGGGACTGCCTAACAGAAGAAATGAATAAGACAGGTAAATGGGAAAGTAATACGTGGGAAACCTTAATATATAGAGTCGGAAGCAAGACTGGAGGAAACATGGTGTACATGGAGACTAGAAAAGGTAACTATTCAGTGGTCAAGGGATGGCCAACCTTACAGTTAATGCTCACCAAAATAACGACCAAACCATTAGGAAAGAAGGCCCCAGCAGCGCATAGCGGGTTTAGAGAAGCATTAGCTAAATGTCAAAAGCAGGTGACAAATGAGACATCGGTAAACGGGACAGGCCTGAAAATGAGAAAGTTCTGGAATAGACAAGTACAAGCTATGGTAGGGCAACAAGACTTTAAGCACGGCACGCACTATGGAAACTTAGAGATAAACGTCCCATGGATAGACATATATCTATTAGACGGGAATTCAGGGGATAAAGTACACTATAAAATACCTCATGAACTACGAGCAGATCCCAGGCTAGAGAGAAAGTACCTGTGGGATTATCAGATAGACAGGGATTGGATTGGAAGTGACACGGACGGAATTAAATTCGGGTATTATCCAGAAGAGAGTACGTACTACTTGTATAACTACCATACTAATCAGGCAAAGAATTACGAAGCAGGGCAGAAATGGCAGGAAGGGCGAATTCTGACCCGATACATAACCAAAGAAGGGAAAATCAGAAGGGGAGGCTATTTACAGATCATAAACCCCCCAAGGTTTAGTAACGGTACTAAAGTGTACAACATCTATCAAATCAATACACGAGTGTTCTATGGATACTGTCAGGATAACCCATGTCACAGGGTTCAGAAATGGGCTCCGTGGGAAAAGCGGAAACAACAGGACATCATAGTTAAAGACTCAGATAACTGGCCGTCATTAGGAATACACGAGGCCAAATTAGGATTCAGGCAGGGAATAGTCCGAGACAATTGCTTCAAATCAGGGAAACAGGGAGGAACCGCCCTAGAGACAATAATAAACCAAGAGCCAGACGTTGATGTAAAAGGAGCGATACGGTTCAGAGAAAAGGGCGAATTAGACAGAAAGTGGCAAGTTAGCCTAAATAAGACGTTCAACATGACTAGTCATAATAGATTTATGAGGAAGGCGGCTCAGTGCCAAACAGATGTAACAAGCAGGGACACTGAAGTAAGCTGGGGAGACTGGTTTACGGGGGTCAAGTTGGCAACAACAGCAGCAGTAACAGCTGTGGGAGGCTCAATTAAAGAAGGAGTGGAGCAAGTGGGAGAAATAATAACGAACGTATGGAACAATTATGTGCTGGACACTCTGATAGAAGGAATTAAAATAGCAGCCATAGTACTAGGGGGAATGGTTTTAGTAGCCATATTACTGACGATAGGAATAAAACTATTGCTGAGATGGTGCGAGCGTAAGATTACGAGTGGAAGCCCCACCCCGGAAACTAAGAGGCCCCTCCTCCGACCAGAAACGAATCCGTATATAAGAGGAGGCTCAGACTAGCTGAGGCATAAGAGCAGGACGAGCAACTAAGAAAGTAGCAGAATGGCAAACAATACTCAACAAGACGGGAATAGTACATCAGAGGATGAACTCAGACTGGGACAAGTAAGTACTTGCTTACTTAGTCTTACTTTAGCCGTAATCATACTGATGCACAATGTGCCTAGAAAAGAAGGCGCAGTAAAAATAGTGCTATTTATCTTATATTCAGTAGGAAGATACTTTACCACCGGCAAGATAATGTGTTCAGGAATCATAGGATGTTTTTTCTTACCAATAGAAGGACCCAGGGAAATGAAAATCCTGAAAATAATAGGAATAATAATGGGAGTGGTAGACGGGATTACCTCGTGTGCAATAGGATGTTGGAAACCGGAATATTTAAGTGTAACAATAGGAATTATGATAGGCACAGAAACTATCATACTGAGCACAGGAACCATATGGATGGTAATAACCCGCCCTAGACTCAGAAGGCAAATCATAGAAATAGGAGGAGACCTGGGAATGACTATGATTATGACAAGCCTAGCATTAATAGGTGGTTATCCAGGTATAATAGGAGTCTTACCATGGATCTTTTATGTTAAAGGTCGAGCTAGTGACAGAAGGCGCCGTACCTCAAGTGAAGAGGAACGGAGGAGCCGGTGATAACAATGGAGACTTTGACTTTAGAAGAAATGGGTCGAAGAAGGAAGTTGAGCGACAAAAGAGGTGCTTAGAAGAGACGGATATGGAGAGATCATCAACCAACTCGAAGACCTCGCAAGAGGACAAGGAAAAGAGGTGGGCAACGTGTCAAGACGATTTGAAGGATTGGCCGTATGCAGTGACGAAGAGAACGAGCAGACAGGAAAGAAGGAGGAGGCAGAGACAAGCCAAAAGAAAGAGAAGGATGATAGAGAAGAGGAGGAAATGAAGGAAGTCGGATGGGAGACCCAGGGCCAGAAGAAGAAAAATAAAAAGAAGGCGAGAAAAAGGGCCCTTGGGGAAAGAAAGCCAGTAGTAGTGTTCTTGGATGACAAAACAAGGAGAGAGTTGGATAAATTGGATGTAATAGAGATAACGGGAGTAGACGCAAAAGCCACAAGCGGTGAAGAACCTCAGACGGAGGAAGGGGTACCTGCTAAATACTTAAAGACAAGTGAAAAGTCGCTCCCAATTAAGCTGTACCAGCAGGATGAGAGAGGACGACTCCATCCCATCCCAACAAGGGTTCACATGTATGAATTACTTAAAGCAACCCACTATAGACCAGGATGTCAACTAGTGCCCCAGCCTAGTGCGATAGGATTGCTGAGGCTCTTGGGTGCGAGCGAAATCATAGGAGAGAGCAAGGGAGGACGAGACAACGGGGCATGCCAATCGACAACAGAGAGAAGAGTGTGTAGTTCAACACTCTGGGAGAAGAGATGTGGACCAGGAAGAAAACCACTGTATTTCCTGATGTTGTCGAATGAAACTGAAGAAAATAGTGTGATATGGCTGAACGAGAAAGAGTGGATTGAGTACGGGAGCCTAGAGGGATTCAGCTACCATCAATGTAGAAGGATGGAGTGGCAGAAATACTCCCAGAAGGGATCACCATCCCTGAACAATTGGAACTGAGATCGTCAAATCTTCATGGGAGGATGTCGAGCGACCAGGGCGCTCTAAGATGAAGATTCGACGCCAAGCCAAGAATTATTGATATGCTCATGCTTAATTAGTTCTAAAATGCTTGTTATGTATTAAGGATACAATGCTTTTTGTGTGATAAGATTGCGTGGCCTAAGCATAATATAATGAGAATGATAATATGCTTATAAAGATAAAAAGGCTAGGCACCACTTAGGGTGACCCTACAAGGGCATAAAACATAAAGCAGCTGAGCTGGAAAATGTTATGCATATTTAGAGAAATGCAACAGGATATGTGTGGTTAAGAGCACAGATCAATGCTTATGAGAAAACAGGATGTGTAACCATGCTTAGGCAGCTGGTTTAGTAACCAACTAGTCAAATATGGACTGTCAGGAAACCGTGGGTGTATATATGACGCACGAAGTCAGAGCATTGAATTGTATAAATACTGACTGGAATTTCTAGTCAGCGCTTTCTGAAGAGTAAGAGCTCTGACAGAACTGCCCTCGGGTAACTGACAGAACTATCTGAACTCTATTTTAGTTATCTCTTTGCAGTGTCTTAGGACAACTAGCAAAATCTTAGCATAGACAAGCGCTTAGCTTAGCAACTGTATTAACTTGTATCATCTATTCATTATTTCAATAAAAACTCTCAAACAGAGACTTAATTGTCTGACTGTTTCTCCTTGCATATATCTGCCACATACCATAGAAGTAGAAACCAATCAGTAAATTCAAGGGTACTTACTCTAACTACAGAGTCCCCTTTTAGCGGGGTCCTCTACAGAGGAGGCTGTGACGGGAGATCAATTGATCCTTAAACTCCCGGTAAGGTAAGTGATCTGGAACTGAAATACATTTGTCTGTGACCGTGCTGTGTTTGAGGACATAGGACCCTGTTACCATACTTAGACATTACCTAGTGCTTGTCGCAGCCCCGCCGGGTCTCATTGCGGTGTCTCTACCGAAGTGTCCGTTGGTGGCACCCTATCTAAAGTTATTAAGTTAACTGCCGTATCGTGAAGAAAGGACTGGCTTTAGAGTCTGATACTGACATCAGCGTCCCGACAACCTAGGCACGTTTTGGTGAAGAATCACTCGAGAATAAGCCATTGTCCTTTGGGATAGTACAACGGAAAGCAATCAATCAGAGTCTGAATAAAATTGTGAAGACGTAACGACAAAGTAGTTCTATGGTCTTCGGTAACGCTGAACGACGGTAGATTCTAAGAGGAATTAATAGCTGATCAATAGGTACGCTAAACTCTCCCTTAGGAAAGGAGGGGCCGAACGTCAGAACGTAATTCAAGGGAAGGGTCTGCCGACCGCGCCGTTCGTCATATGTTCCATTGTGACAACATGCCTTGCTATTGACTAGCTATTAGATTTTAATGTATGTAGCTATACAAAATGTACTTTCCCAATTAAACCTTCACACTGGGGGAAAAAAATGTGCCAACCAGCCCAGGTCTTCCCCATATCAATAAACTGACCATTTAACTGACTATTTTGCTGCGTGTCTAAACCAAAGACCAGAGTGCTTATTTTATACAGATACCTAATCACCTTATCAAAACATTGTATTTGTTAAATGTGATGTTTTTCAGTATAGCTCATTTGTTGACTAGAGGACGCCTGAAGGCCTGGTGAAATATGGGAAATATGCAAGGCTGAGACAATTTCATTACTTCAGTTCTCTCATCCATTACAGTGGTGGAATAAATGGATCAAACAGATGAACACTGTGATCTTGACTGTCAGCTACGACTAGGCTACCATGACAAATTGTTTGTGTTCCTGATCTCACTTTAAAAAGTCACATGGCTGGAACATCAACTAGAAAGAAAAAAAATTATTTACCCAAGACTTTTTTTTTAATAAGTGTGTTCTTGTCCACATGTTTTTGTAACACCCTCCTATTACACCATTTTATTTCCATGCATATTCCAAAAACAAAAACAAAAAAAAAAAGTCAGCCAATCAGGTCAGAAAATGCTTTCTCGATCTGGTGTTTTCTAGTTTTGTTGGTAATGTACGATGGTCAGTGAATGGATTGTGGGTGGTCAGTGGGCATCTGGTCTGAGCAGCCTTCAGTTGGAGTCTGAAATATCATAATTTTAAGTTCAGAGCACATGCATGACTGAGCAAAGTCTTGTTGGATGGGGGGTTTAGCTAAGCGTGTGATAGTTTGTCCTCTGACTTGAATGCATGACATGTAGTAATAACATATTTTATACACAACTCAGACGAAGAAGCTTCCAAGGGGCACTTGAAGGAGGGTTAAGTGGAAGGTGTCTGGGAGTCCCATGGAGGAATCTCTCCTGCCACCCTCCCGATGTGCCCTGCTTGACGCATCAATACCGAAGCCAATGAGACATAGAGGAATGGCTGTCTGCTCAGGCAGCCAGACAGCTGAGTGAGATGAACATATGTCTTGTTTTAAACACTGTGCTTGGTGCCCTCTGAGTTAATCGAAGGTGCTGCCTTTCACTTCCTCTCGTGTGCGTGGCACAGTTGACAGTTACAGATACATCAGTCTGAAACATTGAGAAGTTATCGTCATTTCTGTCTGTAGCATATTGTTAGTTGGAATTTTTTTGGAACCAGGTGTTGGTTAACATGTTAATATGTCATTGGATCAATGTGTAGTGTGTTTATTTTTATGACATGAATGCTTGTCATACTACACAAAAACATTGCAATAAGACGTACATGATTATCATGCATTTTCGATACAAATAATATTTACAGTATACATTAGGCAATGACTCATGCAGTGGCCTTATTGAGTGACATAATTTTTAGGACAACCTAAATGATCTTAACAATTTAAACGATTCACTGATCACTAAAATGATTTACTGATTCATTCCCTGCAAGATATTGTATCAAAATATAATATGACATACATTATGGTGTCTTCTAGTGCAATTGCTTGTATTTAGTAGACATGTGTGTTCAAGTTTAATGCTTAATAATTATATCATGTTGAGTATTCAGATAATTTCCCTGCACTTCCCCTGGAACTTTTCCATCAAACTTTGTCAATCAAACACTGAGTGGACAACCGCCACTGTGAGATCTCTTTATTGCCTTCACAGCAAGCTGATATACAGCAGCACAAGGTAATCGAAGAGGGGAGGAGAGAGGATGACTGTAGAGAGAGAGAGAGAGAGAGCGAGAGAGAGATCGGTGAGGGGTGGGGAACGTCTAAATGAGAGACGCACTGAATTAAGGAGAAAGGCATTTTGATTCATGTTATACAATAAATAAATAAAATTTTTCCAATGGGTGGATTAGTGTTAGTATAAATAAATGCAGCAAGGCAGTGATAAGATCACACAGTGAATCAAGACTCTAATCATCTTGTACATGTCTGATCACAGTATATCTGATCACAATTTATCTACTCAACTAAAAAATCAGATGAATCACTGAAAGCTTATGACAGAATTTGACTAGGTCATCAGTGCAAAGTGTGTGCAGATTTTAGCAGAGCAACAGTTTACATGGGACAACTCACAAAGTCATCATAAGGTCAAACTGTACATCTGAGGTGTCAAGCTATTGGCCATGTTTTTAATAAAACATGTTTTATTGTAAAACAAATTCTGGAAAGAGCGCCATATCATAGTTGTGGAACTATTCTTTTCCTATTCTATATACACCTTCATTTTGAGTGTAATTTTTTTATAATTGGAATACTTCCAAGAATCTGTTTTGAAAGAAATACTGAATTATGGTCTATATTCCTAAATACTTTTCTTTCAGAATTTCCTGACAGACAGAAAATGAATGAAAAATGCAATAACAATTAAGCAACCATCTAGCAAACATTTAGTAATGCCCTAAAATCTAACCAGCAACACCCTAGCAACCATCCAAACTACCATGATATTGTATGCATGTAAAAAAGTAAAAATGCTAAATTGTAATATAATTTTAATTTTTCCTATTAATTAATTTATTTTTGTGGAGAAACCAAAGGATTTTTGGCTAAAAACACAAATACCTACAGGACTTAGCCACATAACGGTTCCATATCAATTCGCCAAATTATTTCAGTTATTTCAAGCGAGATCTCATTTTCTAAAAGAGTTTCTCTCTTTCGATCCCTCAAATACAAAACACACACACTAACTTGTTACTCCAGAAAGTCCTCGTGTAAAGCAGCACAATTCTCTGTTGCTAGTTCTAACGTGAAGCAACGAAGGCTTGAGCTGTATTAAAGATGCTAAATCTGTGGCAGAAGATAGTAGTTCCTCTCATAAGAACGTTTTAGGGACGAAAACCTGAAAATGTCTTGAAAATCCTGAACGATGTGTTAAGGTGTGGTAACCGTGTTATAAGCGGAATAATTGACTCCGGCCAATTAAATTGTTTAAAAATAATGCATAATACATTATTTTTAAACAATTCAGTGGTCTGCCATCAATTATTTCTTACATATACAGTATATACATATATATATCATTGTTCACTGATTTGATTGGCCACTCAATTACTGGTAAGCTCAGGAACTTTGGCCCATTCTGCCATTCTGAAACTTCATCAAGGTCTTGAGGGCAGGCCCTTTTGGTAATTGCATCAGCAATGTTTCATGGACCAGGTATCCACCACCTGGGACATACACCCCTGGCAGTTGACTCAGCAGCTCTCTTCGCGCCAGTGGGTTTGGATTTGGTTTATAACTTGCTCCTGTAAGAGATCTTGGCCAAATCGCATCTTTTTCCTTGTCTTTGAGAAGTTGATTGATGTCTTGACATAAAGCTTGTCTTCCTCCACAATGTAACCCAGGCTGAGCGCCTTGTTGTCATCATTGTACATTTGGTTTGGTAGGACTATTGTCCTTGTTTTGGTTTCAATGGGCTTGTCCTCAGACTCTCCCCTCCCACTCTATCCAGAGAAGACCCATGGCTTGAGTCAAAACCCTCCAGCTTTCAGGATAAGCTCTATGTTTTCCACGATTGACCACAGCTGACGAAGGTCGTTGTGGGATGTGAGAATGTCATTGACGTAACTGTCATGTTTGAGTAACCAACGTTCCTCTTCAAGGTGGCAGAAAGATGGTAGATCGGAAGTTTCACGCATTGAAAGCTGCGCAATGCACCCATCTGGTTTTTCACCGATATTGACTCACGTGATTGCGTATCCCCCCAGCTCTTCATCCTCAGAGTCTCACCAGAGAAATCTGCGGAGGTGCATTTCACAATCTTCCAACCAAACTGAATTGTCCAATTTCTTGATGTCTCCCAATACGGTTTACACTCTACCACTGAATCTCAGAAGGAGTGTGAGTATCTGGTTGAGGACACCTGGATCTTTCATTAGTAGGTCGTTCAAGCTGATGCCTCTGAATTTTTATATCCCACATAAGTCTCAATGGGGTTGTGACTGAGTGCAGATTGGGAGCAATGAGATGTCTCACATTCCACACAGACACTCTCCAGTCAGTGATTGTGCTTTTGGAAAACTTGATTGCAGCCCCTCTGTCGAGCATGTCATGCACTTGAGCACTATAGGTGACCATCCATTCAGTGTCTGTGGTTAGTCATTTCTCTGCTCTCAAGAACATAGCCTCTGCTACACTTCTATTGTTTGGCAAGGAAGAGGGATCCTCTACCCAAGGATATTTAGCATTCCAAGAGTCATATAATTTCCACCTGGCTGGCAGTTTCCACAGCAGCAAATCCCACACTTTGGCTTGCATGCTGTGCTAGAATGCTAGAATCCCACCTCCAAAACTCTAGGAAGTCCTGGTTGATGGTTAAAGTAATTGACTCATGGAACTCGACAACCGTTGTGTTTGATGGAAGGTTCGGGATATCCTCTGTGAGAATTTTACAGCTGCTGTTCTCATCGACCATGCAAAGTGCGTTTTGGACACATGAGCTGATACAGCAACCTCCTTGAAGACCTTCCCTGTGGTCTTTCCCACAGCACAAGGTCTCTGATGAATCAGATTCTCTGAGGGGCAAACTGACCTTCTCGATGGCTTATGAGCAAATACATTTCTTGAGGAATTTTCGGAGTTGCTTTGGTGACACTGTTTTGGTGTGACTGGGCAGTGCTTACCCGAACCTTTAGAAGATACTGCTTGGTCTTCACGTGAATCTTCATCCCTCCGACCCCATGGACATGAGATTGCTTTTCTCACTTCTGAGGTTCATATGGCTTCCACACATTGGGTTATGTAATTAGTGTCTGATGCCAAATCAATCAATGTCCTGATTTCATGTCCAGCATTGGCTGTTACATTTAGGAGCATCTTGATTATTGGCAGTTCACGTACCCCACGTTCTGCTAGTAAGCATGGCTGATCTTTGGTAGTGTTGAAAACTCTCGCTGCTGTGTTAAAAAAATTAATTTCGACATTGTTGTGCCAAGTCTGGTGAACTGGTATATTTATGCATATCTTTGTCCTCTTCTGGACCAAATATGCCTTTCTTCTGCCTTTCTTTGACATAAATAATAGTGATGCTCAAGAGAGCACTTTTCCTTACAGTCCAGGCTTTTGCATAGATAGGCAGGTTTGCAGATTGAGTGGTCATCGTGGACCTCGAGGCACTTTTCACAAGCCCCCAGCTTTATATCTGCAGCCTCCTTCTCCGCTAACCTTAACGATCAAATCTGTTTGCAAAAGAAAAGCTTCCGTCTGTGCTTGGCATTACTGTAGACGTAGCCTGACTTGGTGGATTTAGTTCAAGCATATCTTGGTTTGTTTCTGAATTCTCTTCTATTTGGCACCTCATCCCTTAGCTCTTCAAGCAACTCGTAGATGCTCTCTTGCTTCTTAAGGCACACCAAGAGACCAGTTGTCTGGTGTGACAGCATTTTGCTGATCAGCGGCATGGATGAGCCATTCTTTTTTGAGAGATTCCACAAGTTTTCCCTCAATTTATTTCTTCACCATTGGATTCTTAATAGCACCAGTATTCCCAAGGTCGCACAAATCTCCAGGTGCCTTTTCCGTAGCTAGAAATAATTCCACTATTTTCTGTGGCTTGTGATTTTTCACAGCAGGGATTTTCTATAAGTCTTCTACTACTGCAATAGCAATAGTTGTTATATTGCCATAGGATGCAGAAAATGTTGTCTGCTGTATTATATAAATGGTGAGGCGGAGATTTTATCATCCAGACTATCCAGTAACTGACTCTTTTTGACCTCTGTGGAGCTGGTAGGCTCACCTTGTTTTTGTAGTGCTTCCCAGTCTGTTCCACCTGTGAAAGGCTCTATTGTTGCCAGCAAACATGGGGAGAGCTGTGGGTTGGAGATAATTGGTGCAGGCACTACTCTTCCTCTCATCTCGCCCGAGTGAAATTGGCCTTACTTAAAACTAACTTGATGATGTGATGTTTCTAACTTTCTGAAGAAGCTCAGCAAATATGATCCGCAGTAAAGAGTGTTATAATTAAAATATTTAAACATTTTAAAATGTTCAAAAGCTTGTTTTCTGAAAGTGAACTCATTGGGAAAATAGTTCTGATAGTTTATAGTCATGAAAAAAAGTGGAGAACATGCTAAGAATGTCATTCAACTGACTTTTTTCATCTACAGAATAGTGTAAGGCTAATTTAAGTTTGTGTAAAAAAAAAGGCATATATAAGTCTAAAAATATATATTTTATTTTTTTAATTTAATGCTGTTTTTGTTTGGTAATTTATTTAATATAATAAAGGGAATTTTGCCAGCATTTTATCAAAAGTAAGCTTAACAATATTTTTATGGAATTGGGCTTAAGCACACTGTTTTTTTCTCCTAGTATTTATTTTTAATTTAAAACATCTTTGTGCATACAAATGATATGGGTTTTTTTTGTATTGTGGGCTAATTCCATAACTGCCATCTATTATTTTGAATGGTGTGGAAAAGCAATGGATGGCTACTGTGATTAAATAAATCACAAACAGTGCTTATTAATTGTTCTCCATGCACTTGTCGATGTGCATAATATGAGATATTTGTGTTGGCACTCCTGGAAATGTCATGTTTGCAGCATTGGAACTATATGCTGTTAAAATCAATCCATAATCATGTACAATAAATTAGCTTTAAAGGATGTATAACTTGTCGTAATGGCTAACGATTGGGGCAAATTCTGTCACATGACACTGCATTTTTGCGTTAATGCCTATTTTCTCAACAAAAAGTGTTTCCAAACCAGTTTTTCGTGACATTTGAAGTATCAACATAGAGTTTATGCTTTAGTGTTCAACGAATAAATATGATTTCGACACTTGTGAAAGTTTTGCGATAATTTGGGTTTCCATCATCTTTCTTTTGATGTGGTAAAACTTTTTTTGCAAAAAATCCTTGGATGGAAATGTAGTTATTGACATTTGCTATACTGTTCACAAATAAAAAAAATGTAATGCAAATTCAACAAACAATCAGCATTTGAAACAATAAACTATTAAATCGTTGATGTATCAAACACAAACAGCTATGCTGGGTCTCATGAACAGTAAGTAGGTCATGCTCTGAAATTAGTTTAGCAACTATCGTAATTTCAATCTCAGTAAGCGGCCTTTATAATTCACCAAACTAAGACAATTACCATCGTTCAAGTCCTCACCAGCTGCCTCTCCGGAAACTGATAATGTATTAGGTTTAGCACACTTTGTCCATGACGGAAGCCAAAGTTTTCATGGAAGGCTTTTTTGTTTCAGCTCTGCTGCAGACAAACACGCTGGTCGGATGGATTTCTTTTCTCATCCTTTTTCCAGTTGTTCTGCGGAGCATGATGATTGGTTGAGAACTCAGCTTTGCTTTGCATGAATTTGGCTTCTTAAAGGAATAGTTCCGCTTAAAAATTTTATTTGACAATTTTGGTCCAAATTGCATATTTAGGGTGAATCTAAATAATCCACATGACTCCAGTCAACAAATACATTTCTTCTGAACCCAAATGATTGATTTATTTTAGAAACAAAACAATACTTATATACATTTTATCTACAAACGTTCGCTTCCATACATCTCTGTGACTTACGCTCATGAGAGGGATGACGTAAGCTCATTGGTAAAGTCACGCGTCACATGGAGGAGGAGGCAGAAAGCCTGTTTACAAGAAGGAGCGCTGTACAAACGTTTAATTGTCTTTGCTGTAGATGTGTATTCGTATAAGTGTATTTGTATAAATGGTCGTTTGGTGTGTGTATCCTAGATGCTTATACCTTCAGAAACCCCAAAGAAAATGCATGCCGGGAAGAAATATGAACTTTTCATCGATTGCCAACACATGATCATGAGCGATTAAAGCTCTGGCTTATTGCACTGAACCTGGATATCAGAAAAACGCCTACATTCTATAAAATATTGAATTCTGACATTTTATTCAGCTCCTTGTGAGTTCTGAACTCTGACCAGGATAGGGAGGAACCTTTGTGATGTGTCTTGGGACATTACACTAACGTACACGTCACAAACACACACAAAACCGATTCTGTGTGTGTTCTCATCATGATCAAGTCATCTTTGTGAAAAAAAAATAATAATTATATATATATATATATAAAACAGACTTTGAATCCTTTGTAATGCATAATTAATTTACCATGGAAGAAAACCAAGTCTTTACTATCATCTAAAAGCCAAACACAACAGATATAGTATTGATGAGGCATTGATGCTGCCGGTTAGCTTGGAGTTTTTCCGTGGAATGCCTGATCTTTCAGATCTTTAAAAATTTCAGCTATCATTAACGGACAATTCGGATGAATTTGGATTAATGGGCATTGCAACAAATATGGAACCTATGGAAACTATTTCTTTCAGTTTGTAAACCTCCCACTTAGACTCTGTAAGGTGTTAAATGTAACTTGAATTGGTGCTACTTTAGTGTATTTCTATCTTTATACTGTGAAATGCTTTGTTTATAAAATGTAAATGTACATTATTGTTACTTATTACATGGCTCTCTGGATGACTCACTTCGGTTTGATCAATGGCGCCAACTAGTGGTCTGATATTTCTGAGAAACAATTGAGCCATTGTTCCTGCTTTTCGGATCAAAGTGCGATCTCTACAAGTAAGCTAATAAAATACTTTCAACTCAAAGCAAAGTTTCATGTACATTTATTTAATTATTCGGCAAGTTGTCTTTTAATGAGCTAGATAATGAGCAGTCAGGCAGTCATTAATTACAAAGTAAACACCAACAGAACTTCGACGCAAAGGTGGAATTTGGAATTGAGATGGAATTTATCTGTTCAGTGATTTCCTTCTCACAGAATTACATAATTTCAATGCAAATCAATGTTTCATGCTATTTATTTATATATTTGGCAAGTGGTGTAGTAATTGGCTGGATAATGAGCAGTCAGATGGATATTTGCACAGAATAAACACAAAAATATCTCTGACACAATCAGGAGGAGGTTTCAGCTGTTCCGCACTTTGTTTCTTCTAACATAATGACATAATTTCAATGCAAATTATTGTTTCAAGTCCATTTATTTATTTGTTTAGTAGCCACGATAGAAGCGAGATAATGTACAGTCAGCTGTTTGTGTTTGCAAAATAAACCTCTTGAGGCAGATAAAAGACCCTTCCGCTTATAACAGTTAAAACTAGTTAAAAACTGAGTGATAACAGTTAGTTTTTCTGTAGGCTAAGACATCCCTGAGACATCAGCCGATCTGTTTGATAACTCACTCTTTTTGATGGATTATACTGTCATAAAGTGTCATCACTTGCCTACCTTAATCTTTAAATCCCCCAGAGAAATATATGCATGGCTTCTTTGATCCTGAAGCTTCCCTTCAACCCTGACCCAGCAGACAAACTCCCTCTTTATGAGACAGAGCAATGTAGGGTGAAATAATACTGAAAGAGGACGAGTATGATCTTTTATGATTTTTTTCTCCTCCTCGTGAATGACTTGTTCAGGGTACTAGTGCATCAGGGTTTGAGCTCTGGGGAAAGGGAAGAAAGGGGTTTAGGCCCTGATTTAGATGTTGTGCTTGAGATCATAAATAATGCAGATCGAAACTGCATCTTAGACAGGGAAGCTTAGAGGGGTCTTTAAAAATGAACTGCAAACCAGTCTTCCTTCTCTTTTCTCCTCTCAACCTATCTTCCACTCTCAGTGGCTTTCTGTCTGTCTCTCTCACTCTTTGTTTTTTGTTTTTTTATGCATAGGGGCATACTGCGTGCTACTTATTTATTGATTTCAAGCATTACCATCAAGTCTTATCTCTAAATCTCAAGAGGATCACTAACAAAACCTGCCTTCTTACGTCCTTTATGTATACTTAAAGAAGGCCTATCAAACATTCTTCTGCCCTGTTTGACATGGATTGAAACCAAAGCAGTCTCTGTTATGCAGGGTGTGCACTAATATATTTATTCCAAGCACATGCATCTGTATAGTCATATCCAGTGTTGGGGAGTAGCTAACAAGTAGCAATGCTACTAACTAAATTACATTTTTCAGTAGTTCAGTAGTCGCTACATTAGTGATATTTATGTTGAAGCACTGCTTCATGATGCTTTGAAATCTTTACAAATCTTTCGTTTTGAACCAATGCATTAGAGCGTGTATCAAACTGGACAAGTCACCTGATTTCACCAAACGAGGCTTCGTTACGTCATGCTGTTTTGAAACAGTTTCATGGATATACTAGGGCCGTTGATCCCACAGTGAAACACTGAATAAGTGTTAAATGCAGGCTGTAACTGATCGCAGGTCTATAAAATCAGACTGATTCAAACAAGAGTTGCTGAATTTTGCCATTTTAATTTCCCTGTCGATCACCTTGAGTTGTGTTCCCACAGGAAAAATTATCCAGATCCAAGAAAATATTTCAACAAGAGAGACATTTTGTTATATTTACATAGATTTATTTGTTTTACAAAAAGTTAATGTAAAATTTTGGCAATTATACACGTTAATGTGCTGTTAATGTTAAAATATATGACAAATACAGGGAAGTAAACAGATGTGGGTAGTAAAGCATTTACTCTAGGGATATTTGGAGAAAATTTACTTTTAAGAGTAAGTTTAATGGTTGGTACTTTTCAGTCTTACTCAAGTACATTTCGAATGAAAAAAAAAGTTTTCTTCATTACAATGGGCAACACTCAGTTCATCACTGTAGCAGCAACAAGCACACCAAACAAACACTTTCTTCGCTCCACACCATGAAAAAGAGTAGTTTCGTCTGAACTAAGAATCCATGCAGGTGTAGCGAATCAGCTCTACATTCTTCCACCATTAGGTAGCGAATCAGCTCTATGAAATATTAATAATCAATCATAACTTGTTATAATCGATTATGAATATTTGGATCAGTTAATCGGGTTAACTTGATGTAGCTACATTAACATTACAACCAAATACTCGGTTCATCCCGTGAACACTCAATTTTGGTTATTAATTAATTAATTAATAGAAATGTACATTTCCGGGCAAGGGAAATGTCTTTCTTACTAAGTATTAAGAGCAAGTAGTCAAAATCTATGATTAGTGACTTTAGATATGAGCTTGAGACACAGACAACTTTACATGTGACATGAACAAGACTTTATTAACTAGACTAAACATTTAAACTACTCTAACATACATATACATACATCCATACAGTTTACCAAGGGAAAGAGGGTTGAAGCAGAATACAGGAAGGCAAGAAGTTATAGCATTGTTTGAAGTTCAGCAGATCAACAGCCTGAGCAAACCATCATATTAGTTCTGACACGCCCTTTTAGAAAGGGGTGAGGATACTTAATGTATCAAATAATGAGACTAAGTTTGATACTTGCATGTCCCATTTGAATTAAACTGTCCTGATGCAATTTGTTGAGGCTCCAGTTGATCTTTGATGATGTTGTCTTGATGAGAGAGAACCAGTGAGAGTCAGAGGATCTTGGTGAATGGAAAGACAAGGCCGTAGCCTGGCGCACGCTTGGGAGTCCTTGGGGCCTTCTAGTTTGGCATCATTCAGCGAGAGAGTGAGAGAGCACAAGGCTCAGAGGGCAAGAGAGGCAGGAAGCCAGAGGAGCATAAGAGAGTGAAGAGATAAGAGAAAGGGCTAAGAGAGAGCGAGGAAGTGGGCGCAGCAATTTTATACCCTTAGAAACATGTCCCACCTCTCATTGGCTCGACCAATAAGAAGGGTTTGAGTTCTAGGCGGGAATTTGGTTTATTGCTCTTTGTTGTAAAATTGCCCATTGCATGTGCAAGAAAGAAAATAGGAAATATACTTGTAATACTAATATGTTGTTGTTATCGACATATCATGTACACAGTCATTTCAATCTTCAAAATACCAAGTTATAGAGACCAAATATGCCACACATATGATTTTGGTTAACCATAGTATGCAAAGTCTGAAACATTAACCCATTAGTTTGCAAGAAAACATAGATCAAGCACATTTAAGGGAAAATGTGAGATGGCACATTAGATACATGTCAATATTTATCACATGGATATATAGAATATATATATAGGATTAACAGGGTTCATTTCTCTTTCTCAGTAAGAGAATGAAGTGAGGGTCAGCACTTCTCTGAACATTCCTTTGAGGTCGTAAAATTCTCCTTCCATTGGGACAGGAGAATGATTCCTTTGTCAAGGCTCATTTGCATGTTTATGACAGTAAGAGATTTTGGGCTGAATGACTCAAAAGATAGTAAAACATCACGTAATATCATTCTACAGAGATCTTATATTCGAATTCAGCTCGGACAAATCGTAAGGTTTAATTTGATACCAAGAAAGGTATATTTGGTACCTTTAAAAGTGGGTTTAACATTCTTACACTCAGGCTATTAAATATAAAGCCTCTTATTAGATATAATGAGTTCTCCTACACTACTAAACAATTCTACTAATTTTGATCTACACCAAAATACATAGCACACAGGGATTACAACATATTTCATTAAAACTAAGCCCTTTTAGGCTTTATAAGAAAGACACACATTTTTACGTTCAAAAGTTTCCCCCTTCCGGTCCACACGATAAGCACGTGGTGAGCATGCGGATGTCACATGCGGTTCTCTGTCAATAGTTCATTGTCTCTTTGTCAATACATTTATTGTGCTTGTGGAGACTAGTTGGCGCTATTTCAGTAATTAGGGGAGTTTCAACAGTAAGTTCTTGTTTGTTCGGAACCTGCCGAGTTAATGATTCCTTCATTGATTCCCCCAGTCGCTACAAAGGACATTTGAAATAGCGACAGTAGGCATTAATAAAGCATGATCTTGCTTTGTTTTATTCAGCATTATATACAATTGAGCCTATGGGACATTGTTCAAGTTCTTCAACATAATAATTACTAGAAACTGGATTCCAAACTTCTCATCTAATTGACAGATTCATCCAAATTTGACAAACATCATTAAAGTGATTGTTAAAGTAAGTAAGTAAGTAAGTAAGTAAAGTTTATTTCTAAAGCGCTTTTCACAGATAAAATCACAAAGTGCTGTACACGAGAAAGGTAAAAGCAAAATCTTATATAAACAATATAAAAATATATACAATACATATGTAAAATCAAAGTGACACTAGTTAAAACCCATCAACCAAAAAGCCTTCTTAAATAAACAAGTCTTCAGATCCTTTTTAAAAGAGTCAACAGAGTCAGCCAGACGCAGAGACAGGGGCAGGGTGCTCCACAGTCTGGGGGCAACAGACTGAAAAGACAGGTCCCCACGGGTTTTATAACGAGTCTTGGGGACCATAAGAAGGTTCTGGCCAGAAGACCGAAGAGTGCGGCTAGAGGAGTGCTGACTCAAAAGGACCTTGATGTACTGTGGGGCCTGACTATTTAATGCCCTAAAAGTCAGCACTAAAATCTTAAAATCAATCCTATATTTTACAGGAGCCAGTGGAGAGTCAACAAAACGGGAGTGATATGAGACCTTCTTGGGGCACCAGTTAAAAGTCTAGCAGCACAATTTTGAACCATTTGCAGCTTGTTCACAGCAGACTTATTCATGAAGGTAAAGACAGAGTTGCAATAATCAAGTCTAGTTGATATGAAAGCATGAATAATAATTTCCAGATCCTTCTTTGACAACATTTTACGTATCTTAGAGATATTCCTGAGGTGATAGAGGCAGTTTCGGACAAGCTGTTTTGAGTGTATCTCCAAAGACATGGCCTGGTCAAACACAACCCCCAGGTTTCTGAGGCTGGATTTGACAGAGGAGCCAAGGGAGCCAAGGTGCTGTTTGATCACCGGATCTTATGGTCTGGAGCAAAGATCAATGTTTCAGTCTTACTTGCATTTATCTGCAAAAAGTTTGTGGCCAGCCAGTCTTTGATAGAGGACACACACTCTAAGAACAGTGACAATCGATGGAACTCAGCATCATTAAAAGAACAATACAACTGGACATCATCGGCATAAAGATGATAATGATACATCCTTAAAACAACCCATAATATGACCAAGTGGCAAAATGTACAGTAAAAACAAAATAGGCCCCAAACTGACCCTTGTGCCACTCCAAGAGGACAAATTGGTCACATCTGACTGTACATTGTTTATAGAAACATTAAAGGTTCTGTCTTGAATATAGGAAGAGAACCACTGTAGGACAGATCCAGATAGTCCCATCTCATTTTGAAGCCGGTTGATCAGTATACTGTGATCTACCGTGTCAAAGGCAGAACTCAAATCGAGAAGTACAAGTACAGTGTAGCTGCCAGTGTCCGCTGCCATCATCACATCACTAGAGACTTTGATAAGAGCTGTTTCAGTGGAGTGCATTTTCCGGAAACCAGACTGAAAAATATCAAATAGGTTGTGCTGCTCCATAAAGGAAGTCAGCTGGCATGCCACTACTTTTCCAAAATTTTTGAAATAAATGGAAGTTTTGATATGGGCCTATAATTATTAGGTTCTGAAGGGTCGAGATTGGGCTTTTTAAGGATCGGGTTTACCACAGCGTGTTTGAAGTAGCTGGGGACTGAGCCAGATGTAAGTGACAAATTAATTATTTTTACCACACAGGGGCCAACGATATCAAACATTTTCAACAACAGTGGTGTTGGAACAATGTCAGTGGGGCTTGAAGTTGGTTTCATATTTCCTATTAATGTCTTCACATCCTGTAGGCTAACAGGAGTAAAAGACGACCAAGATAACACCATTGAGCATTCAGTAAAACACACAGTGATTAGGGGGGCTTTGACACTGGCCCTAATGTCGTGTACTTTGTTTACAAAAAATGACAAAAAGTTGTTACAGTCTTCATGTGTGTACACAGGCACAAGAGGAGCTGAAGGTGCAGTTAGATTTTCGATGGTGTCAAACAAGGTGGTTTAAAACAAAATTAAACCATAAATTGATATTCTGTCATCAACCTTTGTGACTTTGTGTATTTTGTGGAAACCAAAAAGATATTAGACAGAATGTTAGAGACTGACAGCCTCAGTCTCAATTCCCTTTTAAAATATGGAGGGGGAAAAAACATGCACTGACAGTAAATGGTGACCAAAAGGCAAACATTATGTCTTATATCTCCTTGATTGTGTTCCATGGAAGAAAGTCATATGGTATGAAACAACATGAGGGTGATAACAAATTCCATAAATAATAATAATAATCAATTATTATCATTAGTAGTAGTAGTAGTAGTATAATTATTATGATTCTGTAATACATGTTAAAAGTCGGTTGCTGAGCGCAGTTCCTCCAACACGTCAAGGTCAGGACTACCCAAGTGCAGATCTTTGAGTGCCTTGGTCTGGTGAACTTGCAGGAGGGCCATGGCATGCAGGGCGGAGGCGGCCTGTCTGGTGGCGCTGTAGGCTTTGGCGGTCAGTGATGACATCATCCTACAGGCCTTGGAAGGGAGTACCGGGCGATCCCACCAGGTGGTGGTGTTTTATGGACATAGGTGGATCGCAATTGCTCTGTCCACCTGGCAGACCTCCAAGTACCCGTGGGCCGCCCAGCCGTTGAGGGTAGTGAGAACGGACGAGCGAGGAGGTCGGTTGTGGGCAGTGAAAGGTGCCCTCCATGACCTTGTCAGCTCATCATGCACCTCCGGGAAGAAATGGACTGGGGGGGCTGTGAGCGGCACCCAGACCCGAATAACCAATCGTCTAGCCGTGAGGGCTGCAGAGAGGATGGAGAGTTCCAGTCCAAACCCATGCTCACGCTGCCCTGGGCAAGCAAATTGGCCATCTGGGCATCAGCTTCAGAATGGGCATGCCGACCCGAAGGTGATGGTCAGGTCGAGTCTTCCGCATCAGACGCCGGAACGCTCTCCGATGCAGCGGCAAATTCGTCATCCAGCAACGTCAACATCAATGAGTGTGCCGGGGGGGTGGTTCGTGGAAATATACCTGGCAAAACTGAGACTGCTGCCATCCCCAAATCGCTTCCATTGCCAGCCGGGTCGTCCTCAATCCCGTGGGAAGAAGGAGCAATGCGGGGGCAGCTGGAGTGGCGTTCCTCTTTAAGAAGGTAAGCCACGACCGCAACGTTGCCATGGTTAAGTTCTTGCAGTGAGAACATGAACCATCCACAAACGCCGCCTCAGTGTGATCGCGGCCCAGACACAAAAGGTAGCGTCTATATCTGTCAGGAGCGGAGAGATATCAACCGCATCCAGAAAATACACAGGGGCAGAAGGGCATCTTTACAAAAACGCATCCTGAAAAGGACGTTCAACGCCAGATGTGTGTTTGCTCTTTTGAAATAAAGTCTTTTAGGGAAAATGCTCTCTTTTAGAAGAGCTGTCGAAGTGCCCAGGGACAAAGCTGCAGTGGAACAGATGTGATCTCAGCTCGCTGATCGCACAACAACTCGGCTCCAAAGAAGAAATTTGAATGAACAGATGTATGATTCCCTCTATTTATACCAGTATGTCTGGGGGAAGGACATGCAAATTCTTTCTGCCAAATTCTCATTGGCCTTTTCTCAAGTTCAGAGGTAACCGAGGCCTTCAAGAAAGTCCAATAGTGTTCCTTCTTTTGACACAATGTCGAGTGTGTGACAGACAGGGAACTCTGCATTTTAACTCTCGGTAGCAGATAAATCCACAAATAATCAAGCATACATACAGGTTGTGATCCAGAAGTGCCAGATTGTCCCTACAAATTGGGAACTGCCCCATCTTTCAGGAGTAACCGTCTTGAAAATCCAGCTTTGTTTGTGGTTGTACTGGTGAGGAATTGTGATCAGCCTACAATTACATTTTTAACCACTGAAACTTCCGTTCGTCTGCCTTTGGAAGTCCAAACAAAGAGGTTTTTGCTTTTGTAGTGAAGAAAACAGCGTCTTCTCAACATGGCAACAACACTAACCCAACTCATCCTGGTCTTTGCTATAACTATGTTTGTTTGAGGGCGGGCAAAAGTAGCCCTTAGGTGGGGATTATGCAAATGTGTTACATCGTGACAAATACTTTACAGAAGAAATGGCTAGACTACAAACAGCCTGTTTCTTGTAGTTCTTGAGCAGTGTTGTCTGTGGGTGAGAATAACTCTCTTTTGCATGGACTTTGTTCTTTGTAACTTTTTAGACCTTTTACATGTGCAATTAGGTATATTACACACTAAAGGAAAGGTAAAATCCAAAAAAGCATAATACAGCCTCTTTAAACATAAACCTAATCAATAGTGGCATTAAAAACAAATGTAAAAAAAAAAAATACAAAAATAAAAAAACAGTACATTGTTCCTTTGCATCACTAGTGCAACACTAATGGTTAAGCTAATGCGCAATTTCATAAAGCCCGAACGGACACGCCATGTACTAATGTTAATATTTAGATTTCATAAGATAAAATTGTGTAAGGAACAGAGAGAAAAGTATAAGGGTTAAAAGGTCTAAGGGTTCAACATTGATATCCGATCTCTGTTTTACGATAGCATCCAAAAAAACATCCAATAGCACTTTTTGTCCATAAAAGTGATACATCTGTGAAATATTGATATATTCTCCATTGTTTACATGTGATCTCGCCTGAAAGATTTCTCTAACTTTAACAAATAACAACATATATTAATTCTTCTTTCAAAAGATACTCCAACTGTGTCCATACTCCAAAGGGTCCAGTAAATACAACCATTTAAGTTCAGGTATGTCATTTTCATGGTTTGTGCTCAAAAAGGGGGTGCGTATCAACAGGTTAATGTGATTCTGAGACCAGATTTTTGGATTTGCTCTAAATTCGCATTTATACTTTAATGAGATGTTAAAATTATAATTGCAAAATTGCACATTCATGAACTGCGGTGTCCATATCATCATTATGTCATGTAACACTATGCCAGCCTTAACTCCAATGTTTTCCTATCTTCAGATGTACTGTATATATTTGTGTGAAAAATATGCACTTGTCCACATAGTTACAAAACATTTATGATAACATGTTGAACATTTACTCTCTTAACCCTCATGTGATCACATTGCTAAATCATATGGACACTCTCCATTATACAGCTGAGTCTCTTGTGCCTGTCCTAACTATATAGCAATCAGTCTAATCAATCTCAACATTTATGATTGTCTCCTCTTCCTCCTTTCTACCCTGCTGTCTCTTACAGCTAAAAGGCAGAGTGCAGTATTCATGGTCACCATTTTTGTGGCTGTGACTGTGAGACACTTTATGTGTGTCTTTATACTCTAGCGCCACTGTCACTCTCTAGCTGTCAGTTTTCCGTCTGACAAGGAGATGTTCACACGCACAGAGATGGTAAACACACACAAACGTAGATACTCACTTTGGGGCTTATGTTGATAACTGCTCATGGCAGTAGGAATGCTACTTTTACATAATTTACAGTGGACTGAGGAAAAGCTTTAAGAGACGGAATATGCAGAATATGCAGATGACCAGATGACAAAACAGTTATTTTGCAAAGGCAGTGTGTTTTGCTGCAAGGGACCTTTTACATCGAATTGCTTTCCAACTAAGTACTTGACAAAGTTATTGAATTGAATTCACTCTAGCCAGAAAAAAGTAAAAATCCACGTGTGTAAATCTTTTGTTCTTGGTTGACTGGTTGCAGTAATTCATATGCTTCAGTAATTTGACAAATCACAGAATTAGCTAATGCCAAATTGGGTTGTGAAGTCAGCTCAGAAGTACCTAGCCCTTAACTGCTGTCTTTTGTAGACTTCTCAGATTTTTGTTTGCACAATTTCAGTTTCCTCAATTATCCTCCCAGCGTCCCCAATATAGTGATGCTTGTGGTGTTTTCTTTTTCCTGTAATACTGCTTCCTTGAAAACTTTATCTGCATTTAAGAATAGCAAAAAGTGCATCTTATCAAAAGACTAATTGACAAATAAATAAATCTTAAAAGAATACTTATACTGTATACACTCACCAACCACTTTATCAGGTACTCTTGTACACCTACATATTAATGTGATTATCTAATCAGCCAATTGTGTGGCAGCAGTGCAATGCATAAAAACATCCTGTGAGTGGCAGTTCTGCAGATGGAAAAGCCTTGTTGATGAGAGAGGTCAATCGAGAAAGGCCAGAGTGGTTTGAGCTGACAGAAAGGCTATGGTAACAAAGATAAACACTAAAGTACAATTGTAGTGAGCAGAACAGCATCTCAACACGTCGAACCTTGAGGCGGATGGGCAACAACAGCAGACTGTAGAACAGCGATTCCACTTCTGTCAGCCTAGAACAGACCTTACCATCTGTGTACCTCAGTCTTTAACTGTTCAATTTAGGTGAGCCTGTGCCTACTGCAGCCTCAGTTTTCTATTCTTGGCTGACAGAAGTGAAACCCAACGTGGTCTTTGGCTGTTGTAGCCCATCTGCCTCAAGGATCGGCATTTTGTGAATTTTGAGATGCTCTTCTGCTCACTACAATTGTAAAGAGGGGGTTATCTTAGATGCATTAGCCTTTCTGTCAGAACTATTTTAAAAAGGGAAAACTATTTAAAAACATAGCATAATATGCTTTTAGTTGACTTATGGACCTCTAAGCAATGGGACAACCAAGTCTTCTATTCAGCTTAACCCTTTGCGGTCGACAGACGTGCAGGCCGAGCACACAATATGTCTCTCAGTGCAATTCACTTAACTGTGCCTAATTGTGCAATCAGAGATAATAATAATAATAATAATATTAGATGTAAAAAAAAAAGAAAAAGAAAGAAAAGAAAGACAACTGTCTGAAAGCACAATTTTTTTGGAGAAAAAAAAAAGAATGCTTTGTATGAAAATATTTTTACTTTAGAGCAAAAATAAACAATAACATGCTATATTGTCACTTAAATGAAAATTATTCAATACTAAAGTCTTGTGTATGGAACAGTTGCATAAAATATTATCTTTATAAAATGTTGCTTGTGGCTCAATCACAGCCTCTGTACAAAAGGTATAAACTGTATTTACAGTTTATACCTGTTTGTGGAGGTGAGGGTGAGGGTGTGGTCGAGCACCCGTCTGGGGAGAGAGAGAGCGAGCGGTAAGGACATCCACCTGAGATGAATTGTGACTTATTACCATCTCTATGTTCACATTTTGATTCAGGGGAGATGAAAGACTGCCAGTCCACAGAAAGAGATAGAGTATTAGGGGGGGACACATACCAAGCCTTGGTGGATTCAGATTATTACCAAACCTCCATTCATCAATGCTTGGTTCAAAATTGGGCATTGGATACAAATAATCAGGTGAAGGTGATGTGTGTGCATGGGGATATTTACGATTATCCTGCAGTGATCATCATGATCCCATTTCGGGTTCAAAGCATAACATTGAGGCTATGGTTCCCGCCTCAACCATCCACTAATTTTGGGTACTAATTGGCCGTCTTTTCCTAAATTGTAAAAGGGGTTGTGTGTGGATGGGTCCTGTAATACAGTGGTATGGTCTGGGGTGCGAAATGCACTGATGGGGGAGGCGTCAGGATGACATAAGGGAGGGGGAAACTTTGGCTTCCCCAGCCCTTAAGGGAATTCCGCTGGGGAATTCCCTCTGCAGCAGATGCAAGAGGGCACTACTTTTATGTCACGTACACTATTCAAGCTGTACTAATTATTAGGTATTATATCGATTAGAACAAGCGTGTACCAACTACAGAGGGATTCGACAGCTTGGTCGAATTAATTAATAAACCTTAAAAATATGATTGTTAAATTCATGCACGAAGATGCTCAGAATTGGGATAGATGGCTTTAACCACTGTTATTTTCAGTATGAGAGGTCCCAAAACGCTCCACAGGGCTTTCCCCATTTGAATTATTAAATGGGTGTAAGCCCCATGGAAAAATGAAATTCAATACGTTCTTGACCTGAGAGCAAAACTCCACACATTGGGGCGACTATCACAGGAGAATTTGCTACAGGCGCAAGAAAACCAGTCCCGGCTGTATAACAGGTGAGCTCGGCTACAGACCTGCGCCTGGAGATAAAGTATTTGTATTACTTCCCACATCGAGCTCTAAATTACTCGCAATGTGGCAAGGGCCCTTTGAGTTCATGTGTCAATTTGGAGAAGTCCATTATGAGGTGGCACAAAGCTGCACTTTGGGGTGGGCCGCTTCTGCATTTCCCTGATTTCTCTCTCCCTTTTGTTTTACAGACAGACGCATCGGACAGGGGACTGGGTGCTGTTCTGTCCCAAGTGTTGGGGGAGGAGCGCCTGGTGCTGTACATTAGTCGAAAGCTCTCTATGAGAGAGAGAGTACAGAACTATAGAGAAGGAGTGTTTTGCCATTAAGTGGCAGTCCGGACAGTTCCACGGTGTGAGTCAGGCGGTGGGGTGATGTGGAGGTGAAGGCTGGTAGAGAGAGAGCAGTAAGGACATCCACCTGAGATGAATTGTGACTCATTACCATCTCTATGTTAACAGTGTGAGTCAGGGGAGATAAAAGATGGCCAATCCACAGAGAGAGAGAGAGAGAAGAGTGACACACCAGAGACTGTGTATTTGTGATCAGAGACTTTTTATAATTATTGCTGAAAAGTTGGACTTGGTTTCAATTTATGCAGAAAAGCAGTCTTTTGTTTGATATAAGCTGGAAAGCGATTTCTGTTGTATTTTAATAAAATCTGACTCACTAGGATAGTGGAAACTGGCTCCCGCTTCCTCCTTTATCTGCCAGACAATGAACCTTATTACACTGTTGTACTGAGGCTGTGATTGAGCCACAGTCAAAATTTTATGAAGACTAATATTGTGTTGGTGCCAGATCGGCTGGTTTGAGTATTTCTGTAACTGCTGATCTCCTGAGATTTTCACGCACAACAGTCTCTAGAGTTTTCTCTGAATGGTGCCTAAAACCAAATACATCCAGTGATCAGCAGTTCTGTGGATGAAAATGCCTTGTTGATGAGAAAGGTCAACGGAGAATGGCCAGACTGGTTTGAACTGACAAAGTCTACAGTAACTCAGATAACGGCTCTGTACAACTGTGGTGAGAAGAATATCATCTCAGAACGATGTTCTGAGATCCGGATTGGTGCTGTTTTGGTGGCACGAGGGGGACCTACACAATTTTAGGCAGGTGGTTTTAATGTAGTGTCTGATTGGTGTGTCTATATATATATATATATATATATATATATATATATATATATATATATATATATATATATATATATATATAGGGCCGTAGCTGGTGGGGTGAAAGGTGCTAATTATTCTAGGGGCCCAAAGCTACAGGGGACCCAAAACAAATTCGAAAATGTATTTCTTTGGGAGGTAAGGTGTCCAGAGCAATATTCAGTCATGGGGCCCAGAAGTCCTTGCTACAGCCCTATATATATATATATATATATATATATATATATATATATATATATATATATATATATATGACGAGGTTGTGGTCAAGCATTCGTCCAGAGAGAAAGTTGTAAGGGTGCACACACCTGAGCTCTATAATCTCTAACAGGGTTGTGGTCGAGCATTCGTCCGGAGAGAGAGAAAGTGGTAAGGGTGCACACACCTGAGCACTATAATGTCTAACACCTGTTTCTGATTGCAGTAAGCACTGGGGAGTGAGCTACTTGAGAGAAAAGACTGTGTCATAAGTGTGATTTGATCTGATGAGTGTATTGCTCCAAGCTGCAACCGACCTGCTGCAGGATGGTCATCATACACCAGGAGGCTCACCGCTGGTAGTTGTTGCACCACGGGTTGCGCTTCCCCAGACAACTATGGGATGAGTCTGGCCGCCACTGGACATGCAGCCAGCCCCAGATATCAGCTGCCTTCTTGAAAATATCTAGGAAGGCCTCTGAGTCATCTTCTGGCCACATCTTCATGAGGGCAACCTGGGCCATGGGGGCTGCTGGGTACAGGGTCGTGGCTGGGGTTATCTCTTGGTGTAGTAGGCTCCGGATTGCAAGACAGTCCTCTGCTTGAGTTTGGAGCACCTCCTGGAATCAACAAATCTGGTCCTGGCATAGCTCAAGCAGGGCCTGATGTTGCGCATGGTGCATAGTTGCGAGGGACTTGATGACTTCATCCAACTGCGATGACTCCCTGCTGGCGTATTTCCTTCAATTCTCCCAGGATTCGGCACCAGTGTAAGAGGTTCGTAGGGTGGAAAAGTAGGAAACAGGAAACATGGGATTGCAACTCAAAGGTAGAAATTGAATTAAACAAACTCAAAGTGGCTTTTCAGCAATAAACTCATCATATCAGATCACACTTTTTACACAGTCTTTTCTCTCAGGTAGCTCTCTCCCTAGAGCTTACAGCAATCAGAAACAGGCGTTAGACATTATAGACCTCAGGTGTGTGCACCCTTACCGCTTTCTCTCTCTCCGGACGAACGCTTGACCAAGCCCCAACCGCCACAATATATTAGTAATATTCCTTATATATTTATAAAAGTAATATCAGCAATATATATTGCAATATAAATGATCAGAAGCATGCAGTTTTATACATTATTTTGATCTTAAATAAAACACTCTGCTACTTCATCAATATGCAATTCAGAAATTTTCTTTAACCATTTTTTACAAACGCATCTCTTACACTCTGTGGCAGCGGGGGCGTGGTCAAGCGCCCGTCCGGGAGAGAAAAGTGGTAAGGGCGCTTACACCTGAGCTAAATTATGTCTAACACCTGTGTCTAATTGCAGTAAGCATGAGGAGAGCGGCATAAAAGAGCAGCAGCCACAGAGCCTCGGGACAGAGAGTGCCCACACCCAGAGTGGCAACGAAAATAACGTATTGTACGATTGTGTATCAAACAGAAAGTGTAATTAAAAGAATCTTACCTTGAAGCCGACGCTGGTTCCCGTGTCTTCCTTAGTGAAAAGCTTCACACCCTCCTTTTTCTGCATTGGTAATTGGAGTGACAAGCCTCTTATTCCTTTGTGGCAAGGTTTCAGATTTTCCCATTGAGCTCAGAAAGCACTGTAAATCCACTTTGATGAAAAGCTGTTTTTCTTTCCTGAGATTACAAGTGAAGTCCAGCCCTGTCTAAATCTTATTGCTAGCACTTTACCCAGGCATGAGGCGGCATTAAACCTGTCTCACACTTAAAATGGAGAGCCTCACTCTTTATCCTGCAAAAGGCAACTGCGTAAGCAACGCTGTTCACAGAGAAAAGAATTGAAACTTTTATCTTGAAACTGCTTGGGGCCAAACAGAATGTAGTATTTATCCTGACAGATCATAGGGGTGCAAGAGGGAGAAAGCGAGGCAGAAAGAAAAAGTGAGGGAGAGAAAAATAAATCTATCCAGGGGAGAGTGACTGAATGGGTCCCCAGAAGAGTCTTGCGCTCAGTGCAGCAGTGCTCATCAAAGGCCATCTTCAAACAGAACTGCTCAGCTGGAGCATGCCAATTTGATCACTTTAGAACATGTGGCCCACTCACCGCTCCAGTTTTGAAATGCCTTGTCAACATTGATTAGCCCGCTGTGAATGTGAGATCTCTGCTCCTACGAGAGATGCAGCTGCCTTCTCCAAGAATAAATTACATTTCTCTGATGTCACAAAGTGCAGGACATTTTTTGCACAATGGTCTTCTGACTTCATGTCCAACTCTCTGGCACTCTATTTTTCCTCTTTTCTATTTTTCATTCTTGATAATCAGCCACCTCTATACCCCCAAAATGAGTTCTATGGTATGGGTTTTCAGACTGGGATTTTTGGACTCCAAATGTAATGGAGTTTTTTTTTATTTTTTTTATTAAAATAGTTAAAGTTGACACTTAGATTAATTAAATATGCCTAATGTGTTATTCCTATTATTGTTTAGCACAATGGAAAATAATTTAGTTTTTTTTTATCATCTGCTACAGAACACAACAGTTCTGTAGCAGATGATCCTGTCATCTGCCTGTCCACTTGTTCAGCCATCTTGGTTATAGAAGTATTTTTCCAATTAAGTTATTAATTTATTAATTCATTTTTTTGTAAATATATATTTAATATTTATTAATTTATTAATTATTTTTAATGGTTAATTCTTCACTAAATCATTCTAAGCCATTAAACAAAACCAATCAGCTCTGAGGTAAAAAAAAAAAAAAAAATGACTTTGATTTGAAGAAAATGTTATAAATAAATTAAAATCTGACAAAAACACAAAGGTTCAAGACTGTGTTTTTATTAAAAATAAATATAGAAGCATATAAAACTATTGATTTAAAGTTGTTGATTATAAGTAGAGATACATATTTTCGATATATACCAAAAATATTTAGATATATACAAATGTACAAGTAGTTTGAGAGTGTGTAGGGGAGAATTAAATACATTGAACATGTTTTTTTTATATAACTTAAAAGAAAAAAAAACAGACTGATGGATTCAGCAGAAGACTATTGGGGAACAACTGTGTGGCTTATGATAGGTCTGTCTTTAAAGCTTCAGGTTATGCTAAAAAATCAATTACCTAATAAAGAAAATGAATGGCATTTTTACTTTTGGAACCAGACTGATGCACTCTATTGATATCACTTAATATTATATTCATAGTATTAGTTTTCATACATTTTATACAATAAACATATAGCAAACTTTTATTATTTTATTAAAAATATTATTATTTTAGAAAGTAGGGCCCAAAAAGTTTGAAAATCCCTGTTCTACATTGAAGTAACAGTAAAGTAAAGGCAACCAAGTGTGGAACCCACCAACCCCATGATTTCATTTGGAGGAAATAATCCATGCCTAATTAATGCTGGCAGACACATAACATGTGACTGTCAGCAGACGGTGTATGGTTCCATCTGCCTAGTCTGACTTGCCTGATCCCAGGCAGGGAAGGAAAATGAACATATGGGCAGTACCATTTCCTGGCCACACTGGAGTCCTGGAATGACTGATCAATGCCATCTCACAACTGGAGAGGGCCAGGAGCCAGTAATTAGCTATAGCCATTCTGCCATGAAGGTATGATGTTGGCTCAGAACAGATGATCCTGCATGTCCAGCACAGGGGATAATAAGAACTAGTCAATTTAGCAACTTATAATGGCCTTGTGTGGAAGTTAAAGCCACAACCTGGATTCCCCACAGGGCCTCTGATTGGGATATGACATTAAGAGACATATCTCAAGGTTAAAATCCAAAATTTTATGGACATGTGTGGACAAAAAGAAAATAAACATTCACGTTTATAATAATAATAATTATATATTATTATTATTATTATTATTATGATTATTCATTGAGTAATGTTTAAAGCTTGCAGCATTGTGGGAAGTAAAACATTTTCATCATATCACTGAGAGGGCAAAAAAAGTTTTAAAGAAAACGCAAGCAAGATTTACTGTTCAATAAAAATTATAGAGTAGACTTTCGGCCTGTCTCACCATCTACCTCACAAGAGAAACCAAAATAATACCTTTGGGGAAGAGATATCCTCACAGCCTTTGACTATAAAAAGAAAAGGGGGTGGAAGATTATTAAAAAATACAGAAATGGAGAAGGAAAAAAAAAAACGCATCACTTTGGAGAATAAGGCAAGAGCCTTTTATCTCTGCACTGCTGTATTTCAATAACACAGAGAGGATGTGGGCAGAGGAAACTGTGGGTAGTTTCCCTGTCATAAACATGTAAGAGAGTGGTCAGAGTGCTGTTAGAATGGTCTGTTCTGAGACAGTAACAGCACTGAGGCACTGCTTTCTCTGAGATTACTATGACCTGTAGAGAAACTATGTTCTGAAAGCAGTGTAACCTCATTCAAAACAACAATGCAAATAGGAAAGATCAGGGCTAGTTGTCACACTTTTATTTTCTGCATAGCCACATACATTAAAGTCTTATGTACTGTAATTGGTCTTTTGACTTAAACCTTAAAGTTACTTAGATACTGTAGGTATAGGTGAATTACGGACAGGGCCAGTGCCCAGGGGCCCTTGATTACCAGGAGGCCCTGGGCTATAAGGTCTTGCAGCCCATCAACTTTGAAAACAAATGTTTGTATATGTGGGCCTCAAAGCTTATACAAGGCCCCCTCACCAGGGCCCTGTGACTATGAGGTCCCGAGCCATCTTATAGGACTCTTTTGCCTTCCTATTTGTAATAAATAATTTGAGCTGCTCTTTAATCTTATAATGCTACCTGGTGAACGATTCCATGATCTTATGGAATTAGAAGACCTTGTAAAATTCTTTCCAAAATAGCTGCCCTCATAATTTAATGCACTTATATTTTTTATGTGAAATCTTTGCTGTAAAATGACAATAACATTCGTAATGTTACTGATATTTCAAAATTAGTATTTATTGAATTCAAGCTAAATTTGCTTAATTTAATTATTTTATAGAATAAATGTTTAAACAGCTTTAAAAAATATAATTTTCTGACTATCATTTCATATTTTAGGCTGTATATGGTAAAGCTATATTCTTTGTATAAATGGGCTGTCGAAAAAAAATATTTATTATACTATTCATTGCTATAACTGCATGTTTGCTCTACATTACAAAAACATTACTTGGCTGTGATGGTTAGGAAAAAGAAAATATTTTATATTTTACTTGTGTGGTTCAAAAGTACTGATTAAACTAGATTTTGGTCTGACAAAATCTTGTCTGAAAGTTTAAAATAGTTTTAAATGCTTGAAGTTAGGCATTTTTACAGGTTTAACAGTAAGAAAGCAAGAAAGAAAGAAAGGAGCATCTTAAAATAGATTAAAGGGCTTGTGTGTAAGTTTTGACATCTGAAGTTTGAAATCACCAACATTCCAAAACAGATTTGTAGCTTATTTAAATATTCTGTAAATGTAATGTAGTCTAGGGGATTTTTGGACACTTTAAAAGGCCTAAATCATGCCTTAGCAGGGCTTTTGATGGGAGAATAATACTGATAGCCAAGCTGTTGGCTCGTTCCAAACAGAATTTCCCCAAAAATGACCAAATTACCACTATTTTTGAGCCCCAGAAAATTTCAGCCCTTCAATGCTCTCACAATGGAGGGTAAAGGAAGGAAATAGGGTGTAGGGATGATCAGTCTGAATGGAACACACCCCATCATTCAGATGAGTTAGAAAAGATATAACAGCATGACCCAAAACTGCCTGAACTCTTTGCTGAATTTCACCAAACCCTTGCATAAATACTGTAGGAGCCTACTGTATTTGTTAAATTAATCAATACTTAAAGTTTTTGATGAAGTAAAAATATTTAATAATTTATTATAGCCCCTTTAAATATTTGGATTTTGTATGCATAATTGGTAGTATTTACATTGAGTTTACATTATGTATAACAAACATTAAAATGGTACTGTCTCTTTAAGAACAGTGGCTGTTCAGCGAAATTGTTTTGGTTGAGTGGTTTCTTTTCCACATCCATACAGAACAGGTATTAAAAGAAAAAGCCTGTCATAATCCACCACAGACTGCATGTGATAATGTAACATCTGAGGCTACAGTTTCTCCCCCAGCCCACCAGAGGGAACCTTCACCCAGATATTAGCTTCAACTGTTGTATACTTCCTGTTTGGTTTTATGAAGAAGGTTGTGTTTAGAGGGTAACTGTCTCACATCAAGATTCTTGTGCATGACCATCCTGTTGATTCTTTTGTTACACATCTTTCAGCTTATTAATGATGGAGAGCATAAAATACGTCTCTTAAAGTATCAAGTCACGCTAAGTTGATGAACACATTTGTGTGTAGTACTGTATTATGTTCTGTCCATTTTGTTCTGTTGTTTGTACCACTGGTAATGTTTATGTTTAAATTTGTACATCTTAGTTGCTTTTATGGTCTTTGTTAGTGTTACTGTCTTTGTTACCCCTTTCAAATTGCTTTTTTTCTTCTAGATGATGATATTATTATTATTATTATTATTAAGAGTCCTGCAATAATGATCACACATGCCATGCATAACTTTAAAAAAATTATACAAAATAATTTTCTTCTTAAAATCTCATATTGCATCCCATATTTTTAGGAAATGTTTTGACATAAGTTCATATTACTTAGGTCAGGGTTAACATATAAGTGGTTGGTACATTCTCCATCATGTGCATGGGAGTTTGGGAACATTGCCAATTCTTGAGCAGGAGTTTCCAATTTGTTAGTGTGTGTTAAACTATGTGGCGATCAGGCGCTATAACCAACCAGTTAGGCTCACAACAACACAGTCAATTGCTGTATTTTACCACAAGCTAACAATATTTCACCACAGATAGGAACAGATTTGGAGCTGATTCAAATTAATATCAAATTAATAATGTAAAATATTTATTTGAGAACTTTGACATCAAGAACGACTATTTATAAGACAATTGAAAATAATATTTCACTGTGCATAATCTAATTAATATTCATGAGTTTCACACACTTAACATCTCTGTGAAAGAATCGAAAGCATCAACAGCACGCAAATGCGTGAGAATCTTGACGTGAGGCAGTTACTTTCTAGACATGACCTATGAAGACCACGTGGTTCATTCAATGCTTTGCGACGTCTTGCAGTTTATCCTGCACTTCTGAACGGTTTTGTTGTTACCTCTTGCCTGGTTTTGCCCTTTTGCCTGTCGATTGCACTTTGAAAGAGATTGCTCAAGATTGGTGTTTGTTTCTGAGCTTACAAAGTACTGATTGCACACAATCGTTTGACAGGTCTTATCTTTCTATTGCCATTTGTATGCAAGCCTTTGATTGATTATATCACAAAAAGGAAATGTGAGGAAGTTACTATGACTTAATAGAATGTTTTGAATCATTGTATCTCTTTCTGTGTAAAATCATCAATGAGCATTAGATTGAAGAGGAAGTGATTGAGATACAGAACTGTTTAATAGGTTTATAGCACAACTACCACAGAAAATACCGTTTTCTTTAGATATTTTTCTTTCTGTTTTGGACATTGTAAGTTTTAAAGAATAATTCAGTTGCTTTAAAAACATTGTACTCTCATTTAATGCAAACCTATATAATATGCTGCTCTTTATCTGTGCACTTATGGTCTCTAAAGAAATTGCTGTCCGTGGTTCTGAAATAGCTTCACGTTAGCTGTCCATGGTGCTGAAATAGTAGCCAGTTATTTGTTCACTGTTTCTATTGCTCACTGTTGATCAAGTCTGTAAATCATTTCATCTAATTTACAAAATATTTGTAGTCCAGCGCTCTGTCAGTGTTTGAAAACATTCTAAATTTGACATAATGCACTTTGAATATGTTGTGTCAGTGCAGGGTGTAAACTTATTCTGACTGTTTCTAAAATATATGGCATGGAGGTACATTAGCTGTTAATTAACAGCGTATAAAAGTCTCATGTTTCCTTGCTAGTCTCTCTTCCAAGGCATATGTGTGGAGTGATATGGTGAAGCAGGCACACACACGCGCACACACACACACCTCTATTATCTTATCCAAACCCCTCTGAGGCATTCCTGGCTCCTCAAACATGCATGGAGAAAGCACTGCAGGTAATGCACTCTATTTGTGTGAAGTGAAACGTCTGAAAATGGCTGGCTGGCTGGCTGGAAATGGCTGGCTGGATGGAGAAAATGTTACGGAAGTAAAAGTCTTGGTCTTTATAGCTTCAGATAGAAAACATGAGAAACATCCCTATGAAACTATGCAGACATAATGTATACTCCATAACAAGATCTCACACCTCACCAATATTGTATCAAAACATATCATTGTTTACTCACACACATGAACAAACAGACATACAGATTTTTGCTGTGGCTTCATATTTTCCACCATTTCAATGCTAATAATCCCAAATAGCTTGAAACCATTTTTATCATGCTTCCAAACATCATGTGAAAAGCAATGCAAACAGATTGTGTCAGAAAATGCCCCCTTAAACATGGCAGAAATCATCAAGAGACCACCTGCATGTTCTGTACGCACTTTACATCTCTATCCCCTCCAGTCAAGTGTGTCGAAATCATGACACATAATTTCACAGACTGCTGGTTTGCCCAGGGATTGAATATGTTTACATGTATCTTTGCATCTGGATGATTATTTCTTGGTAGAAGTGCATCACCCACATCACTTGCCTGCTCCCAAAAAATTAAGTCATTCAAATGAGGACATATCATCTTGTTGAGGCTACAGGCAGACAATTCTTATTTTCATTGCCATCACTGAGCAGTTTCCAACAGCCTGTTTCAGTCTGTCTTTTCTAGTAAACCCCAGAAACAAAATTCAAAAAAGCGTTTTTGGAAACTGTCATTGTGCTCTTCTGTGTTTGAAATATACATTACATGGCCAAAAAAACAGTTTGTGGAGGACCATTTTCTGTTGTGAAGGGCCCTCCTGCATTGCAATGCCTATGTGCAAGTGAGGTCCAAGAAGAAATTATTTACTAATTCTGGTGTGGAACAATTTGACTGGCCTGCTAAAAACTGAGACCTGTCTGACCTCACTGATGCTCTTTTGTCTGAATGGGAGCAGATCCCCCACAGCCACATTCTAATACGAAGTTGACATTTACTAGAAGATTGGAAGCTGTTAGGCAGGAACAACCACTCACTAATTCAAAGTCTCTTAAAATTAACAAACACATAAGGGTGTGTTTAAGTGTCCATACACTTTTGTCCATATAGTGTATTTTCTTTATTTTTGAGTTACAGCAATGCATTGGTGTGTTTTTTGGTATATGCAGCTATATGGCCATTGACCCTTATCAGTCATGGCTTCCTAATAATCCCCATCCATTAGTTGGCTCAATAACTTTCCTCTCTACCAAAAGCTGGTGTGTGGTGAGTGTACTGGTGCATTATTGCTCCCGTCGCATCATCCAGGTGGATGCTGCACACTGGTGGTGGTTGAGGAGAGTCCCCTGTTCCCTATGTAAAGTGTGAGTGTAGTGTCAGAAAAAGTGCTATATACATTTAAAATTAATTAATTCATTAATTCATTCATTCATTCATAATATACTACATAGTATACTATACTGTATACAGTATGCATCATCTACCTTGTTCCATTACTACCACCCTCTATTTACAACATTAACATAAGATTATCCATGTTATGAGGCTTTCTACTTGCAAACTATGATCTAAGTGCTTTTTAGTGGTGATGTGCTGTGCTTTAAAGCTTTAAATGGCTTTTAACGAACAACTTTAGCATTATGGCTCATCACAGCTGAGAAACACAACAGACAGATTAATTACAAAACGCAAGGTGCTTACCTCTTGCTGGAGTATACACATTGGAGAAAAAGTACTGTTCAAAATGGTGGAGGACATTGCGGTTTCTATAGTGAAAGCCTCTTGCGCACCGACTACTGCGAAATAGGGAGAATTGCCCTATTTATATATATATATATATATATATATATATATATATATATATATATATATATATATATATATATATATATATATATATAAATGCAAAAGGCCTGGTTTAAAAAAAAAAAGGTATAAAAGGTCATTTAAATAACAAACAACCCCTGGGATATGCAAGTGCCTAAAATACTCTTAAATGTAGTGTTTGATGCTTAGCAGCCATGAATCAAATGTACAATCACATGCATTAAACGTTGAAAAAGTGAGCAAATTGACAGGCATTAAAAATGGGCTTCTTTTATTACTGATGACTGATAAGATAAACATAATGTTTGTTGGTAAAAATGTTGGCTGGGGAAATTTTAAGCAGATTTGTAAAAAAATATATTGATTTTGAATCCTCCCATCTACATATACATAAATAAATAAAATGCAACCATAAAACTGTGCAACATAATAAATAAATAAGCTTTTAAACTTTAAAAAAAGGAGGTTACAATTTTTTTCTAGGGCATACACTGTATGTTGTTACATCCAATCAAACTCTACAGTGTTTTGGTTCAGATTCATATGTCACAATAAAAGAATCAGCAAACAAAAACTAATACCATATGCCTGTCTGTAGTTTATCTCCAAACATAGCAATGTGTTTGACATAACTTCCTGGCATCAACCACAAAAGTATATGTGTAAACATTAAAAATTATTTTTTCTTTAGAGCTCTCTGCAAACCCTCTTCAAGCTCTTTGCACCATGAAAAATGGCATGGGCAGCAGAGTAGTCAGACAGTAGAATTAAATAATAAATACTGTAAGTGCCAGGACCTTTTGTTGCTTCTTGCCGAAAAGACACATTATCTGTCTGGGTTTGTGTGGATCTGTGAAGAGCTAAGAGGCTTTCCACAAGCTCTCCCTCCCTGTCAGCACAAAGGAGCAGAGCCTTGGGGAGAATTACAGGACACATCAGGGGGTTATTTTCCTTGTGACATGCCACTGACCTTACGGCTTCCGATCAGAGTCTGATCTTGCCCCTTTAAGATGCATCAGAGCATTGTAGGTAACCAGGAGGGCCAGAGTTTACTGTGGCAGCAGTGCAGTAGGGCTGGGTGAGAACATAATGTGGATAGTAAATCCATGTATTCCTCTGTGAAATGAACGTTGGTACAACAAGCAAATAATAAAACTATTTGATGAGGGAGGCTGAACTTCCTTGATTAGTGTCTCATTGTACGATGTATTATCTCTGCATGATTTTATTATATATGATAAAAATTTTCAATAATAACAGTCAACTTGAGAATTATATGTGTTTAAGCGTATTTAACGCAAACACAGTAAAACTTGAGTTTTTTTTTAATGGTCCTCGTCCTTTGGTTAAGAGGATTATAGAACAAGCCTTTAAATCTTAATAGCATGACCAGTAGTGAAAATTCATGGCTCAACTCAAATACTTAAGGAGCTGTCATTAAAATGAATGCATTAGGTTTTGAAGAGTCTTGACAGGACACATGCAAATCTATAAGGTAAATGGTATAGACCTATATAAAACAGTTGAGTATGGCAATGCAAGAAAAGGGGTGCCAGTGTGATCAAAAGATATCAGGGGGAGTGTAGGTCAGTGGTAGCCATACTATAACTCTAGGGCTCCAAACAGGAGTTTTCATAGAACTATTCAACAGCTCAGGGGCAGTCTCATGACGAAGACAGTGATTTTTTGCCTGCATTAAAATCTTTTCGTTCTCACCTCAGTGTGGTTCTGTAATAGGCTCGGCAATATTCAGATTTACATCGTGCTACCATATCGATATTTTAGATCCCTTAACCCAAAACCTATGCCTCAACCTTTAACATCAAATATCAATATCAAATGCATAAAAATCAGATAAACTACAGTCAAATTAATTTATTCCCAAAAATTGCACTAAAGCATTATAGAAGTTTTCCAAATGACTCGTGCTCCATTTAAAGTCTTCTGAAACTATATGAGAGCTCAGTGTGAGTAAAAGAGTGAAACTTAATGTTTTAATCGCTAACCTTGATATTTAATCGCTTTGTTTTATCTTCGCTATAAGTGCTATTTCTTGTCCCCCTCCATGAAGGAAGGCAGTTACATCTCATCCAAAAAATCCATCTGAAATGTAAAATGCCTGGTCACAAGATATTTGACACTGCTGATATCAAATGTGATGTAATTCTTATTTAGATGGTAATTTCTGAATGTTTAGATTATTGCGGATCAGGATTTCTCTGTTAAGGCAAAGGCGGACCATGATTATTGAATAAAGACTCACACAAAGCCATCACACAGTCTCGAGAGATCTGGAATAAAGTGCACAAACAGAGACTGTATGGTTCTTTTCACATTATTTTAGCTGCAGCTCTGACATTCGACAAACTCCATTTGTGTCCTATGGCAATTAACATTAAATAAAAAAGAAATTAGTAAATTATTACAGCATATTCACCTCATTTCATTTTAAAATTTAGCTTAATGCAAAGTATTGACATCCTCTGAAATATGGCATTAGAGTGACATTTAAAATATGGACCAAGGACGACGTTGTGGGGGTGCAGGTATCACTGGCCATACTGTATCAGCCCGAAGTGGGCTTCGAACTGGGGAACCCCGGCATGGGAGTCGGTCGCATTAGCAAGGAGGTCAGAAATGCTATGGTTCTAGCCTTGGTCGCTAGTGCATCTCTTAAGGCCAGGAGAGTGAGGATTACACATTTCACAGCTATCACATACCAGCTGTCTACTGTTACACTCACCGCCATAAACCACACTCCCATCCGGGTCATGGCACCAGTTTTACTGGTGCTACCTGACCCGCCCCGTACAGGATTCAAACTGGCGATCCCTTGCATGGGAACCGGACGCACTAGTAAGGAGGCTAGAAAAGCCATGGCTTTAGCCTTGGTTGCTAGTGCATCTCTTAAGGGCAGGAGAGTGAGGTTTACACACTGCACAACTATTACATACCAGCTGTCTACCGTTACACTCACCCCCTAAACCTCACTCCTATACAGGTCACGTACCAGTGTCACCGGTCCTACTCGACCTGCCCTGAGTGGGATTCAAACTGGTGATACCTGAAATGGGAGCCACATGCACTAGCTATCACGTACCAGCTGGCTACCGAGTCGCTATAAGCTCAGCTTTTCCCAAAGAGTTTTGTCATTTAAATGCTTAACATCAGAATAAACATTAATTAAATCTTGTTATTTAAATAATTCATTGTTCATTATAGGAATTAATTACAAGAATGTATGCATTCTATACATATATATATATATATATATATATATATATATATATATATAGTCTTTCTTCAGAGAGTACAGCTCTCATTAAATTGATTTTTTTATATGGAATGATCACTGTACTAATGCAGTACTGGCAATAAATCTGCCTAGAATCACTAGACCCCAAAAAAAGGGTCTTACATTGTCAAATGTGTTTATTTTAATACACATACTCTTGTTCTTGCAGCTTCGCTCATTTAAACAGCGAAAACACATTCATGAGTACTCATTCACATATCTCTTTATGGTGAGCTCCCATTTGCAACTTGTGCACTCCTTTTGTAACTGTAAATTAAAACAACGTTTTGTGTGCTAGCAAGGTTTAACTACCATTTCTAAATTTCACAGTCCACACAGACCTGCTGAGACTGAATACACTGCTTTAGATTTAGCATGGCCTTAATTGTTTAATACTAAATAAAATGAGGGGGCACAGGACACTGAAATAACGCTTGGCTTCAGTTGGTGCTCACAAGTACCATGGCTGATATCCCAGCATCCTCCTCGACGAAGCACTGGCAGCATTTTATTCTGTTTTCTCTTATCTGTCCATGCACAATGGTTTGGATTAGTCTCAGCGTTGATTTTCTCCAATGTCTATCAGCCATCAGCTTCAGGTTTTTCCTATCAATTGGATGAGCCTTGCATGTCAGGACATGTTGTAATATGCTTTGTGAAGCCAAACACAGCTCAGGTGGCAGGCAGGAGATGTGAGGCATGGTAATATTATGTGTCACTATAAAATAATAACATAGATTCAACATCTAATCATTGCCGCTGCCTAATGCATAACCAACATGCAGGTTCTTGTCTCGTTGCATCATTTTATGACCTTGTGTATTAGTGAACACGAAAGAGCCCAAGGCTGCTGAGGGCAGAAAATGTGATTTAGAGTTGCTGTGAAAATGCATTTGCATTATTGCGCTTAAATAAATAACCTTTGGCCCAGTGGCATAATTCATCTTCATTTTCTGATGTAAATAAGAAGCAAGTTGATGGTTAGAGTGAAATTCATTCGTGTTTTGCCTTTGAGCAAACGTCCAGGTATTTTCATCTGATCTCATATTGAAGTCTAATTGTGTGCGTGCATGCGTGCGTGTGTGTGTGTGTGTGTGTGTGTGTGTGTGTGTGTGTGTGTGTGTGTGTGTGTGTGGCGAGAGGATGGTGGTGATGGCTTGGTCAAGTTTGCCTACATTGTGGGGACCAAATACATTGTGGGGTCTGGCCAATAGTCCCCATGAGGAGAACAGCTTAATAAACAGAACAATAATAAAATAATAAACGCAACAATAATAAAATAAAAACAATAATGCCTTAATAAAAATGTAAAAATGCAAAAGGGTTTTGTGAGGATTAGGTTTCGAAATAGGGGATAGAAAATATTGTTAGTTTTGTGTGAAAATAACAGAAGTCAATGGAAAGTAGCCAGCATGATAAAAACAAGGCAGATGCTTAGACCCTGGTGCAAATAAAGGAAGATACTAATTCCACCCTAGCAAAAAAAGTGTCAGATACTATTTGCACACACATTTAAATACAAAAATACATTATTGGCATCACTGTAGTGTGTTTATTGTATTTACTACATTAACCCCTATCCTTAAAGTCGGCATGAAATGGAAGTTGCAACTGACTTCTGTATTGTGACATATTTCCTAATGAAATAGCTTATCGAACAAGAAAAAAAGGTGGGGCGGGAATTTGAGTTTATCCATTGGTTTTTGATTAGATTGTGAAAATATGGGCATTGCACAGCAGAACGGAGGCAGATCTGAATGCAAGTTTGCAGTGGACACACACACCCCTACCACCATGGTGCTTGAGTCAGAGCCAGTTATCGGTGAAATTGAGCAGCGATCTCAACACAGTTATGATCAAACTGACAACAAAAACTCACAAGCACAATTACAGTCTTTGCTTATGAAAAGAATGTAAAAGTTGAAAAACGAGTTACCATATTTTAAAGTTTTGAATCACAATACACTAAATGTAAAGGGGGAAAAAAAACACTTACTCGTGCTGTGCATCACAAGATAACTGCATACAATAATATAAATAAACTCCAGAGGTATCGGAAGCATTGTACTCATAAGTGATCACCTCAGTAATTCAGTAGTGAAATGTCTCGAACACAACCACGATACATATAAAAATAAAACATATGCATGGATGAATCATTCCCAATAAGATCAATAACATGCATTTAGAATAGAGATAGGGTGAATTTTTATTTCATGCCGACTTCAAACCTAAAATTGGAAAAAATAACCTTAGTTTTACAACAGAAACATAGATTCACCATGTTAATTTTTTTACATTTGTAGTAATCTACAGACCTCGCCATCAGATCATACCCTTCTTTTCACTCCCAGACATTCACCGTGACCAAATCACTGTGATGAAATGAACATTTATATGAACGCTGGTGTTTAAATACAATGCTAAATTAGGGTAATTGGCAAAAATCTACCCATGTCAATAATTTTATTCTGAGGTCGTTTATGACCGTACACTGATAAAGGAAGTTTGAAAAAATTCTTACTGGTCCATCATGAAGTTCAATATAATTAATCAGCTTTTCACAGACTTCATATAAACAGCAGAGACACATTTAATGTATTGTATATACAGAATCATGTCACATTGCTCAATCATGAAGAAATGCACAAACCAATCATATAATCAACCATCCTGTTGTTGTGGCATCTATGGAATCCTCATACTGAAGCCAAACATGGGTAAATTAATTAGCAGATATGTGAAATTGCATCAGTTTGACATTATGGAGATGAGAAGTTCAAGAAGCAGTCTGTGGCAATCTATAACAAAACCTCACCATGTAGCTGTGCTCTTGTTAATCTTTGTCTCTGAGCATGGCAAATATGGTTTTTAAAATTCTTGACCAACAAAAGACACAAAAGAGGCTACAAAAATATTGTGACATTTCCCTTGTGTTTATATTTTCTTTGTGCTCTCCTTTTTAGGATGGATAGTCAAAATAAATAACAAATCATTCCAGCATATGTATTACCCCTCTAGTCCCCACAGGGCATATCAGCCTTAGTTCTCACAGACATAATGGAGTAACTTACCACATAAAAACAGAACAGTTCATCATGGTCAGCCAACAGGAGGGAGAAGATGCAACATCCATGTCCTAAAAGGAAAACAGAGAGAAAGAACCGGGATAAGGACAAAAATACGGAGTTGAACTACATTTGCATTCACATCATTTGCAATGAATGACCTAAACAACAACAATAACAACATTGTAAACATGTTCATTTCACTGTGGTGAAGATGAAGACAGTATGTAGTGCTTGGTGAGCTGAGTGATCCACTCATTAGTTGATGTAGGTGTGTGTTTGGGGGGTCACATTGATTATATAGTTAAAAAGTGCTAGAACAGAAAAAAGAAGAAAAGCTAAAGATTAAATGAAACATTAATATATATATATATATATATATATATATATATATATATATATATATATATATATATATATATTTATTTATTTATTTATATATATTAGGGATGGTAAGATTCACCGATTCGCATTGGTGCATCGGCATAAAAGTTAACGTTGCGATGCAATGATTTAAAAAAGTGTGCATCGGATACAAGTTGGCATTTGTATCACAATACATCGTTTCTAACATATTTTCATCAGTAAAAAACGATTTATTTATATATACTGCAGTCAATGCAATGGGTTGCATTGTTCTTTAAATTACTGTTAATTGTTAATCAATAACAATAATAATAAAAACATTTGAAGAAAAAAAAAAGTAAACAACAAATCCAGAAAACTGTTTAAAAGAACTTCTAGGACTTTTAGGGTATTCTATAGGTTTTTCATATAGTGTATGCCATTGAAGAGACTGTAAGTTTATCCCTTACAGCCTCGTTTTCATTCCTGAAAAAAAGGTTTACTTAGCTCAAAATTACTGACATTACATTGAGTAGATTTGTCCTCCAAAGACATTTTCTATCTCCTACTTTTTTTCTTTGTTTATGCATAAACATAATATGGAATAATTCATAAAGTACTGCTGCAGTAGAAACCTGTAGAAACATATTAAGGAAGAATTCATACAGTAAAGTGGCCCTTTACCTAATTAATAGTCCAGAGGAGACGCACCACCTGTATTTCATTTACTGTACGAGGAAACATTAAAAGGACTATTTAATTAATTAAAATATTCAAAACATCAAAAGTAACTGCAGACAATGAGCTTTAAATGTTGGCAACAGAGCCTTTATCACACATCAAAGTATTTGTTAACCCTCAGTTATGGTGTCCAGCTCAACATGCTACCAATTGAATAATAGTTTCCAATTTGCCATCACCAGCTTTTTCACATCACAGTAACCTGAACCATTTTCACCTCACTATTGCTTATGCCCCAGTTTTATTTAGTCAACATCACCCTGTCAGCTACTTGTTCCTCTGGCATAAATCAGAAGCAGATTTCCACTTTCTCATTAAAGGTAAACTGTTTTAAGCAACTGTCAGACTGGCTTATTGAGCTAGTTTTCAATGATAGTAGATGGCAGGCATGTTCTTTATTTTCACTTCCCAGACATAAGCATGTCTCTTTAGTTTCACTCTTATACAGTATTTGAAATAAATCAATAAAGAAAGTAAACTGTAGGTAGTAGGGGGAAAGAGACAGCCTGTTCGCTCTATAAAAATAACATGTCTTATAATGCCAGTTCTACAAAAGCTACTGAACTTGCAGTGATGCCTCGTATTTTGTTCAGCAGGAATGTTTTTGACATATTCATAAATATTTGAACATGGTTATATACCATTCCAGTAGCATTTCCATTTAACGCGGTTTGGTAGGGTACCATTACAAACTGTTTTCAATCTGGATTTCTTAGCACGATTAGCTAATTCTGGTTAACCATGCTAGCGGAACACCTGTAATGACACCTCATGATTTGTAACTTGCCCAGTAAATATTATCTGCAGCTCCACGATGAAAAAGATACCATATCCTTGCCAAACACAGCAAAACATGTCTGCAATTTTAACGGTAAAAGACAGTAAAAGTAAAACAGTATAACAGTAAAAAAACTTTATTGATTAACGGGTAGTTACCTTAAAATATACAGTAAATTTTTTCCATAATCCTCTACCAGGACAAAACTGCTGCAGTCCAGCACAACTTCCCGCCTGGAATGAACTTGTTTACTTGGAAAATACATGTTCTCCCAATACACACTCTGAGCCCCTTTTTGCTCACACCATTGCAAAAGATCCTGCCACTGTGCCGTTCGTCAAAACAGAAGTAAACTAACCGTGTGTAAATTATGCATTAGAAATGTCCTTATATTTTAAAAGTGTGTAATTTTTCAATATTAAAATGAACAGAGTGAACTTTAAGCCATTTGTAAGGTGTCTTCCAGAGGAATCAGGAGCAGGGCGCAAATGTTGGGAAACTATCATTATTTTGACAATGCTGTTTGGTGCCACCGGTGGAAAGCAAGTTACGCAGATTTAAAGAGCATGGGAAAAAATAGCAGAAAATATTAATTCTTCATTATTTATTTTCATGATTTTGTTCTTCATAGGGTTGTTGGTGAATCAAAAAGTATATGTTTATTTAAATCAACAGTTATTTTGACTTTAACAATACATAATATATATTGATGTGTGTGCTGATATATTATAAATTCAACTGCTATACTCTGATATAGGGCTGGGTAAAAATATTGATTTGCAGATGCATTGTAATCTTCGTTTGTATGATCTCTATATCGATCTATCTACTGATTCTTAAATCCCAAGATCCATCTTTAACTCTATGTGACAACTCTCTACAATATGTGCAAATCACTCACATATTACTCACATACTCACAACTGATATGTTTCTGCAAGAAGCTTGCTAAACTGACAGTAGTCCTAAAGATACAGGACAGTTTTGGCAGTACTGTATTGGCACTTGTTTAACTAAATATTTAAATTGATTTGCAATTGTCATTGTTGGAATACAGGGTTCCCTATCAAAAGCTACACTTTGATGCTGCGCTTGATTTAGCGCTTTGGGAACGTCTTTTAGGAGTGACCAGCTGTGAATATGTGTGCAACACCACAATGAATTTGACTGGAATTTATAGCCTCTGCTGATGACATCATCAGGATGTACTGGTACCAGGGGCTATAAATGGATGTGCCACAGGTGCATCGACAGGTCTTTTGTCTTCAGACCATTCTGTATGTGTTGTCTGTCAAACTTTCTACTTTCCTCTGATAGGAGATAGATTTGCTAGGCAGTGTGCAAAAAACCTTTTTCTTTCTAAATATGAGCAATAAGCAAGGCAAACGGTGCGTGTTTCTGTGTTTACCCCATATGGATGAAGCAGACACACACCAGTTTTGTTTTGTGTGTTTGGGGGAAGAGTATGCTGCTCTTGCATTGGGGCGGGGCGGGTGCAAGCATTGCGAGTTGTTTACAGTGAAAATGCTTTGCACTCATCTCACTTACTTCTGAGAGCCAGCACCTACCCTTCCATCGTGGGGCTCTCATATGGATCTGGCTGAGCAGCGAGAGATGGGTCCATCCCTATCGCTCGCTCTCTCTCCAGATCCAACCGGTCCTTCTCATGATCTCAAAGCGTGCCCAGGTGCCTCTTTGGTTCATGAGGGGGACGTTGAATCTCTTGAGTTCCTCACATGATAGTAAAGTGGTTGAGGAATTACTCTAGGTGGTTACTCATGCGGTGGCCAGATTACAGTTAGACTGGACACATGAACGAGAGACCCCCAAAAGTTCTAAACAAGAGGACAGATTTATGTCTGGTGGCCAGGGGAAGGGAAACAAAATAAGTCCCTTCCCTTCTTTGAAGACCTCCATGATAAGCTTTCTCGTTCATGGGGGAAACCTTCTACTTCCCGCATCTTTGTGCCTTAAACATTGGCATATTCGACCATCGTGGGTGCTGAGGGATGGGGGTATTCGTTGATGCCGCAGGTAGAAGAGACACTCGCTGGTTATCTCTCACCTGGCTCATCATCGTCATTAAAAAAATATACTCTCCCCAAAAAGCTGTGCAGGACAACCTCTACACTTGTGGGGAAAGCATATCAGGTAGCAGGTCAGGCTGGTGCTGCCCTACACACCATGACAGTGTTACAGGCGTACCAGGCTGATCTGTTAAAGGACCTGAGTGCGGGCAGTATGATCGACAAAGAGGCTTTCTCAGAGCTTCATTGAGCCACGGATCTGTCTCTCCATGCAACAAAACAGATGGCTCACGCCATTGGTTGGTCGATGGTTGCTTTGGACAGCATGGAGAGACATTTATGGTTGAAACTTTTTTTAATTATATAGACAATTGGCTGAAACTAGCACAGTCACAAGAACTGGCATTACAGCACAGGATTATCATTTTTGCTCATCTGGTTTCTCTGGATTTGAGACTCAAAAACAAGAAAAGCGTTCTCTCTCCTACTCAGATAACTACATATCTGGGGATCATATGGAATTCAATCACGATGTGGGCACAATTGTCTCCCGCTCGAATCAAGACCATTCAGAACACCCTGAGCACTGTTCTTCTGTATCAACGAATACTAGATCTCATGGCATCTGTGTCCTCGGTGATCCTTTTGGGCCCTTCTGCACATTAGACCGTTTCAGTTGTGGCTCAAAGCCAGAGGATTTCATCCAAGGGCCAGTACCCTAAGGCAGATAAGGTTTACGTGCCATGGGCTACGTACCCTCTCTGTGGTTCAGAACCCGGTTCCTCACCTTGGGTCCCAATCTAGGTGCGTCTTGCCATCGCAAGTTGCTAATGACAGACGCCTCCCTGTCGGCCTGGGGAGCGTTCTTAAGTGGTCATCCAGCTCAAGGGGAATGGGAGGGTCATCAGCTCGATTGGCACATCAACTGTCTCAAATTGATGGCTGTATTTCTGGCCTTGAAGTACTTCCTCCAGTATCTGAGAGGCTGCCATGTCCTGGTGTGTGTGGACAACACAGCGGCAGTCTCTTACATAAACCTTCAAGGAGGTCTACGGTCACGCCAGCTAAACAGACTGGCATGGCAGTTTCTCCTTTGGGCCTAGGGCACGCTCCTGTCAATCAGAGCAGTTTATATCCCTGTATGCCTGAATGTGGGAGCGGATTTGCTGTCCAGACCAAAAATACCAACTCCACCCCGAGGTAGTGAGACAAATCTGGTTGAGATTTTACATAGCGGAAGTGGACCTCTTCGCCTCCCAACAGACTGCGCAATGTCCCCTCTACTTCTCTCTGAGTCACCCAGCCCCCCTGGGTCTAGACGCGATGGCGCATACATGGCCCAAAATGCGCCTGTATGCGTTTCCTCCGGTTTCTCTGCTCCCGGGAGTTCTGGCCAGAGTTCACTAGCAAGGGTCCTGCCGCTTACTGATAGCGGCATGTTGGCCGAACAGGGTATGGTTCTCGGAGATAATGTCTCTCCTCGACGGCTCGCCTTGAGCGATTCTGGAGAGGAGGGACTTTCTGTCTCAGGCGCAGGGGACGATATTTAATTCCCGGCCCGAGCTGTGGAACCTTCATGTTTGGCCCCTGAAGTTATCATGACCATTCTGAGTGCTAGGGCTCCCTCTACTAGAAGAAGTTATGCCAATAAATGGGGTGTCTTTGAAAGATGGTGCACTGCACATAATACAGATCCAGGTAACTGCCAGATTGCTTCAATTCTGGACTTTCTGCAGGAAAAATTATCAGCAGGCACATGCCCCACCACCCTCAGGGTTTATATGGCCGCTATATCAGTTGCCACGCCCTGATTGACGGGATGCCATAGGGGAAACATCCTCTGCTCGCTCACTTCGTTCTTGGGGCCATGCAATTGAGACCTCAGGATCCAGGACCAGGATCCCTTCATGGGACTTAGCGATAGTCCTTGAGGGACTGTTTGAGACCCCCTTTGAACCAGTCAGCATCTGATAAGCTTCTGACTCTCAAGATGGTTTTGCTTATGGCGATTACTTCTTTAAAAAGAATTGGGAATTTGCAGGCTCTGTCTGTCTTGCCATCCTGCTTAGATTTTGCCCCAGGAATGGCTAAAGCAATATTGCATCCTCATCCTGACTACATGCCTATGGTTCCTTTCTCGGCCATACATCTGGTCACTCTTGAAGCCTTCTGTCCCCCGCCATTTACAATGCTGGATCAGGAGAAATTTCACAAACTGTGTCCAGTCCATGCCCTTCAGGCTTTCGTCCACCACACTAGCCAATGTCGTAAGTCAGGGCAACTATTAGTTTGTCATGGGGTCCGTAATGGGAAAGCGGCCGCCACCAAACAAACAATGTCACATTGGGTGAGGGATGCTATTGCATAGGCCAGGGTGAGGGATGCTATTGCCCTGGCCTATGAGGCACATGGTCAAGCTTCGCCAGTATGTATCAGGGCTCATTCTACCAGGAGGGTCGCTTCCTATAAAGCTTTGGCTGAATCTGTCCCTCTACAGTATGTTTATAATGCGTCAGGCTGGTCCTCTCCTCATACATTCATAAGATTTTATAGTTTGGATGTTCATGCCACTCCGGGCTCTTACGTCCTTGAGTCAACATCACAAGCTCATGTCTGAGACCTCTTGCGTTCTTATGAGCACAAACTACACCACCATAAGGGGTCCAGACATCTGCAGTGCGGCGGCGTGGGTATACTCGTTCCCAAAGCGCTAAATCAAGTGCAGAATCAAAGTGCAGCTTTTTATAGGGAACGTCTTGTGTTACTTAACTGTAACCCTTGTCCCCTAAAAAAGCGGAACGAAATGCTGCGCTTCTTTACCGCACCTTAGGATGCCCTAGGACTGCTCTTCAGATAAAATACCTGACGATGCACCTGTGGCGCATCTATTTATAGTCACTGGTACCGGCGCATCCTGATGATGTCACCAGCAGAGGCTTTAAATTCCAGTCAATTTCATTGTCGTGTTGCACACATATTCACAGCTGGTCACTCCTAAAAGATGTTCCCAAAGTGCTAAATCAAGCGCAGCATCTCGTTCCACTTTTTCAGGGAACAAGGGTTACAGTTAAGTAACCCGAGACGATTTGTGCATTTTTTAAAAGCTCAAATTTTATCAAAAAATATGAAACACTTATGATGATGATAACATTTAAAAAATATATACTTTTGTAATATACTTAGTTAGAAGGTCCCCTGGACAATTAACAGCATTAGCTTTGTGAGAAGTTAACCCATATAAAGGAGAATGGATTTGGATAAAAAAAATGTATTGAATGCTTGTGATTAGGAATTTAATCAAATCTGGAAATCTGTACCAACCTACTCTGTTCTGGGAGTTCTGGGAATCTGTGGTGGTTTTTGTTTAGTTTGTAAATGTAAGCAGGTTACTATATTTGCTATTTGTAACTTTCCATTTACCAAGCTGTTAAAGCCTTTGAAAGTCTAGGGGAAACTTAAAGCTGGAATGTGCCTCTTATTGCAAGAGATAGTCATGTTTCAAAGTCTCCCTCTGAAGCCAGACTTCAAGTCTCCAACACAGAATGATGTACCCCAGGGCCCAAATATTAACCTGATGTTCTGTTTGGTTTTTGTCACCCTGCTCACATCCCTTTTGCCGCTTATCAGAAAAAAGTCAATACTCTATCAGCCTTTGCCTCAGATATCTGAGATGAACACAGTGGCAATGCACCCAAATGTTCCTCACCTCTGGTCTCTGAAGCCATAAAGCAGAATGATTTATGGTATTTATTCTCACAAATGCCCTGCATGCATTCTAGATGCCTTGGATCTGCTTGCTCACGTTGAAGCAGCAGAAAGTAAATACAGAGCACCATGAGACGACTGCTAGCATTAGTATTAAGCACTACCTTCCTTTATCGATCAGTTCCACAGATGCAAATCAGGATGCAAATTTCCAGTTAAACCTCAGTCGACATCAAAGCCATTCTCAAATGCGCCATGTGTACCAGACTGTTGATGAATATTATGCATGATTGAACTTCATTGGCTTAGGCTAAAAAACAACAGAAGCCATCAACTCTGCATTAATGGCGATTCACTTCTGCTCATATTCTTTTCCACTTTTGGTTCAGTGGGCACCTCAACCTTCTTTTGCTTCAAATACAGAAAACTGACAATCAAAATGGGAGGTTTGGCAGAATACAAATCTAAGATTTGATGTAGACAACTGTACCGTTTGCAGATAAAAGACTTGATAATGGATATGCCTGTTGTTTACTGTTACATTAGCAATCTGGAACAATTTCTGGAAAAAGAAAGTAATGTCTCTCTCTTTGGCGTAGGCCCCGTCCGGCGGTCCGAGGAAGTTGTATCCGGAACCATCATGTCCTGCCGGAGACAGGAGGCAGAGGCTCCCAGGAGGCAGAGGCGAGGAGCCTACCCCCGTGGGACAGGGCTCAACTGGTGGTGGTGGGGTGGTGGAGGTTGCTGTGTTAGCACACTGAAACAGCAATGTGATAGATTGTGAGCAGACTTATAAAGCAATGGCTTACATGCGATTGGCTAGGAATTACCCAGATAATGATGTGATTATGTACAGCTGCTAGTCTTCCTGCTAGAACTATGCTTCCCTTCCATATCAAGTAGGATTCTGTTTTATTTTGTGACAAAGAAGATATTAAAGATATTTCTTATCATAGATCTAGGCTACACATGGTCCTGGAATTCACTCAGTATTATCATTTATTGGGACTGCCAAATTTAATAGGATTATTTAATTAACAATTCTGTAAAATGGTTTTGTGTAGTTAATGCATTTAGCCTACTTCTATTTGAAATTAAAACTGTTTTCCTGTTGTGATTTCAAAAACTTGAATTGTACTTTTGCTTCTTTTCTTAAAAGGAGATGGATTAAGGCTGAATGCATTATATTATGAATGGAAATAAAAGCTGTGAAGCACATTTCTGCAAATTAAAAAATGTAGAGGCCTATTAATTTTGTTGACTCCAAAATATGATTATGATTAAGAACCTGCCGAAACATGGCATTATATCCGATGGTTATTAAAAAACTTGCAGCTGTCTGTTTTTAGGCAGTTAGTTGCAAGTAAACGAGATGTCCTCGCGTTTGACAAACGAATTACAGTTTGATTCACACAGATGTTATACACACCCCAAAATGGGTTTTAGCCAGAATAAGATGAAATATGAAGAATTAGTTTACTGCTTTACCATTTTTGTCTAGCTGGCAGGTCAGAAAAGGGATTTTTAAGAGTCCTGGTCACTTATAGTGCTTGTCGTATGGAAACGCTGTTTATATTGAAATGCTCCTTCACCTGACAATATCAAACCCGCTTCATGGGTGCGCTTACATGGTTGTGTTCATATGGATGTGAAATGCTGCACAACATATAGTGCGCATTCAAGCTATATTTAATTTCGGATGACTGTACGCACTGTTCCGCGAGTTCACCTAACTACCTGTAATTTCTTGACACTGCTTCAGTTCCCACTCTGTTTTAAACCAACTAGGTTGTGTCTGGCGGTATCGAATGTCCAACTCTGACTTTGGAGCCAATCATAATTAAGATTTTGGGGTGGCACCTGGGATAGCCAAAGGAGTGAAATTTCAGACAGAACGTATTTAAAGGTCATTGAAGTATGCATATAAATTAATACAAAAATTATACTTTCTACTTTTCAAATAAGCTTTGTTTTTTTTTAATGCATAATGTTAAAACAAAAAGATTCATTAAAAACGAAGAGCTGCATCAATTCCATATTTTTTCTTCAATTTTTTCCCTCTTGTCATCTATGGCAAGGCAGGCCAAATCAAAGGTCATCACCCAAAAATGCTCTCAAACTTTGTGGAACACAAACAAAGAGATTCTACATGTACACATGGTCTGCACATGCACTGCTGAAAGTGTAGGACCCCTTTGATTTGCATTGTATGGACACACACACCTCATATCTCCATCAATATATTTTTGCTTGTGTTCCGCAAAAGAAAGAAAGTCAAATGAGTTTGATACTGCATAAAGTTGAGTAAATGATGAGAGAATGTTTTTTTTTTTTTGGTGTGCATTATTCTTATAAGAATGTCAGCCTCATACAAAGAAAATGTAGCTGACAGCTTAAAACAGCAGCTTTAAGAACCAGCAGAAGCCTCTGCAAACCGGTAAACAGTAACCAGTAATCTAACTTGGTAAAACAAAACTTTTTTCCTATACAAATTGAGTTAATTAACAGAGGTTCGGGAGGAGCATGTTAATTTTAATCTGTCAAATTACAGCCCCCGAGCAGGAGTATTTAAGCCGCTGCTTGCTGTAACAACTCTCATGACATGAGAGTGTATTCAGCCCTGCCCATTGCCCATGAACAGACCCAGGCAGTAGGATCATCGGATGCTACTTCGCTGCAAAGGATTCGGCTCCACCAGAACAAGCTCTTCCATCCAAACAATCTCGTTATTTAACAGAAGCTGCCACAGCAGCTCTATTGACATGTTAGCAGTAGCAGTATTGACAGCTACCACGTTAAGTGTTATATTTTTGACCCTGTCTTACTTTCTATGTTCTATTCAAGCAGTTTATAGCGTCAAGCTGCTTCCGCAAACTAGCTGCCTCGGGTTTTTAAAAATCTGAAACAGCTCTCTACGGCTGCTCATATGTTCTCTTATCTAAACTTTCCACCCAGTGAGCAGTGCAAACTGCCTCTGCGAACGGGCGCCATTCCGGCTTCGTGCCATTATATTTCCATTTTATATAAAGCGAGAGAAACAAAGATTAACTATTCAATCCAACCACCATTTCAACCACCAGAATTTTTTATCAGGTTATGCCTCTCAGTCTCATTACCTCACCACAGCTTGTTTAGGGCGTGTTCTACTAACATGAATAATCATGATTGTTTCTCCCTCCAAAGAGCCCTCCGAAGCGTGATTTATTCTCTTCTGAACACAGGGGCATCATGTAACACAGAACTCCTTCCAGTCTACCGATAATCTAATTCCAACTTATTTTCAAACCAACACAGACATTTTAACGCAAACTCGCTGCCAAGCAGCACTCGCTCTGACCATTCCACAGCACACTGTAGTTATACATGGCCTCTGTCCGAACAGACACAAGCCGAATTCGGCTAAGCGAGAGGTGGATCATGTGCCGCTCAAGCACTTTTTTCTTAAAGGAATACACAATACACTCACAGACATTAACACAAAGTCTCTACAGCATTGGAAGCAGGCAGATTGTGTCGAAAGAACTAAGAAGAGTGCTGCACTATTAATGTTTTCATTTCTGATATATTTTCTTATGTGGATTTTATAAGACTAAGCTGTTACTGCAAAACCTGTTTGACTCAGACCGGTAACACTAGATACATGAAAATTGGAAAGTTGCTTATCAACTGAACAGAGAATTTGAAACCTTGCATTTTGGCTTTGTCTTTTCGTTACAGCCTGAAGATCGCTTTACAGGTGAAGTCAGAAGTTTATATACACCTTAGCCAAATACATTTAAACTTAATTTTTCACAATTCCTGACATTTAATCATAGAAAACTTTCCCTGTCTTAGGTCAGATAGGATCACTACTTTATATTAAGAATGTGACATTTCAGAATAATTATAGTGAGAATGATTTATTTCAGCTTCAAATTCTTTCATAACATTCCCAATGTTTAGAAGTTTACATACACTTTGTTAGTATTTGCCTTTAAATTGTTTAACTTGGGTAAAATGGTTTGGGTATCCTTCCACAAAGTTCTCACAATAAATTGCTGGAATTTTGGCCCATTCCTCCAGACAGAACTGGTGTAATTGAGTCAGGTTTGTAGGCCTCCTTGCTCACACATGCTTTTACAGTTCTGCCCAAAAATGTTCTGTCAGATTGAGGTCAGGGCTTTGTGGTGGCCACTCCTATACCTTGACTTTTTTGTCTTAAGCCATTTTGACACAACTTTGGAGGTATGCTTGGGGTCATTTTCCATTAGAAAGACACATTTGCGAGGAAGCTTTAACTTCCAGACTGATGTCTTGAGATGTTGCTTCAATATATCCACATAATTTTCCTTCCTCATGATGCCATCTATTTTGTGAAGTACACCAGTCCCTCCAGCAGCAAAGCACCCCCACAAAATGATACTGCCACCCCAATTCTTCATGGTTGGGATAGTGTTTTTCAGCTCACAAGCCTTAACCTTTTTCCACTAAACAAAACGATTGTCATTATGGCCAAATAGTTCAAATTTTGTTTCATCAGACCAGAGGACATTTCTCCAAAAAGTAAGATCTTTGTCCCCATGTGCACTTTCAAACTGTAGTCTGGCTTTTTATGGTGGTATTGGAGCAGTAGTATCTTCCTTGCTGAGCAGCCTTTACTCGTTTTACTGTGGATATATATACTAGTCTACCTGTTTCCTCCAGCATCTTCACAAGGTCCTTCCCTGTTGTTCTGTGATTGATTTGCACTTTTTGCACCAAACTACATTCATCTCTGGGAGACAGAATTTGTCTCCTTCCTGAGCAGTATGATGGCTGCATGGTTTCATGGTGTTTAAACTTGCATTGTATTGTTTGTACAGATGAACGTGGTACCTTCAGGCATTAGGACATTGTTCCCAATGATGAACCAGACTTGTGGAGGTCCGCAATTTTAATTTACTGCAGTCTTTGCTGATTTCTTTTGATTTTCCTATGATGTCAAGCAAAGAGGCATTGATTTTGAAGCTAGGCCTAAAAATACATCCACAGGTATACCTCCAATTGACTCTCACACCTATCATAAGCTAATTGGCTTTCTGGAATTTTCCAAGCTGCTCGAAAGCACAGTTAACTTAATGTATGTAAACTTTTGGCCCACTGGAAATATGATATAGTCAATTAAAAGTGAAACAATCTGTCTGTAAACAATTGTTGGAAAAATTACTTGTGTCATGCACAGAGTAGATGTCCTAAACGACTAGTCAAAACTATAGTTTGCTAATATGAAATTTGTGGAGTGGTTAAAAAAATGTGTATGAAAAGTGTATGTAAACTTCTGACTTAAACTGTAACTGTAATGAAGAAGACTAAGTAGCTGCAGTTGAATCAGCGATGTTTCATAATTCAAACCAGCAAACATCATTAGTAATTTATGATGAGGCAATGTTGTGGATGTAGCAGTTAGTATAAAGAATGGACAAACTCATTGGTCATATTTTCACATATTTCATGATTTTGTCAAAAAAGAAAAGTCTGTTTATACAAAAACAACAGATTTACAGAAAATATATTATCAAAATAATTTTCTGCATGCAAATATCTACAAATACACCGCTGATTCAAATGTGATGCAAACAGATGCCCGAACATATTGTTCTTCTGTCCATATGAATATATGTGTGTGTGTGTGTGTGTGTGTGTGTGTGTGTGTGTGTGTGTATAGATATAGTTTTTTTTTTTTATCCATCCACAGATAGTGAACAACATCTCTACAAAGAGGAGTTTTTAATAGGCCTAACTTGATGGTTTATGTAACTGCACACTCTTATTATGTTTTTGTTTTTTTTAAACGAGAGTGTCGATTACATAACAAAATCATTGAACACTAATGTGTTGCTGTAAACTTAAGTGTGCCATTATTAAATGCACACTCTATTTCAATGTAAAACAATGACATTCAAATCAATCTCAATCGCTTCTTTGTCAGCATTAGAGCCAATGCATGCACACCTTAGGTATCAAAAATCACATGTGACAATATCACAATAAACCTGTAAAAAGACCTGCGTTCCAACCCCATTCTGCATTCCTCTTGAGAGGTTGAAAGGGGAGACTGTGATAACTGTCAGAAAAGTAATAATGTTGATAATAATAGCATTGACGCAATTAAAGTGGGTTTGATTGAGACGGGGGTTGGGGCAGAGACTCTGTTCAGATGGGACTCATCCGCTTTTCACTTTACATGCTAATGCAGCAAGCACTGGCCCGGCAACAGTTTTTTTTATTCTCTCCTCTGTGGCAATGGTTGAGAGTGTAGGATGGTACTTGAAGCACGATAAATACACATACAAATTCAAAGAAATATTGTCATCTAGAAAAAAGGAATTAGAAACAGAAGTTTGACTTCAGGTTCATGCTAAAACATGAATGGCAGCATAGTTTGCCTGCTCTTACAATTTTTACTTTTATCTTGCCCCGTGTCAAGATATATACAGTTTTAGCAAATAAAACAAAGCATGGAATGGGTGATGATGGAAAAAAGGGGAAGACAAAGAAGAATTACTACAAAAGAAGATGAAAATAACTAAAATGTGCATGAACAAGCTAACGTGAGCAGTGACAGAGCACCTGAAGAATAGGAAGTTAGCCTCGATAAAATACAGAATGAGACAAGACTGTCACAAACAGCTTCATGATATAAAGGAAGAACTGAACAAATCTAATAACACAATCAAAGAGACCAAAAACAGAATAGAAGAAGCAGAGACTCAAATCCAAAGCACAGAGGAAGTTGTTGAGGAGATGTTATGGCTACAAGAGCAACTTGAGGCTAGGTTAAACAAACAGGAGGGTTGTTCCGGAAGGGTCTGAGGATAATTTCACTGACATGGTGTCTTTTCTTAAAAACCTCTTCAATTCAACCCTTGATCTAAATCCTACACTCGATCTCCAAATTGAAAGAGCGCTAGCACCCAAACCAATTGCCACAGCCAAATCTGGCAACATTTTTGACAAAAGTGATAATAATTAAAATGCATGGCAGAGGAGAGTGATTGACTGGCAAGGCAACGGGATCTTTTCGACCACGACTATGCCTGATGTGCATCGAAATATAGGGAATACCAAGAAATCAAAAAGGCACTGAAAGAAAATTACATCATGTTTCAGATATGGTTTCCAGCCAAGTTAAAGGATTTTTGCAAAGATGGCACAAAGCTATATAATGTGGCTGAGGAAGCAGCGATCAACATGGAAAAAAGAGGATTTCTGATCACAGTCAGCCATCCCCCTACCTCACTGATGGAGCCGATTCAGCGTTTGTCCTGGAGAAAGACCGGTAAAAAATTGAAGCTTCAGTCCTCTCTGTGTCTTATAAAGAATAACTCCTCGCATTTCACAGCGCTTCCTTTCTGCTGTCCACCAAAGCAGACAAAAATCTGCTCAGAGATCCTAAAGCTCTAAGTCCAAGTACATGTGCAAAGCACACACCAGACACAGCAATGCTAAGGCTGGGTCTGCCTCCTCCTGGGGCAGTGGTTGCAGGTTCACCACTTGGTCCCTGAAAGGGGTCATGGGAACCTTGGGCACACAGCCCAGTTGGGGTCTCAGGATAATGTGAGAGTAGCCTGGACTGAACTCCGGGCACGTTTCACTGACAGAGAGTGCTTGCAGTTCCACAACCCTCTAGATGGAGGTGAGCGTTATCAGGAGGGCAGTCTTCAAGGAGAGTGCCTTAAGCTCTACTGACTCTAGGGGCTCAAAGGGAGCCCCACGCAGGCCTTGCAGGACTACGGAGAGGTCCCATGAGGGAACGAGATGAGGTCTGGAGGGATTCAACCTCCTAGCACCTCTTAGAAACCTGATAATCAGGACATACTTTCCTAAGGACTTGCCGACCACTGTGTCATGGTGCACAGATATGTCTGCTACATACACCTTCAAGGTGGAGGGGGACAGCCATCCCTCCAACCTCTCCTGCAGAAAGGAAAGCACTGAGCTGACTGCGCATCTCTGGGTGTCTTTGTGTCAGGAAGAACACCACTTGGTGAACAGACGCCACTTCAAGGCATAAATGCCTGAGTGATAGTGCCTACCACAGCAGGTGGTAGTCCACTGAGGTCTTCCACATTCTATTCAAGGGCCAGACATGGAGGTTCCAAAAGTGTGGTCGAGGGTGCCAGACGGTGCACCATCCCTGAGAAAGAAGGTCCTTCCTCAGGGGAATTTGCCAGGGAGGGGCTGACAAGTGGAGCATGAGGTCCGAGAAGGAAGTCTGTGTGGGCCAGTAGGGAGCCACTAGGGTGACCTGCTCCTCATCCTCCCTGACCTTGCACAGGGTCTGTGCAAGTAGGCTCACTAGGGGAAACGCTTACTTGCATAGTCCAGGTGGCCAGCTGTAAGCCAGTGTGTTTATGCCTAGGGGGGCCTTGGTCAAGGTGTACCAGATTGGCAATGGGAGGATTCTAGGGAGGCGAACAGGTCTACCTGTGCCTGTCTGTATCGACTCCAAATTAGATGAACCACCTGAGGGTGGAGTCTCCACTCTCCCTTATGGGTGACCTGACGTGACAGCACGTCCACAGTGGTGTTGAGGTCACCAGGATGTGAGTGGCTCACAGCGATTTGAGGTGCTGCTGACTCCAGAGGAGGAGACGGTGGGCGAGTTGACCCGAGCGAAAACCCGCCTTGGTGGTTGATATATGCAACTGTTGCCTTGTTGCTTGTTTGAACCAACACGTGCTTGCCCTGGATCAATGGCCAAAACCTCCGCAGGGCGAGCAGTATTGCCAGCAACTCGAGGCAGTTGATGTGCCAACTTAGCCATGGGCCCATCCAGGGGCTGGCAGCCACATTCCCGTTGCATGTGGTGAACCCAACCTGTCTTCTTGGCATCGGTTGTAACCATGAAGTGCCTGGAGACCTGCTCTAGGGGAACCTCTGCCCGCATAAATGCTAGGTCGTTCCAAGGGCTGAAGAGACGGAAACAGATTGGCGTGATCTCGGGACTCGAGTCTGGAGCCAGTGCTGAAGCGGTCTCACATGCATCAACCCAAGCGGTGTGGCCACTACCGAGGATGCCATATGCCCCAGGCCAGCACCGACTGGGCACGTTCGTTCGTGAGGCGCACCAACTCCAAAACGAGAAAAGAGATGCTCTGAACCAGGAGGAGCTTGCTCTTTTCACTGTTGACCCGAAGCCCTAGCCGGGTGAGGCGTGTGAGCACCAGGTCCTTTTGTACACACAAAACGTCCCGAGAGTGAGCTAGGATTAGCCAGTTTTCAAGGTAGGTGAGAATGCGGACGCCCACTTCCCTTATCTGGGCAGGGGCAGCGTCTGAAATCTTCATGAAGACGCAAAGCCTAATGAGTGGTATGCACGTCCCCTCCTTTTAAACCTGTATGTCCGGGGGAGGAGCATGCAAATACTACTCGCCAATTCCAATTGGCCTTTTATCAAAGATCAGAGATGTCTCGGGCTCTCAAGAGTGACTACATTGACACAACGTCTCGTTCCCTCCATCAGGGAACAGAGGTTACGGAAGTAACCAGGACGATTGTTTTACTATGTTATAAGGCTAGTAGTGCAGTGGTAATCAACTGGTTTTGCTTCAGGACACAGGTTTTACATTGGAAAAAATGCTGCAACCAAGTCTCAGCCTCAAACGGCATATCAATCAACCGCCCAACAGCCATGCAGTAACCATTTGTTGCATGTTGCTTAAAAAACTGGAAATGCTATTCAAACTATTCAATCTTTTCAGTTCATTCTTCACAAAATGAACTAGAGCAGTCAAAACATTCAGTTAGTGCCAGGCTAATAATTCCTACTGTAAATTTGAGAAATAGGCCAATAAAAATGAACACAATTCCACCCCAAACATCCATTAAAGCTCAGTATTTGCATTGTGATAATTCGTCTGCAGTGGCATGATAAGCAATTTATTTGCGCTTTCGAAGACCAACACATCATCATGTCTGAGAGGGCCATCATCACAGACATAATCTGTCAAGCAGAGGATGATGCTGTGTCTCGATAGGGCATCACAAGATATGGGGTTTTAAACAGGCAATAAATCACTGCAACAGGAGCAAAATCCAAGAAACAAACTCATGAATCATTTTGAATCATTTGTCTGCGTTGATCCTTTTTCCAAGCACAGCGACCACATGTTGGTATATCACTAGTCTGTATTTACACACAGCCAGCATTTATGTAATAGTTAAACCATGCATTGAACATCCACAGATTTGCCACAAGCAAGTTTCCTATTAAGTTTTCTTTGCCATATCCACATCTCATGAAGTAAAGATAATTTTTTATTTATCCTGCAAAGAATATATTATCCACCATGTCTTTACTTTGACTGTGTTTGTGAGAGCTTGATGAGCTTTTATTATTTTTTTTTACAGAATACGTATTCATGAATTAATAAAGAAGCTGAGACTTTTTTAATACAGGAAGTGGAGACAGAGAGGAAGCTTATAAGCTGTTTCCTGGAATGGAATGCACCCACAGCAAATAGACAATCTGCCTGCATAAGCACATTATGTCACTGTCACTGTCAAAGCCGCTGCATTTGCATTTCTTTTGTTATTTGATGTGTGCAATAAAATCAACTTCAATAGAGTCCTGAAGTATTTCTTAACAAACACACACACATGTGTATACACCCTCCCACATGTTAATGCTTCTACTGTAGTATCAGCGATGCTTATTTAAACAACTTACTGCTTCAGGTTGACATATTCGGTTCCAGTTTTATTCATTTCTTCTTTTTTTCTTCTTTTGTGTTTTCAATTACTTTGGCTAAATTGTTGTGCTCCTGTATTCCTCTAGAAACCACAAACCAGATGAGATACATGACAATTATGATAGTATTAAAACAGAGCGCCATGAACGATGATCCACTATATTCAAAGTGACAGATATGCATTTATCAATAGTCATGATTACAGCACAGTCCTGCAGTGGCACGTTTTGTTTCAAAGGATAAGAAATTTGCTTGATAATTTGAAAAATTAGAAATGAAATGCTGCATGATTCTTTGTCTCTCAGTTATAGGTTAATCTTTTCTACCTAGAGGCATTCACATTGCATGATTACACATTCCCAAACCCTATCTAGGCAGAGGAAGACAGGCGACATGAATGGCAATCACGTTTGGGAAGTGGAAAGATGTGATTTGCCTCACGACGTGATCTGCATGAAATGCGGAAAGCTGTAAAAGAGGTGCTGATAAGACACAGGTGTGCTGATAAGTGATCGCCCATCTATCTCTCATGCTCGCACTTACATTTTATCCTTCCTATCATGCTTGTTTCCTCTCTTCATTCACAGCTGCCTGTCATAAAGGACCAATTGGGAATCATGAGTGCTGTAAGGTGCTCAACCCAAGGAGCTCCCATGACTCCTACCTGCATTTCTGCGTTATACAAAAAAAACAATACAACTGTCTCAAAGGGCAAATCATAGTTTTTTTTAAAGCACCTACAATCACTGCTTGCTTGAGTGGCACACTCCTTTCTACACTATCATGCTTGGACCTTTTTTAGCCAGTGACCCAAAATCAAACTGGAAGTGATGATATGCATGTGCACTTAGGCCCTCTTGTGTACCCTTATAGGGGTTCCTGAATTAAACATGAGCTTGAGTGCTATGTTACACTGCCACAGCTCTACAGCCGCTTATGTGCTGTTCATCACAAGCATTCATGCACCACTCCATGTGTACATTCACACTCTTCTGCTTCTTGAACGTGCCACTGCAATTCCTGCTAGTTAAAAGACAGTTGCTCTGCTGGGACATGGAGTATCAAAGTTTACTAAAGGTCAAGTGACAAAGTCCAGGAATGTTTCTGCAGTTTTTAAGATATCCTTGCTGAAATTAGGCTGGTTTATGCTTGTTAGTACTAGTATGGTGCTGGTCTAGCTAGTAGACTTGCTGTTCACAAGCAAAACTTGTTAGTCATGCTGGTCAACCAGCATGCTGATGCCAAGGTAGTCTTTGTGGTTAAGCTAGTTAGCACATAGTCTCTCATGTGGGGACCAGCTATGCTGATCTTTTAAACAAGGACATTTTAATTAAGGTTAAGGTTCACTTGTGCTCCCAGCATTGGTGTTTCTGTACAACAGTATTAATGTAGTTATGTAGTAATTATGTTTTATTGTGCTTTATAGCTGCTATTGACAAGAACTTTGACAAGAGACACAGGGACTTCTTTTAGAAGAACTTAATTACCTAACTTGTAGACACATATCTTTTCTAACCTAGGGCATGTCGTCTTGTAACCAAACTATGCATGTGTTTTTCTCAAGTCTGTGGTTAACAGTATTATTATGCAAGACCTGAATTAGGCCTATATCAGACCAATCTTGCTGTGAATTCAGCAACAATAGTTTGAAAGTTCTCTTTCTCAAATCAGTCTGTTTATTGAAATACAACCACTGTCCCCAGTGTACGAAACTGAAAGTTTTGTTGAACATATGGATATGTGTGAGCTCCAGTTTCTGGGTGAAATGTCTATAATATAAAGTGGTGCCAAAAGTAGGTTGTAAAGTGATTATGTAATTGTCATGCCTCCTTCGGAATCACCCTCTCACCCTATACAGTGTTCACTCTCCCCAGCCTATTAATCACCGGCACCTGCACACTATTATCCAGTTCATCAAGGACAGAGGTTTGATGGAACAAACTCTTTTCTGCTTCCAGGAAAAGGTGGTGTTTCCTCAGACATGGTGTCCCCTGAGATGTTTGGACATGAATGATGTGGTCTTGAAGGGATTGATAGAAGATTAGAATGTCATTAAAGTAGACTAGGAAAGATTTGTGGATATACTCAAGTAGGATTTCATTCATAAAACGTTGAAATACTGAGGGGGCATTTGCCAAACTATAGGGCATCACCAAGTATTTATAATGGCCAGAGGGGATAATGAAGGCCATCTTCCACTCGTCACCTTGTCGAATACGAATGAGGTTATAGGCACTCCTCAAATCAAGCTGGGAGAATACCATGGCTCCTCGTAATGTCTCTAGAGCAGCTGGAACAAGAGGAAAAGGGTAGCTTAATTGTGATGTGGAGGGAGGAACTCGCCACACTGTCACCATCCAGAGCTCCACTTCCTGCTTCCGCCTCCACATCTTCGAACAGGATCATCTCGGGCCTCGTCAACTCGCCAGTGCCCTACTCCGGTTCGACGGAGGACTTGTGGAGGATTCTCATGCAATGTTCACTGGTGATTGATACGAATCCCAAATGATTCAACACTGACTACAACGGTAGCTTATATCCTCTCTTTGTTATCTGGGAAAGCATTGCAGAATGCCAAAAAGGACGGTGGAGTGGGTCCAGTGCCACCGCCCAGCATCGCTGGAGGAAGCCGTCTGGCTTGCGGAGGACCATATGGCGGTGATTCCGTGGGCGGAAGAGCACTCCTACTCTCTCTCTCCTCCCCCTATGTTTCCCCAGTCTCATCCCCCTCCCCTCTTCCCTTTTGCTCTGCTCTCTCCTGCTCTCTCCTGTTGATAGATGGTCAACAACTCCAGCCGGACATCATATTCACATTCACATCACATTCATATCCCTATTTTGCCATTATAAAGGAGCGGTTGTATAGAGTGACGCAGGACGTTCAAACAAAAGAAAATACAACTCAGCTCATGATACCACAGAGTCGTCGGGAAATGGTGTTCCAGACGGCTCATTATAATCCTGTGGCGGGTCATTTAGGAGACTACTCCTTCTAATAGCCCGTTTTTATTGGCCGGGCATTGACGGCGATGTCCGCAGGTTGTTTGCGGCGAATGTCAGCTGGTAAATCCACCGGCCACCCCAAAAGCGCCATTGCGCCCCCTTTCTCTAATTGAGGTCCCCTTCAAGAGAATTGGCATGGACCTTGTCAACCCATTAGAGCGGACAGCATGCAGACATCGCTTTGTATTAGTTCTGGTGGATTATGGATGTCTGGAAGCAATGCCTCTTAGCAACATCTCAGCATGTACAGGCACTCTTCAAAATAATCTCCCGGTTGGGGATTCTGAAAGAAATCCTCAACAATCAGGGCATCATTTTATGTCATGGACACTATGTGAGCTTTATGAACTACTGGGTGTTAAATCGATTCGCACCAGCATTTACCATCCGCAAACAGATGGCCAGGTGGAGTGATTTAATAAAACCCTAAAAAATATGATTCGTAAATTCGTGCACGAGGATGCTAGAAATTGGGATAAATGGCTGGATCCCCTGCTATTTGCAGTACGAGAGGTCCCGCAAGCCTCCACTGGCTTCTCCCCATTTGAGCTGCTGTATGGGTGGCGCCCACGTGGTGTGCTTGATGTCTTGCGCAAAGCCTGGGAGGAAGGACCTTCAAATAGTAAGAATGAAATTCAATATGTCCTTGATCTTAGAGCAAAACTCCACACTTTGGGGCAACAGGAGAATTTGCTCCGAGCTCAAGAACGGCAGTGCCGACTGTATGACGAGAACTCATCTAAGGGAATTTGCACAGGGAGATAAAGTACTCGTATTACTCCCAACATTGACCTCTAAATTACTCGCTAAGTGGCAAGGACCCTTTGAGGTCACACGACAAATGGGGGATCTCGATTATGAGGTCAAACGAACCGATAGAGTGGCGCACGGTAAATATACCAACTCAACCTCCTGAAATTGTGGAGGGAGGAGGTCCCTGTGACGTTGGCTATGGTAGTTCCGGAGAGGGCGGAGCTCAAAACATAAACAGTTCACCCCGGTCACTTGCGGAGACCACCTCTCACCGTACCAACTCACAGATGTTGCCAGGTTGCAACAGGAGTTTTTGGATGTGTTCTCCCCTCTACCAGGTCATATGAGCCTCATTCGGCACCACATCGAGGCCGAGCCAGGGGTTATGGTACGTAGCCACCCCTAGCGATTGCCCGAGCACAAAAAGAAAATTGTTCGGGAACAATTGGATGCAATGCTCGATATGGGTGTAATAGAGGAATCCCACAGCGATTGGTCCATCCCGGTTATTCTAGTGCCTAAAAACAACGGGTTGGTACGATTCGGTGTGGATTATAGGAAAGTCAATGCAGTGTCCAAATTTGACATGTATCCAATGCCTCGCATTGATGAGTTGCTCGATTGTTTGGGCACTACACTACTTTTAATCCACATTGGATTTGACAAAGGGTTATTGGCAGATCCCCTTGTCACGAATTTCCCATGAAAAAACGGCCTTCTCCACACCGTTTGGATTACACCAATTTGTGACACTTCCGTTCGGTTTGTTTGGGGCCCCGGCTATGTTTCAGCATCTCATGGACCGGATCCCCAGACCATTACAGCAATGATTGGCAGCGGCACATGAAGAATCTGAGGGTGGTCCTGAGATCACTGCGGCGGGCAGGACTCACAGCAAAACCAAAGAAGTGTGCGGTTGGGTGGGTGGAGGTATGGTATCTGGGGTTCCACTTGGGTCACGGGCAGGTGCGTCCCCAAATTGACAAGACTGCGGCCATTGCCACCTGCCTGAGACCCAAGACCAAAAAGGGTGTGAGACAGTTCCTGGGGCTGCCTGGCTATTATAGAAGATTCGTTCCCAATTACGATTTTTTCAACAACAGAATTTTCCTGCATGAAAGACCCAAATGCGCAGATAACCCGTTGGTATCTGGCTCTTCAGCCATTTAAGTTCAAGGTGGTCCACAGACCGGGAGCGCAGATGGCTGCCGCCGATTTCCTTTCCAGAAATGGGGGGGAGTGGTAGGCATTCCGGATGCCTCCCCGGCCTGAGTCGGCGGTGGGGATATGTGGCAGTGGGGGCATGGTCAAGTGTCCATCTGGAGAGAGAGTGTGGTAAGGGTGCTTGCACCTGAACAAAATTATGTCTAACACCTGTCACCTGTGAGCACGGGGAGAGCGGCATAAAAGCTACACTGCCATCAGACGAGAGGGAGAGTCTGAAGTGGATGTTTATTGTTAATCTAAAGAGTTAATATGAATCTAAAGACTATTGAGAATCTGAAGTCTATCAAGAGTCTGAACTTTATTGTTAATTTAACATGAAGCTGAAATTGTGGAGGGATGCAGGCGTATTGTGGCGCCCAGTCAAGTTGAGTATTGTAATAAAACCTTCTCAACTAAGTGAAGGAACCGGATTCCCTGTGTCCTCCTTTAAGTATCCCCACAGATTTCTTTTCTTCTGCAGAACACAAATTAAGATTTTTAGAAGAATTTCGCAGCTCTTTTAGTCAATAAAGTGCAAGTGAATGGAAGCCAACATTTTTAAGCTAAATAAAATCACATAAGTCTGCATAAAAGTAATCCATAAAACTCCAGTGATTAAATCCATATCTTCAGAGGCAATGTGATATGAGAATATGTGGATGAATGTGTGGTTGAGAAACAGTTCACTTTCACATTCTTCTTCTTGAGTTTTTGGTGATTTGCATACTTCTTTGCAAGAACTTCTAGCAAAAAATGACTTAAATATTGATCTATTCTGAAGATATGAATTTAACCACTGGAGTCATATGGATTACTTTTATGGTGCCTAAAATTGCTTGTGGAGCATAATATTTTGGCACCCATTCACTTGCATTGTACTGACCTACAGAGCTGAAATATTCTCCTAAAAATGTTTTCTTGAGTACTTGATAACTCTTTTAATTGAATACTTTATTTCTCTTAAATCAGTAATTATTTATGTTGGCACTTTTACTTCTACTTGAGTAGTTATTTTTTAAAGTAATTGTAATATTGTTGAGAACAGCTCCCTGCAGGCATGCTAGCTTTCCAAGCATTAAAGAAAGCCTTCACCACTGCGCCCATTCTCCGCAATCCGGATCCATAGCACCCCTTTTTAATGGAAGTAGATGCCTCAACCACTGGCATTGGAGCCATACTCTCTCAGTGTCAGGGGACACCTTCCAAACTCTTCCCATTACTTCTCTAAGAAATTGTCATCTGCTGAGCAAAATTATGATATTGGCAACAAAGAGCTGCTGGTCATCAAATTAGCTCTGGAGGCATGGTGCCATTGGCTTGAGGGGGCACAACATCCTTTTCATGTGATAACTGATCACCGGAACTTGGAATACCTTCGTGAAGCTCGGCGACTACACACACGCCAGGCGGGCTCTCTTTTGTACCCGATTCCAATTCTCCTATCGCCCATGTCAATTTTTTTTTAAAGCTGATAACCTTTCATGCCTGTATTCACCGGAAATGTCAGATTCTCATCCTGATACCATTCTGCCACCTTCCACCATCATAAGTTCTATCCACAGGAACCTGGATGATCAAATTTCATAGGCAACCCGTACAGAGCCTACCCCACCTGAATGCCCACCTTTGCGAATTTATGTCCCTATTAACCTCCGACAAACCCTCCTCGAGTCTCTTGGCACCGGCCATCCAGGCACCGGCCAAACCCTTTCACTTCTGCAAAGTAAGTACTGGTGGCCCCATATGACCAGAGACGTCAAATGTCTAGTCCAAGCATGCACCGACTGTGCCTGACTTGTCTGTCACCACACCATCTACCAGTTGGGAAACTTTTACCTCTGCATATCCCTCATCATCCTGGTCACATATTGGGGTGGATATCATCGGGTATTCATCTCCAGTGTGTGGAAGGAATTCTTCTCTCTCCTTGGGGTCTCTGTCAGCCTTTCCTCTGGTTACCATTCACAAACCAATGGCAAAACAGAACGTATTTTCAGGAAATTGGATAGTTTCTAAGAACTTATTTCCACAACCATCAAGCTAGTTGGAGTCATTTTTTTCCCTGGGCCGAGCATGCCCAGAACTCCCTGCACCAGTCTTCTACTGGATTAACCTTTCCAATGCATTTTTGGTTTCCTGCCGCCTCTGTTCCCATGGTCGGGTGAGCCCTCGGAGGTCCCAGCCATAAACCACTGGTTTCACAAGAGAGTGAGAGGGTCTGGGACACTCCACATGTGCACCTAAAAAGGGCAATTAACCTTAAGAAGAATCACGCCTCCTTTGGAATCACCCTCTCACCCCATACAGCATTCACTCTCCCATGCCTACTAATCACCTGCACCTGCAAACTTTATCCAGCCGATGGATGTTTCGGCGTTGAGAATTTCTACCCGCTGCTCATGCTGAATCAAAATTTTGCACTGTTGATGGACAGTTTAAGCATATATTTGTAGTCTAGTATATTTTTAAATTTAACACGCTTAATTTATGCACTGTCTCGCTCCACACGCATTGACTCTTTTCCCCGCATGCGAGTAGACATAAGTTAGCACCAAATATGTCAATGTGGTTCCGAAACACCTTTAGATCATAACAATTTCTACTTCTAAATTTAGCTTTATTAATTAGTATGTTGTCTTTAATAATAAAACAAATAGATTTCTGTTCTAATTTTGTGAAAATTAATCAGATGTAATCATATCTGGCATAAATGACGAGGAACCTAGTCTTTCTCACTGAAAATATAAAAATGGTCTATTCAGACTTTTCTCTCTGGGTATTCCACTGAACCTCCATACAGTTTCATTCCTCAGTCAATAGGTCTATGCCCCCCATACTTGGGTATCTGAATGTAAAGAAATATAAAAATATATAAAAATATATAATTTAAATTTAAAAATATTTAAACAAATACTGGATTGCTGTCATTATTCTTCACAACGAACATATGATCTTTCAACATTCATATCCAATTGCACTTGATTGATGAACTCTATAAAATAGTTAAATAGAAAATCCCTCAGACCCCACTGCTTTGGATGCCAGTGCAGTTTTGTAAAGACTGTTTTGACTGTTAAGGATTTTTTTTCTTGGAAAATTTGGAAATTAAAAATTTAAAAGTGCAATGTGAATGTACAGTATATTGTGATAAATATAGTTTTTGAACGATATGAAAAAGAATATTGGGATAATATATTTGGCCATATTGTCCAGCCCTACTATTATATATAGAGCACATCTACTGACTTCCATTTGCTGCCATATGCTAACTGGTAAACAAATCTATGCAACTCTATGTGTGGTCAGTAAATTCAGAACTTACCTCAGTCTTGACAATGGATGACATAAGACTGATTTTGGATATACAAAGTGCTATACTACCCTCAGTTTTCTTTATATAAGCATTTTCTAACAAATAAAAAAATCTTGTATCTGTTGTTGAAGATGGTGAATTAACAGATATTCTTGGAAGTTTCTGAGGAAAATACTCAAGACTTAAAGATTTTGTGGTGTTTCAACAAAGGAAATATAGTTAGCTAGTTAGCTATAGTTCAGATCGGCTCATGCATTGCTTCGGCTTGCTATGTAAAACAAGCAGAACTCAAACCCTTAAACTAAAAACCATCAGTGGAGAAAAGCAGAATCATGCTCATAATGGATTATTTGCACGCAATTACTTCATGGTTCCCAAAGGATCAGAACTCATGTCTTAGAGGTTGTTCAGGTAAAGTGCTTTCAGTACTGCCCAGGAAAAGGTAAACACATTTAAGTTGATGCAAAAATGTCTAATGAGGAATGGCGCTTGCCAGTAATTCATCAGAATATTTCTGGTGCTATCTTTCATCGGATCACTTTTACTGTGTCAATGGCCAATACATATGCAGGCCCATCTCTTGCATTCATGAATCTAAAGATAATATTTACCCCCCTCTTTAGCCAGAGAGCCCAGCCAAGGGCCTTGGACAACATCTCTGGTTGTTACCTCCTCATCAATGGCCCAGGGCGCACTAAGGTGGCTGTACTATAAACCACCCACAATACATAACAATTGATGATTCAACTTTAGATCGACAGATATGCACCAAACAAAATATAAGGTCTGCTGGTCTCCTCTGAGCCAGCTAACTCCCCATAGTTTCTTTAAATAATTGTGCTTTGCTAATTTATAATCAATGTTTATTCATTTGCAGTCAAAGGTCTAGTTCATTTACTGCTTGCTTAAGCATTCCCATGAATCAGTCAGGTGCAGCTTATGTGAGAATAATGTGGCTAAGTCAGTGAGAGAGCACTAAGGACTAAGGCAAAGGTTTGCAACAGACTCATTCTGAAACACACCAGCTCCTGAGAAACGTGTCTCAGCTACCATCTAACACCTGGTTGGATTTTTTGAATTACCCAGAGACCCCTTATGAGCTGAATCAGAGGTTTTTGTGTAGGGCAGGACAAAACATACTAATTTATTTCCTCCCCACAGAGAGGACAAGCCACACTTGCACTATTCCTCTTCTCTGAATGGGAGAACTGAGAATAATAATGTTTGAGGATATGAGAAGATCATTTGGGTTTTTTCTTTTCTCAAGGAAAACAGATATTTTGTAATAGGGTTATCATGGAGAATACAAATAACGGATGATATTATTGGGAAGATTCAAGCTTTCGGTTAATCACAATTTTTTTTTGAAAGAATGCTCAGGCATGCAGGCAATGAACTTTAGTATTTGGAGTGCTTAAATACTGAGTTTGCTCATTTCATTGTTATTCTAAGCTTTATACCAAATATTAGTGGCTGCTCATTTAGGAAGAGCTCAGTCAAAGTTTCTCAAAAGTAGCATAGTGGTAAAAAATGCATTTTCCTAAGCAATTTGCCTCTGGAGAGAGAGAAAAAAAATAATATATGTTTTCCTTTACACCTTTTCCAGTTGCGGCTTATCTCCTTTCTGCAGTATTTACCTTTTTTGTTCTCCCAATGTCATGCTACCATTCTTCCACAAATCCCTCCCCGTTTTCTAACAACAAATAACCACTTGCCTCTTTTTGTCTTAGCAACAGCTAAACTGTCTATTTCTTATTGAAGCTCTCAGCCTTTTCCCCCGCACTATTGTCTCCAGTTTCCCATTGTTCTGTAGCCGTCTGCTGCACATTATTTACGGTTCTGCAGAACTGCCATGGAATAGTCCAATAACCCGCCGCAAAACACATTGACCATTCCAGCCAGTCTTGCCAAGACTAGATTATTTTCCATGCTTTCTGTCAGCAATAACAGTTATGAGTCCCTTGTTACATATGTTGAGCAAAGGAACAGGGGAGTGGTGGCATCAACTAAACTTATAGGTTGGCTGATATTAAAATATATACTTGTTGGTTCATATTAAAAATGCATGTATTGGCAATCATTGTAGTTTTAAAATTTGATATTTCATATGTTAAAGGGATAGTTCACCCCAAAATGAAAATTCTATCATCATTTACTCAAACTCATGACATCCCAGATATGTATGACATTCTTTCTTCTGCATTCAGATCACAAATTAAGATTTTTAGAAAAATATCTCACCTCTTTAGGTCCTCACAACACTGCTCACCTAAATTGCTCAACTCAAAAATGTAGTACATACTCTGACAGTAACCAAATTCGGGTGCAGCTTGACATTGTGTTTAGTAGATGGGAAAAACAGAAAACACACAAACTTGCATATATCTAGCAGGTGTAAGGATGAAGTCCACAAACATACTTGTAACAGGAACTCCTTTTTGCTATTTTGCATTAACCTTCCTTTAGAGATTAAATAACCATTACTGCAATAAGTTATACATGTAGACTCTACAGCAGGATTCCGGTTCTCATTATTTTAAAATGCACAAGTCAAGAACATTTACCTAGATCCACCACTAAATGTGTCTAGATTTTTTACTCAAAATGGCTGTGAAATGGTAAAGCAATCTGCCTTTACTTTTTCAGACTGCTTACAATAAGTTACACAACCACACTTTCAGATTAGAAGTGAGACCTGAGAAAAAAGCGATTTTGAGTCTGCTGCATGTTTGTTGAATCCAAAGAACTGTCAAACTGTCAGACTCACAGAATGCAACTCACTTGTATACTCTGCAATATAAATGGGGAGACATGATGTTCAGAGTTTACCATTGCCATCTGTTGTCTATTGATTTCCTCCAGGTGTTGAATGACCAGGGCATGAAATTGAAGAGTACTCAGCTACCTCTCCACCCTCTCAAGGTCAGGGGCCCTGGAGAGGATATTAGTGACTTGTAAAAGAATATCTCAGCTATTCTCATCTTCTGTCCCTTCCACAGGGACCTCTAGCTCATAATATTAACAGAGAGGGAGCAAGATGGCTAGGTAATACAGACACCAGGTACAGACACCAGACACCAGGAGAAAGAGAGAAAAAGGAAAGCTAGAAAAAAGTAAAGACTCTAGAATCTTTATCCACCTTATTTTATAGCAAAACTAGTGTGTAGCCATCAGCAACAGTGAATGTGGACCACTTCCAAGCTATTTTAACTATGCAAAAATACTACATTATGCTGTTTTTAAATTACAGGCTGGAAATAAATGTAGACATATCATTATCATTAATTACGGTTTTCATAAACTCATTGGTTTTGAGTGCATATAGTTTTATTGTTTATCGCATTTTGCCATTGTTTATTCACATATTATTGCACTGGAAGAATGAATGAAATCAGGCACTGACACAGACAGTCCTGGGCGCCATCGTGACATGCCTCCATAAACTTTACACAACCAGCAGAGAGAGGAATGATGCCGGGAAAATGCTGCGTCAACTTTCTTTGCACCAAAACTGCATTTTGTTTAATTTTCCTAAATAATAAACAAATTTTTCTCTACATAGCGATGCAAAGTAAACAAGCCAACATGATCACATGTGAAGTCAGCATGATGTTTCTGATAGTTTTGGTACCCTTGGATCGGTTACTGTATGCCGATGCTCGGAGATTCAGCATTCTTATTATACATGTTTGCAGTTTTTTCAATGTATTTACCTTTCCACCTGGCATGATTGGCAACGTGTTGCATCAGCTGCATTGGAGACTAGGGTTCAAACCAGAAAGTAACCATATTTGAATAATCAATGATGAGCATGATTCAGAGGTTTCACTTTTCCCCTCTAACTTTTTTACTCCACTATTGGTTAAGGTAAGGTTTGAGTTTGGGGATAGAATCTATAAATATATCCTTTTCTCTTCATTGTATAATGTCCTGTAAGCCAAAAATATCTTACTTCACTACAAGTTTTGTCAAACTCTCCTGGACATGAATGGAGCTCACACATGCCCATATACCCTACAACACTTAACGCTTTGTCCACTGGGGGCAGCATTTCGAAATTTCGGTCAACACATACTGATTTTGACGAAATAAAAGTTGGTCTACTATTTCAGATTTCACTGTGAGATCAGGCTGAACAAACATGCAGATCTCGCATTTAGCTTGGCTTATGAAACATTGCCTTTGGAAATAAATAAATAAATAAATAAAGGCATCATCAGATGTTATACAGGTGCATACAGTGGTTTACTTGGAGACAAGAAAGACAACATTGTCACAATCTTGGTAAAGTAAGAAGAAGATTGTATTACCGCCTCTTCAATACAACAACACACCTCAACAAGTGAATGATATGATTGATTAATTACTCTTTTACTACAATTGTTAATGTTAACAAATTATCAGACATTGGCACATAATTCTGCTGTACATCCTGTGGTTGTGTGATTTATAAGCCCAGATCACTAACTCACTAACCTTATATTTATTTACACTGCATTCAATGCCAGCAGAACTTTCTCACATTCGCTGGAAATGCAGCCGCTGCTTACTTCTGTGTTGCAAAATAAGGTGGATATAACACTATAGAAAATGTTATGTTTTACTTGAGCTACTTAAGTCACAACCAAAATTACAGATAACGAACGAAGGTCAAAGGTTTTTTACTGTTCTTATTTTGTTTAGTTTTTTTAGGTACCACATTTATTAAAAGCAAATGCTGACAACAAAGCTCTAGAAATTTCTATTGATGTGTCCCAAGACATCACAGCACAGACGGTGATGCTGGGTCTACTTTGACCCGTGATATTGACTGTGGCACACTGACATTCCTCCCTCTTCTACTTTTTTTGTTGGTAGAGATTGAATCTACTGTAGATCTGCTCACATTAGGCTGATCCCTCTCCGAAGCACAGACCATGATTCATAACCCTGTCAATTAGACTAGCTCTCATCTCATTTGAGACTCTTCTGTGCCCTTTTCATTTCTCCATTCTCCTCTACCTGTGTTCTCACCTCTTCTAATAGTATCTCATCTTCCCCAACCCTTTAAATGCCTTGCACTCTAGCCCACTCATCCCACCTTTCCTCCTGTTCTCCTCTTCCTACATCCTCTCCTGTTTCTCTCCCATTATCTTCCTCTGCCACCTCCACTCTCCTATTCACCTCCTCCAATTCCTTTGCATCTTAATCTACCCACTCCACCTCTTCTTAGTCCTTCCTCTTCTTTTTTCTTTTGTCTCTCTTTCCTTCTTTCTTAACAATAAGAATAGGAGTCAAAAGGCAAATTATGCAAATTTATGTTTCCTCTAGGAGAGCCTTTGTATGCTGGTTTCAAACACCTAGCTCAAAACTCTCTTAGAGTAATATTTGTTAATTCCATCCTCCAACGTAAGCCACACTCAATATACAGTGTTTTTATACTTCTTCAGTAAATTAACAAACTTAATCAAACCCCGCTGACATACATTCAGGCAAGGCAGATGGTTACAAAAATTTTTAAATCTGTTCTTAGGACAATTTTGTTTGAGAGAATTGTCCTTGGTTCAGAAAAATGTGCAAAATCAGTTGAGAAAAACGTATTGGTATAATTGTTAAATAAGTTGTATGTGTTTTGTTTGTACAATAGATCCAGTATGACTTCTTCATGACTAGCATACATATGACCAGATGGGAGAAAAAGGAAACCAGTATTAGTTAGCTGTCTGGTCTGCCAATGTTGGCTCCCTCCTGCAACACTGGGCCCAGTTCCCGATTCACCACTGAAAGACCACAGATGTTGATTTCCTAGGGTATTACCAGCCACTCTCCAACTCCATCTCCACTCCAGCCTCTATGACTGCCCTTTTTCTCTCTCTCTCACACCGCATTTCCTCTCTATCATGATTTCCTCTCTGAGAGGCCTGGAGTGTCAGTGAGTCAGCTTTACGACGGATAAACCTGCAAATCCATTTTCCGGTGCTGTGTTCTGTTTTTGTGTTATTCCCCTCTCCTCACACTGTCCTGAGAGAGATTATCTAGCCATACCCATGTGCCTGGTGGTATAAATAAACTCTCTATCCAGAGTAGCTATAAAGGCCAAGCAGAAGGGGCTTTGGACCGGATGGAAATCTTGTAACCAGAAAGACACTGTTTGATATTCATTCCGGGAGGGGATGAGAGGGTAGAAGAATGGATGGTTTCTCTTACTAATCCATAATAGGGGCTCTGTAGGGCTCCACCTGCCAAATACGAGGCATCAAGTGATCAGTCATTCTCAATGACCCATTAGGGTGACTCTATGTTACTGCTCTGCAATCCTACACAAAGCCTCTTATTGAGCTGCTGCCCTGATTTCTGGCTAATTGCATTGCTGCTGTTGTTCCTCTTTGCTGGTCTAGAGTAGGTGGTTTATAAGACAGATTCCCTAACACATTCTTCTCTTTACAGTGTTGTAGTATTTGCATCCACTCTTGGCTCCAAGATGGTGCTGAGTATAACTGCTGTGCTGTGAACTCTGACCCAATGTGGCAGTTTTATGTTTTGTTTTTTGCCTACAATTCTTAGGTTTTTCGTCTTGGATGTCATCTGCCTTATTGTCTACGATAGACAAACACCTTTTAACCTGAGATTTTGGAACGAGAGACTGCTGCATTTTCTGCCTTACAGAAACTTGGATGTCTGCAGAGGTTTCAGACTTTCATAGAACCTGTGTGGTTCTCAGTGCACCGAGCAGAGTGCTCAGTGCACAGATTGAAACAGAGTGAAAGACCTCTCAGGTAAAAGCAGATGAGGTGGTGTATGCTTTATGATCAACAATCCTGGTGTGATCAGAGGAGCATACATTCTTTCAAGTCTTTCTGCTCTCCTGATTTGGAATTCCTCATGCTTCTGTGTCGGTCACTCTGGCTACCAAGGGAATTCACAGTTGTCATTATCACAGCTGTGTACATCCCCCCCACAAGCTGACACAGACCGCACACTTATAGATCTATATGGGAGTATAAGTAAGCAGGAAACCGAGCATCCTGAGACTGCATTCATTGTGACCCGTGACTTTATCAAAGCCAACTTCAAGTCAATCATACCAAAATACTTCCAACACATCAGATGCAACACAAGAGGGGACCAGGTTTAGACCATTGATACTCTCCCTTCCAGGATGGTTAAAAATCGAACCACTCTTTTATTCTGCTTCTGCCCAATTACAGGCAGAAACTGAAACAGGAAGCACCCGCCCTCAGAACGATCCAGTGCTGGTCGGACCAATCAGATTCTATGCTACAAGACTGTTGGATCACGCGGACTTGGAGATGTTCCGATCCGCCTCTGATGACGACATCGAGGTCTACACAGATACTGTAACGTGTTTCATCAGGAAGTTCATAGATGATGTAGTGCTGACCAACACAATACAGGTCTTCTCTAACCAGAAACCATGGATTAATAGCGATGTTCGTGCGACACTTAATGTACGGACCTCCACTTTTAAGGAGGAGCATAAACAAGCCAGTTATAGCCTAAGCAAAACTTTCAGAGCCGCCAAATGCCAGTACAAGGACAAGATTGAAGGACAATTAAACTCCGCCGACTTAAGAAGTATGTGGCAGGGAACTGATATCATCACTGACTTCAAAGGAAATAAAAACTCAACCATGAACACCGTTGTCTCTCTCCCGGAGGAGCTTATTATGTTTTATTTTCATTTCGAGGGCCCTAGGAATATAATTGTGTTATATATATAAATTAGATTTTTATTGTCATGACTGCTAAGTTGCTTGGAACTGCACCCAAGACTTTCACCCACTGTTGCACTTGTGTATATGTTTGAGTGCCAATAAAGGGATTTGATTTGAACTGCCATGGAGTCCAGTAAAATGTGCAGGTGATCACCTAAAGAAATCAAGCTATAGTTTTGCTTTGAACTGGCATGTATTCTCTTAATTAAAAAGAAGTAAACACTACTGATAAAACCCCACAGAATATATTTATTTTTTCCAAATATGTTTAGCTCCTGCAATAGGCAGTATTAATACTTCAATATCTTTGGGCAAAGGTGTTATTTCCAACCACATGAACCACAATTTAAAAATGTAACCCCTCTAATGCACGAAGTTCCAGCACATGGGGTTCCTACTGGCTGCAGCATTGATCAGAGCACATATTCCAGCTACTCTCTGCACAAAGGTCACATTGACAATACATTTGTTGCCATGAAACTTCAGGGACGCACATCTGATATGGTGCAGCACAAAAGATGTCCTTGTGGGAGATCACCAGGGAAACAGCAGTGGAGGGAGAAAGCCAGAGAAAGCCATGCATGGCAGCAAATATCCTCCAAATCGGGTGTTAAAAGGGGCCCTGTCCCCAGATGCACATGTACTGAATTTCCATATGTCATTGGTCTCATGAATACAGCATTAGGACAAGGTATGATGAATTAATGTATCTGGCGCTTGTCAGCACAACTCTTAGGGTGCATCATAAAATATGTTATATGGGCATGTGACATGACACTGAGATTGGATAGCCAAGGCAGTAAGGGGATAATCTTGCATGAGAGATTGCATTATTTGAGAGGCTGAGTGAAACTAATCAGGTTTGAGGGCTCCACTCAGCACTAAGCCAGACGCTCATTAGAAAGGCCGTGTTCTGCAGCCGAGAGGAAGACCAACTGAAAACAGCATCATAGAAAGAACCATCCCTTGCTTTTGTCATTTGAAGCAGGCGAGTGATTTTTAATAACATTTCCACAAGCCCTCATGCCTTGATCACTGAGTTAAAGCAACAAATCATCAAAATTATTTGCTTCTACAAAAGGATATAAACTGCATCCAAACACAAAATTAGAAATTTGCCATACTTACTTGCAAACATTCTTGACTCTTGTTAAATTCTGTCATAGATACTCACTCAATTTTTAACCAGGTGTGGTTGGACAGCCATATGGTAAGTTTTCCCAAGCTTTGTTAAGACATTTTACTAATATCGAGAATGTAAATGTTCATAGTAGGATAGAACTTGAACATCAGAACTGCTACATGCTTCATTAAGTTAATTCTCAATATTCTCCCATGATAAACTCCTTTCGTTTTAATAACTACCATCATACTTATAATTACAGTGGTTGTAGCAGCAGAAGGTCTATAGATATGATGGATCTAGATTGTGATTGTTCTGTTGTGTAAGTTATATATATATACTGTATAAAAATATAATTTTTAAACTTAATTAGTTAAGAAAAACATGCAATAGTAACTATTGTTAAACATCTACTTGATATCCATGAAAATGTAGATTTCCCTTTAATACTTCAACACTAGAATGATATCTTATTAGAATTCATGGGAACTCATTAGCACACATCAAATTTTACCACCCAAAGTGTTAAGACCTGAAGAAAACTGTAATATTATGATATAATGTAGCGATTTGATGAGATTGGCAGAATATTTCCATCTGAACAATAATGAGGAATGGCTATACGTGACTCTGCGGGGTCAATTACATCTATACTGCAATGATATCTTCTTGGATTCATGGAAATTCATTAGCACACATCAAGCACATTAGCACCCAACAAAGAGACAAGACCTGCAGACTCAAACTCTAATGTTCTGATATATTGTGTGCAGATTTAATAAAATGGGCGGAATGTTCCTAACTGAAAAAAATAAGGAATGGTTATACATGACTCGGTTGGGTCAATTCTGTCTTTAAAATTCAAGAGATTTATAAGACTTCTTAAAGCAACATTTAAGAAGCAAGACAAAAAAGAAAGTAAATTAAAGAAGCGGAAATCACACAGTTTCAACGCTCCCATGTTTTATGAGAGTGGTACACTTACAGAAATCTTGCTCGGAGACAGATCCTTTTGATTTTGTTGGCCTACTTAGTTAAATTTTAATATAAATATAGCCTTAAGGAACATAAAAGACAAGGCCAAGGCCACAAAAAAAAAAAAAAAGGCCTCATTTATCTTTCTTGGCCCTTGGTACTTAAAGCCCTCTATAACTCTATAGCCCTGATAGCTCTCTCCATAACAGGTTCCTTGCCTTCCATGATTGGACCTCTCATGAAGAAACATGGTATTTTTTTTAACTTTAGAAAACAAATGTCTTACAGGGACTCTCTCTCTCTCTCTCTCTCTGTAAATGCTGGGATCATTTGGGTGTGTGCAAGGTTTCTCAAGGGGAAAGGGTGGCTTGTTTTTTCCTCATATTTAATCATTAAAATTTGGACTAAAAAGTTGACCATTGGAATTACATTTGATTTGATTAGTGAGTTACTGTTGAGTTTTTTTGGCAGTGTTGGGATGGTGTCCCTCCCAGATGGGGGACCGGCACCTTTGTCTCTGCGTCATAGGATCAGGTGTATTCCTGCACACAGTGTGGTTGTGGAAGACGTGCTGGTGGCGGCCGGAGAGCAGATTGGCTTTGAACAACATTTCCTCGGCCTCTAGAATCAACACAGCAGTGGTGATTTTTTGTAAAGGAGCAGGATTTAGTTAATTGTTTCATTAGGAGCTGAATTGTGGTAAGTGGAGATTTTACAAATTTTTCTCCACTGGTTACTCCGACAACAAGAGTAACTATTTTAAATGTGCCACCATTCATTTATAACGATGAGATTGAGCGGGGGTTAGCTCATTATGGAAAGTTTGCTATCGCAATTAAGATGTTCCACTTCGCTGTAAAAATGCTGTGTTTGAGCATGTTATGTTTCTTTCAGGGTATGGCATGAAGGAAAAGCGTACATGGTTTATGCAAACACTGGACCTATGAAGAGTTTTAAGTGTGGTGATGTAGGATATAAGGCTCAAACCAGTGAGGAGTCTGCCAGGCCTAGTGATGCTGCTGATGAGGGAATTTAATCTGAAATTGCACGGTCTCAAGCTGTGGAGAAGTGCAATGCTCAGGCACAGAGTGCACTTCCATTTGTTGTTAGGTCTTCTTCCTCATTGCCTATATTTAAATCTAGATTGAAGACACATTTTTTATCTTTAGCCTATAATGTTGGTTGAGAATTATAACAGTTTTTTGTGTAGGTTTTATAATGTTTATAATGTTATAATGTTTTATTAATTTGTTCTTTTTAACATTTTATAAGTTCTATTTAATTCTGTTATTAAGGTTTGTAAAACACTTGTTGTTTTTAAATGTGCTATTAATGATGACAATGGGTTTAATAAGAAAGCTGAACATTTTGGTTTGCCAGAACTAAGTGGAAAGTCTGCAGTTGACAGAGTTAATGGAAGTGCAGATGATAAGCTGGCAGGAGCATCTAGGAAATGGGATTGACACACTCAGACACACACCTGTACACCATCCAACTTTTGCACATGTCCAGAGTTGCACTTAATTCATTGTCACTTTATACCAGGCTGCTACCTCAATAACTGCTATGTCCATAGAACACTATTTCATAGTATGTTATGTTTACATTTGGCATTTATATAAATTGTCATCTTTTTGCACTACTCAGATTACAAATATGAACTGGTCAGCACTGCACTGTCTCTCACTGTCTCTTACTGTTCCTATTGTCCTGTTCCTTTTTGTAATTATTGTACTGTCACGTAATTGTTGCACACGTTTCCATGTGCACTTTATGTGGGAATGTTATTTAGTCTATGTAGTCTCTTGTGCTTCTGTGTTTGTTTTATGTAGCACCATGGTCCTGGAGGAACGTTATCTCATTTCGCTGTGTACTGTACTAACTGTATATGGTTGAACAACAATAAAAACCACTTGACTTGACTTGATGAGAGATGATGATTCACTATCTGATATTTCTGATAAAGGCTTACAGGTTTTGGATGACACATACACATTGCAGGAAATTAATGACTTATTGGATACAACCTTTGAAAAAATATTAAAAGAAAAGGATTTCTTTCCAGACACAGATAAGTTAATTGGGTCAGTGTTGTTGTTGCAGAAAACGGTCAGTTACGAGGCCTTAAGTAAAAAAAGAGCTTTGTCTAAAAGAAATGGTAACAAGGTTAAGGAAGGATAGAATGCATGTCTCACAAAAAGTTAAATGAACAAATTGTACGGGTGTCCTTTACACTTTCTTTATTTGTATATTAGTAATATTTGAACCTGTCCTGTCTCTTATAATCCCTCTTTCTTATGGGCCTTTTAAGGGTGGGCTCCTTAAATATAAATGGGGTTAGAAATAGGAATAAATTGAGTTTTTTAGAAATTATTGGGTTGATATAGCTTTTTACAAGAAATGCATACTAATAGTGACAATGAAAATGAATGTAGTATGTGATGGGAAGGGAAGCTTAAGCCATGGGACAAATAACAGTGCAGGTGTAGCTATTTTATTTTCTAAAATTAGATTAGATAGATTTTATTTTGGTAAAATATGGAATAGTTGGGTGATGAATGCTTCTATTTTGCCTAATGGTTTTTCAGATTATTACATGATTATTTTGTACTTTCAAAATTTTTTGATTAATTTAATTTGTTTTGGAAGAACTGGAAAATGAGGAGGCATTTGTTTGAGAATCTATGTCAGTGGTGGGATGTGGGTCAAGTAAACATAATAATTTTTTGCCAGAATTTCTACTCTCATATTGGATCAGTGGTGAAAGAAACCATGAAAAGAATACAAAGCGACACTGGACTTTAAGAATGGGACCTTTTTAATAATAATTAATTTGTATATGATGATGCTTTAAAGAAGAAATATAAGGATCTTGGGGCAAGTAAAGACAGAGCTGATAAGTGCAAGATTTTGCTCTATTAAGGACATGGTCACTCAACATTTTTTCAATCTTGAAAAGAAAAATACACAACAGAAGCAGACGTATCATCTTCTCTGTCAAGATCGATCTTTAACATCAGATCCTGTAGAAATTAGGAAGTTGTAGATTTTTATTCGCAATGATATGCTTCTGAAAACTGTAACTCTGAAAGTGCTGAGGATCTGCTTGGTGACCTACCACAGCTTGAGCAGATAGAGGCTTTGGATGATAAAATTACTTTTCAAGAGCTTACAGAGGCAATGCTGCAGTTATCCACAGGAAGATCCCCAGGAATTAATTGATTGACCGCTGAGTTTTAACAGCAATTTGGGGTGTTTTAGAAGACTTTTATGAAATACTGTCAGAATGTTGAAAAAATAACATACTTCCCACAAGTTGTCAGTGAGTAGTCCTTTCCTTACTTCCAAAAAAGGGGATTCAGGACCTCTTGAAAATAGGAGACCAGTATCATTATTATGTGTCGTCTACAAAATATTCTCAAAACAGACTAAAGTGTTATCTAGGTTTATTGGTTCAGAAGAATCAGACATACTGTTTTCCTGGCAGATCTATAATGGAAAATCTTTTCTTATTATGGGATTTTATTGAAATTAGTCAGTTAAACAATTATAAAATTGGTGTACTTTCTCTAGATCAGTAGAAAGTATTTGATAGAGTTGACCATGGGTACCTCTATAATGTTTTTAAGCACTTTGGTTTTGGTGACATATTTATTACATTTATTCAGTTGTTATATTCAAATGCTTTTGCTCTGGTAAAAGGTGGTGGTGGATTAAGTGCACCAATACCAGTTTCCAGAGGTAATAGGCAAGCCTGTCCACTTTCAGGACAGTTATATAGCCTTGTCATTGAACCACTTTTGTGTAGGTTAAGGCGAAATCTTAATGAAGTCTTAATTCCAAATGGGGGTATTATGGAGAAGTTCTACAGTGTCAGTATCTGCTTATGCTGATGATGTCACAGTTTTTATTACAGGTCAGGAAAATGTTACGGTTTTAACTAGGAACATTGAACAATATGAAAAGGCATTCTCAGCTAGTGTAAACTGGGGAAAAGGTGTGGTATTTATTATTGGACAGTGGGTGGGACTAGGACCTCCACAGATTCCTGGTGGGTTACAATGGGGTAGGGAAGGGCTGAAAGTTTTAGGTGTCTTTTTAGGAAATAATCAGTTTTAGATGAAGAATTGTGAGGGAATGCTGGAAAAGGTGATTGCCTGATTGTCAAATTGGAAATGGCTATTACTCAAGTTGTCGTACAGAGGGAGAGATTTGGTTGTTAATTACCTAGCTGCCTCTACACTGTTGCATAGGATTATCATCATGGAGCCACCTGATGAACTGATCTGCAGTGTACAGCGAACATTAGTGGATTTATTTTGGAGCAGGCAGCACTGAATCTGGGCAGCAGCACTTTATTTACCTGTCCAGGAAGGAGGCCAAGTTTGGTGGATGTGAAAAGTCATATCCATGCTTTCAGGATACAAGCAGTACAGAGACTCCTGTATAATAAAGACTTGACTTGGGCCCAAACTGCTTGTTGTTTTCTGTGGAGGGCACAAGGTCTGGGATTGGATAAACATTTGTTTTTAATAAAACTGTAGGAGGTGAGATTGTCTGAGCTTACACCATTTTACAGGTCTATGCTACAGACTCAGATAACTGTTTTTAAATTGGACCGGGACTTTGGTCACCGAGGACATTGAGTTACTGAAGAACCTTTGTTTTTCAATCCAATGATCCAGACCAGACTGTTGTCCTACATGCATGCATGCTTACTGAAGAATAGCATTGTAAAACTAGGGCAGCGAATAATAGTTGGAAATTAGTGGAGGCCCTCAAAGAGGTAACAGGCTTACGGTCATCAAGAATTACAGCAAAGTTGTTGGAGGAAGTTTTTAATGTAATACCAAGCAGCTACCGAGAGATCATCACAAGGAAAGAAATTAATCCACCTGAATCCAGAAGTGGGTGGGGAATGTAGTTTTTTTAAGATGTGCAAGACTACAAGGCCTTTTAAAACTTCTTAAGGCATGGTTCGGGAAATTCAGTGAGGATTTCTCTGATAAGGTGTTCATTGGAGTATGGATTTTATATGAGGAGGAAAGTGTGTTTATTAAGTTATTTGATTGGAACCTCAAAACTGGCAGTATGAAGACTAGGAAGAATAAATGTCTACAATTTTCAGCTACTGACCCTGGAATGATGTTTAGGAGATTAGTGGCAGGAAGGCCTAAAGTGGAGTATGCATATTCTTATACTGATCATCTTATAAATTATGTTAATGAGTTTTTGTGAAATATGGTGTGTGAATGACGTTTTATGCACTATTTTTTATGATGAGATGGTTCTGAATTATTTATTATTAGTAATGGATGGCTTTTGAAATGTAATATTAAAGAATTATTAAACATATCTCTCTCTCTTGGCATGGTCAGCATCCAGTTGAAAAAAAAATTTTTTGTTTTTAAACATGTAGTTTTCACAAGTGCAAATTGTGAAGCTATATTGAGCTCAGTGATATCCTGATTAGATTAAATTATATTCACACACCATTAAAAGAACCTGCTTTTTTTCTCATGAGAAACAAAACAAGTCTTAGAGAGGAAGGCAAGTGCATTTGTCCTCTACCTCATCCCCTCTGAGCCATTTTAATAATTTATGAGGCTACCCATCAATTTTAAGGTGCTTGCCTTTTGTGCCCCACTTCTTTTAAAAACCATAATGTTTTTATTACATAGTCAAGCACACAAACGTGGTGGCTGGTTAAGCGTCTGATGGCAAGCGATAAACACAGCAGTTATCTCAATTCCTGAACTTGTTGCGAGTTCTTTAGTGTCGCTTTGTACTTTATACTGTTTGTCAGAAGCTTGTAGGCTTATCTCAAGGTGCACTTTCTTGCCACGTTTTCTCATGCAGAAGACACTTCATAACAGTACCCGCCTTTCAATGCAGTAAAAGTAAACAGTCATAAATTGCAGAATAAAAAAAAAAGAAAGTATGATGCTCTGATAGTATGATGCAACCTTCTGTTAAATCTGTCAGAAAGAGAATGTCAGACAGAGATGGTTGTGCAGGTACCTATATTTAGAACAAAAGCACTTTCTCAGGTCTGATTATGCTATTCTTGTTTAGCAACCAGCATAGCACCTGGGGGTCTCCAATTAGTTCAGGTGGGGAGTAACTTGCTCAGGTGAATGAATGATGATAAATATTGCATCACGTAAAAATACCTTTAGACCTTATTGGACAGGTGTGTCTCAGGGGGACTATTTTCTTAATTCACAATGCAGCCATTGCCATTGTTGCACAATGAAAATGGTTGCGTCCTCACATTTGAATAGGTTTAGTTTTGCAAGGCAGGCTTATTTGCATGTAATGGGGGCAATTAGCTGTATATCTCCAGACACAGGTTCTTCGGTAAAGTAAGTACCTAAAGATAAACAGCACAAATCTCTGGACAGTGATGATGTTTTACAAGCAAATGCAAATATAACTCAGGAAAGTAATAAAGCACAGAATATAATAATATATACTGTATGATACAAATTTTATATAAAAGTCTTAAATGTTTACACACCAGCACTGTTGTTTTGAAATTTCGCAGTCTAGATGCACCCTGAAGTCACAAACATCAAGAACACTTTAGAAATCAAGAAAGTATAACTAAACAACACATAAAACAAGCAAATTATTAAAGAAAACAGCAAGCTGATGATTATTGAATGTAATTTAGCAAACATATTTTATTATTAAAGGTGTAGTGTTAGGCTTATGTCCCACTAGCGGCACCAAACAGGACTAGGGATGGGCGATACCACTTATTTTCTTTTCGATCCGATACTAATATTTTCAAGTCCAATATCGTCGATACCGATACTTCAGTTAAAAAAAAATTTGCGATTACTTTGGATAAAATGGGTAATTAAAAATAATATTTTTAGTCATTATTCAAGACATTATTATTATAATTTTTTTGCCTAAACAGAAAATGATTAGACTTCTGTTTTGTTTAGCCTTACAAAAATTAACCATTTCACTACAGTAACTATAGTTTAACCATGGTATTTAGTTAAACCACAGTTACCACCAAGGGCGAGGCTAGCCCTTGGTGGTAGCTCAGCACCCCTAATACTTGGAGTAAGAAATGTTGTTATTCTAAAATTTTTGTTCGTCTTTGACAAGGTTAAATAATGTCCAAAACATACTCCGTAGTTTGTGGTTTAAAATGTATGTGTTAAGGATGAAAATGAAAACATCCCCGCTTAGCAAATGGTGTCATCCTCTTCTCTTCTTCTACTTCTCCTCTGTACCTGCACCGCTCACACGACCGTCATCCAGCGCGAAACACACGCAGAGTGAGAACCCGTTATGTAGTTGCAGCTGCTCCAAAGCTGTGTCTCACACTTCTTTCCTTTTACCTAGAGTTGTTCCGATTCCGAAACCATATCGGTGAGTACTGGAATCAGTATCCTGAATCACCATGATACACCTATAAGTGTTTATTTTCTGACTATTTTAGTCCAGCGGGTTGCCGCCACTGTGGAGTAGCACAGAACCTGGGTGACTCGACCATAGTCATAAACAGAGAGAAGTAGCGCCGGTTACAATGTTCTTCTGCAAAACGCATGCAGTTCTGTTTATTAACTGCTAGAGCGTGAAACAAAAACAGCAGCGCGACAAATAAACTGTGTACTCTGTTGTTAAAGTTTATCGTTAATTTGATACTCATTTTAACAATCGGGAGTCATGTAAATGTGGTGAAATGCAGTTATTTGCCTCTATCTTTAAGGCTGTTGGATGCCCACGCCCCTTTGGCATTCATTTATTATTGAGCCGCATTTAGGGGGGGGGGTATAAAAGACGCGTGACAAGGGCTGTTAGAGGGTGCGTCATTTGTTCAGCTGCCCGCTGTTTCCGGATTTCTGCTGGTGTTTGCGCAGGTGTGTTTGCTGTGCCGCATGGTGCGGCTGATTGCTGCTTTGGCCGTTCCGTTTCAGAGGTATGGTTTTTGCGTCTTTGTACTCTTGCGTATTGTGTGTGTATATATAGCTAATTGTAATGTTTAATTAGCTGGGTAAGCTGGTGTCTGCTTGGGTGTGCTTGCTGTGCCGTATAGTGCAGCTGATTGCTGCTCATTGCGTCGGATTGTCTCGGTAAGTGTATCCTCCGTTTACTATGGGTGTGTTCAGTATGTGGCGCAGGTTTTGAGGTGCATGATCTGTGTGTTAATTTCCCATTTAGTGAACATGAAAGTATCTGCTGCTGGATAGATGGTATGGGCTCCGCATGTTGGTATGTAAAACCCACTCATGTCTCTATGGCCACCTTTAAAGGTATGTGGATAATATTTCAATGTTTACTTTTTAGGTGAATGAAACAGCCCATTTGCACATCTCTTCCTGCTCTGTCGCTGCATGGCTTTAAGCAAGAATGCTGCTGTTTTGTTTTGTTTTTGTTTAAATTGCTTTTGTTTTGCTTAGCTTTGCTTTGATTAATTGTGTTTCTTTGCTTTGATTAATTGTGTTTCTTTGCTTTGATTAATTGTTTTGCTGTTTTGTTTTTGTTTAAACTGCTTTTGCTTTGCTTAGCTTTGCTTTGATTAATTGTGTTTCTTTGCTTTGATTAATTGTGTTTCTTTGCTTTGATTAATTGTTTTGCTGTTTTGTTTTAGTGTTTTTGTTTAAATTGCTTTTGTTTTGTTTAGCTTTGCTGTGATTAATTGTTTTGCTTAACTGTTTTTGTTTTGTTTAAGTGCTTTTGTTTCTGCTGGCTTTCGAGCCTAATTTATGTTTATTTTTGTCTCTTCAGGAGCTGGGTATCCGGAGCGGGCAGGCTAGTCGTCCCCATTTTGTGGTGTTTCTCCTTTCACTGAGTACTGTGTGCATATTGCTGCCGTGAACCTTGCTGGAGTGAGTATGTGTGGTGCACGTGTGGGTATTTACTCTTGCAGGCATTATTAAAGCCCTGTATCTAGCCTGCCTTGCTACTGGTAAGCCCCAGCTCCAGAATATTGTTGTGCATTTGCATTGCGAAGTTCCATTACAGCAGTTTTGTGCTGCTTGCCTTTTATAGTGGCACTTTGTTATATTGTATTGAATGCCCTTTTCTTCTGTGTTTTTAACTATTTTACTGTTTTTCATAATAAACATATCCATGTCTCATTGTCCATGTGAGGGGAAATCGAACCTGTGTGCCCTTATTGGGTATTTCCCTGGATAGTAGACCAGGGTGGCGTAGTCGCTACTTGCTGTAGTGGTAAACCTCCTTAGAGGGGTGTCATTTGAGAACACACTCTGGGTTTATTTGTTTCTCTACTCCCTTGATCCGCTCCCCTTCGCCACATAAACATGACATCACATGCGTCTTTTCTGGTCAGTCGTCATGTAAACATGAAGCCCTGGCATTTGGACCAGAGTGAAAACAAACATATCACTGTATACCACCAGTATGTGTGGTTTTTTAAATTAATTGTTATTCATTCCTAGATTTATATCTGTTATTTTTCAGTTGTGGCTGACTATCAAACTAGACAATAAAAGAAAGTTTAATGTTTTTCTTTTGCTGTATTTATTCATTCCTCACACACAGAGGATTTAACCTGAACCAGGCTTAACTCCTGAACTCCTAGCATTACTCTCTCTCTCTCTCTGTGTGTGTGTGTGTGTGTGTGTGTGTGTGTGTGGCCTGCCAGTGAGCAATGGACATACGACAGTTCTTTAAAAGAAAAAAAGACAGATTCAGGTGAGAGACTAGGGACAGTCCATAATGACCTCTGTCTTGTTTTTTTTGTTCTTCTGAAAAGTGTTAAGCTAAAGTAACAGATAATGCAAACCAGCTATGTGTTGTTGTATCAAATTACTTATCTAGGCAATGGTCCCCTGCTTTTATTTTTTTTATTTATTTCAAACCCACAATGGAGAATACAGCTTCTCTTGTGAAAGGAATTTGTGATTTAAAAAAAGTTTCTAAGCCCAATAATAATAATAATAATAATAAAGACATTTAAAATGGCACGCCTCTGTGTGCCTTTTGATCATATCCTTAGAATCTGTAAATGGTCTCCATATTTGTGACCTGACAAACTGACCTCAACTCTCCTGCCTACAATATATTTGTGTATGATTGTCAGTGCCAAGGGAAAGAGAGGGAGATGGAGAAGGAGAAAGGGAAAGAGAGGGAGATGGAGAAGGAGAAAGGGAAAGAGAGGGAGATGGAGAAGGAGAAAGGGAAAGGGAGAGCATGCAGGAAGAAACAGGTGAGGAAACAACAACAATAAATTGACATATAGTGAATAGTGGCAAGCAAAACAGTAACTACTCATACTCCTATACTAACCTATTGGCATTAAGTAGCCTTTATTACATTTACTTTTTGTAACATTATTTTACACCACATTTTTTCATAATAAAGGAGGAGGAAAACAACAGGGAGAGTCCATAAGGGATGAGAGGGAATTGAGTAGTGAAAGAAATGAAGAGACAGAGGGAGTGCAACATAGAGACCACCAAGCCAAAGCAGTAGAGACAGAAGAGAGCTGTTCAGACTTATAGGGATAAGGTCACTGGTCCTAAACAGTTAAAGCTGTCTCAATACCCTCATACTCAGTTTGGCACACAAAAAAAGAGCCTTTCAAGAACCATTTTTTGTAAATAATTAACAGAAGATGAATTACATTTTGTTGTCCAAGTTACTTTGATCAATGACAATAAAGTTGAATCTAATCTAACCAATCTGTTGACTGTTGATACAAAAGGAGGCACATGGAGTTAACAGTGAGGAAAAGCAGCTGAGTGAAGAAGGTTTTGTGTTTGTTACAGGGGGCTGTCTGTGTGAACTCTCACAATTAAGCTGGTGCTCTGAAAAGGTCTCAAAAAAAAAAAAGAAAAAACAAATCTGGATTTTGGAGTTAGTTGAACCAAAGTTAAAATGATAAAGTTATTTTTCAATAGACTTATTATTTGTTTTTGTGTGAAAAGAGGGTGGGTGGTGGCAGTGGGGCTCATTGGGTGCTCAGCACCCCTAAAGCTCTGACCCTAGAATCGCCCCTGGTTACCACACAATTAACCATGGTTACTACTACAATATTACTGTAGTAAATCAATGGGTTCAATGGTATAGTAACTTCATGTTAAATATGTATTTAAATTATCAGGTGTCATTACTGTTGCTTTTATTATGCTACCATGAAAATTGTTAATACTTGATTATTATTCTAACTAATTCATAATACACAATAAACTGTTTAATATTTGCATTAATATGAGTGTAGTAATGTTCACGTTAACACATTAACTTGTATTACCATATTTAGCTTACATAAAAATGTATGTTTTTTTTTATATTATTTGTGTAATATTATGTGCTTTTCTGTGTAGAGTGAAATTGTTTTCCTACTTAGAAATATAAATGATTTGATATCACCAGAAAAAGGCACCACGGACAGCAGTAAAGGGCAAAAAAAGGTGATCAGAGGTGCAATAACATGCAGTATTTTCACAAAGTTTATTGCATAAATTACATTTAAATGTATATACATATATTTATGTTTAGCAGGGAAATAAATACGCTTTGCAAATAATTGTTTTTCCAGGGATGCTTGTGTGTCAGACGCTGGAAATGTTCCACCCCTTACTGAAACGGAAAATACGATTGGTTAGCAAATATCCAATCGCGCCTGAAATGAATGTTCTGATTGGTGGATCAGTTCAGTCGAACTGTCTGTCTTGCCAGTGCACCCTAGTGCATCTCCGGGCGCGTTTAGGGAGAATATCAAATATTATTATTTAAATAATAATGAAACACAATTCACTCAACGGTGCTGCGGCACCGCGTTATTAGATTGAAAAAGTTCCGGGTCAAATGCTTGTTTTTCTGGCGGCCACACGTGTCATCAGTTATTTCATGTGGGCATACGCAAAATCCTAAAACAGATAGGATGGAATACGATGTATATATATGCCCCAGACTACACACCAGAAGCTGTTTCTCTGATTTTCTTTCATTACCTCTACAAGGCTCTGATACCTCTTGTTTGAAAGAGCCTAGTGACGGCACAAGCGCTTGTCCGCTTGTATTTTTCAGCATTAATGAATGTTAGGATGAGCGGAAGAAGAAACAGTTCCCATCCTGCACAAGTATTTTCTAATATTGCCTAATCCATTTTATTTCACTTTGAAGCTTTTGATTATTGTTCATGATAACCAAATAATAATACCCCTAGTTAAAATAAAAAAAAAATTATATTTAGAATCAATATTTTTGTGTGAGGATCGATATTTTCTATACAACATCAGTATCGGAAGTATTGATACTTTTAGGATCGATCCACCCATCCCTAAACAGGACTGCATGGTTTCAAACAAGCATCAAACACACTCTCATCTTCCATTGTTTGGAAGTCCCATGCCTCACAGACAATGTTGTTATGATCGACCCAGTCAGGCTGCTCCAGTAAACCCACTGCAACTTTTTTTGGTGCCGCTAGTGGTATTGAAATTATAAATGGCACCATTAACCTTACTGAAAGTGTTTAAAATAACTGCAAATCAGGGCTTTAATAATTTAAATGGGAGATAAGTAAAACAGAGAAAAACAATGTCTATAACTAAACTTCTCCTGACACTCTTTGTGCAAGGCCTGTAAACGTATGCACAACAATGCAGCTGGCTTTTCCTAAATGAGTTACAGTAAACAAAACATACACTGTAATATATCCTCAGTAGTGCACTTGTGCATTTTGCATATTATCTTGTTGTGCCTTCATGCTATGCTACGTGGTTAACAAACAAACAAATAAATAAATAATAACTCCTGTTATAAACTCCCAATTAAAATGTACAGTAAGTATAGATTAATACTCCATAAGAACAATGTTAATCCTTGTGACATGATGCATAATATTAATATGTTAATTGTACACTAACCAAAATGATGAGAAGATGTTGTAAATAGATTACAGGATATAGATGAAACAAACATGTTCATGACCTGAGACTGAAAATTGTAGTATCAGTTACCCCAGTGTGTTAAAACAAATAAATAAAAAGTAAAGTTAAAATGTACACACCCACACAAATCTAAAGTACTAAAGTGTAACACTCTCACTGCATTTGCTTTGTACTGGTTGTTAAAATGCTGGATATGACAGTGTTAGACTGTTTTATTTATTTTTTGGAGTGTGTATGCAATTTGTGTGTGTATGTATGTACTCACACAACTTTAACCTGTACTGTGCTGTTATGATTGAGGGGTGGGTGGTATGGAGGGTTATATTCTGGCTGAGATATAAATTCTTGCTGTAATGAGCCCATGCGGTTAACAGATTTGCTGAGTGTCCAATGGTCTGGTCCATGAGGCTGGTTGAGGCAGCTGCCCACTTTAGCGCAGCTCTTTCTTTTCACTCAGTGACCTAGCACTGTCAGATTACTGTGTGATGGCTGATATGTTGTTCCTGTACTGAGAGTCTATTTGTCTTCCAGTGACAGGCAAGGTGCCAGAGTTCTCTACAAACATGGGAAAGTTGTGCTAGCTCAGTTATTTTTTCAGCAGTGACTGAGGCCATCAGCATTTAATGTGGACTTGCCACTCTAAACACTCCATAGGCAGTGAAGGATACATGCTCCCAGATGAAGGTATCTCAGTAGACAGTATGTGATGCAAACATTGGATCACATTGCCTTCATCCCTTAATCCGTATACAGCATTGTCCTGTTTTTGGAAGCAGCCATATGGTGCGCCTCAATCAGCTCTCTAGTTCAGAAGTCAGGCCACTGATCAGGGAGTCAGCCATTTTAAGGGCTCAATTGCAAAATTGTTCTAGTGCACTGAAACCTTCGCTCCCTAAAAGAATATCACAATATACTGTAAAAACCAGGAAGCATTGTTGCACACTATGTTACTTTAACAGACATGTTATCATGTCTCCTGAAGTCTCTCGAGTCATTAGAAGACAAGCACTGTTCCAAAACTATGAAGTCAAAGCCTTATTTTTTCTTGTTTTTAACTCTTTCCCCACCAGCGTTTTTAAAAAATGTTGCCAGCCACCGCCAGGGTTTTTGACGATTTTCGCTAAACTTTAATGGCCCGCAGAATATTTTGTTCCATGAATATATGAAGATGCTATATATCAAAATAAAGACCTGAGCCTCTGCTTTTAGGCAAAAAAAAAAAAAAAACGATTTTATTTTATCTTCATTTGTTCTTTTTTTATTGCCACTTGAACAGAGGTAGGTTTTGTCAAAAACAACATTTCGGACAAAAACCTGAGAAAAAGGCATTTTTATCAAACAAGTGCTTTAGTATTAGTATGGTGTTCCACTTCTTCACGTTTGAGACGATCGCAGTCTGTTTCTTTGATCAAAGAGTTGTATGGAATGATATTCCGGACATTATTCAAAAGGAATTGCAAATTGTATTTGCAATTGCGTTTTCAATTTGTGGATGCATAAAATGTGACATAATCCAAACGCAATTGCAAATCGCGCATTACCGTTTGCATTTTCGTTTAAGCGAACGCACAGTGACTGCCAAATTTCAAATGGAAAAGCAAAGTCCGTTTGCAACTGTGTTTCCCATATCTTACGAGTTTTGGCCCTGTCATATTTAAATAGCAATTTCAATTACCACGTCTGCTTTTTCACTTTCTCAGCGTCGCGTATGTAGCCAGCCAAAACTCAAATGGAATACTAATTCCCTTAGTATTTCCATTTCCGATGCCTTACATGGAAACCTGTCAATCAGGGTCAAGGGTGGGATTATGCTATGGGGCGTGTTTGTCTTGGGAAGTGACGTCACTCACAGTCGACGGTCAAGAGGTGATGCCCTGAACAGACGCCGGTTTATCAAATCAAATCAAATCACTGTATTGTCACACTACCATGTACACAAGTGCAACAGTAGGTGAAATTCTTGTGTGCAGTTCCGAGCAACATAGCAGTCATGACAGTGACGAGACATATACCAATTACAGTAAACAACATACTTACACAACACAATTTACAAATCAAATGTACACATACTTACACAACACAATAATTATATACAATGTACAGTAAACAATACACACAATATACAATACAATAAGTAAAGAGTATATGAAATATATATATATATATATATATATATATATATATATATATATATGAAGTAGTATATTGAGGAGAATATGTTGACAGTCCAGTGTGAGATTATAGATGAATAAAGTGCAGTGCTAATTATTGATCCTGATAGACTGTGAGTGACGTCACTTCCCAAGACAAACACGCCCCATAGCATAATCCCACCCTTAACCCTGATTGACAGGTTTCCGTGTAAGGCATCGGAAATGGAAATACTAAGGGAATTAGTATTCCATTTGAGTTTTGGCTGGCTGCATACGCGACGCTGAGAAAGTGAAAAAGCAGACGTGGTAATTGAAATTGCTATTTAAATATGACAGGGCCAAAACTCATAAGATATGGGAAACACAGTTGCAAACGGACTTTGCTTTTCCAATTGAAATTTGGCAGTCACTGTGCGTTCGCTTAAACGAAAATGCAAACGGTAATGCGCGATTTGCAATTGTGTTTGGATTATGTCACATTTTATGCGTCCGCAAATTGAAAACGCAATTGCAAATACAATTTGCAATTCCTTTTGAATAATGTCCAGAATATCATTCCATAGAGTTGCGTACTCTTTCAAAACATGCGCGCGGGTCTTCCTTACCGTATACCACCTAAAACACGGATACCCGGAAAATTCCGTGTTTGGCGGGGAAGCGTTTTTTCATAAAACCCGGAAAATTCCGTGTTTGGCGGGGAAAGAGGTAATATCTTACATTCATAATTACCATGAAAGGGAAACATCTTTTAAATATTAGAGTTGATAAAAGAAGGTTTAAAATACACTACTTTATATTTTATTCCTTTATTTAATGTAATTTAACTTTAATAATAACACTGTATGTTTCAATATCTTCAATAAAAATGAACAATAGTGTCATTTACAGAGTGATATTGTTGATTAATAATAATTTAATGATTATTTGAATGCGGAAGCTCGTTTACATGTCGCAAGTGAGTCATATGTGTCCCAAAGTTCAGTGGATGGAGAGAACGTCCTTGCCGGTGCCCGAATTAGTGTTCATAATTTACTGATTCATGACATAGAGGGCTAGTGAGCTGATTGAGACGCACCCAACTACAAACATAGGCAGCTGTGTTCTCTGGCAGCATCCTACCTGAAATGGGCAGTGCATGGGAGACTTGACTCGCAACTCGCAATACAAGTAATGCGAGAAAAACAATGTTTACAAACACACAGTTGTTTTTTGTATAAAATTAAACTGTTATATCATGACACTTTTCAATATTAAATGAATAATAAGTATATTTATAATCAACATTTTTATCGCTTCATCCACCATCTTGGATTTATTTGTTTCCACTGTGCTCATCACGGTTAATTCTGGGATCACCTACCCAGGGAAGGATACATGATATCTTACAATTTGCCCACAACAGAATTATTAAACACCTGCCTTTTGCAACAGCCTTCGCGTCTGGAGTGTGCCTATGATGTCTTAAAATACTGCCTCCGGAGGATACTTAATAGGTTTTAGAACAGACCCTTTGTCTCTGGTATTACACTGAAGCCGGATATGCACACTGGATATGTGACCCAGGGAATGAGGAAACTGCTCTTTTGTTGAACTTTTGGGTACCACAGCTACTTGAGCGTGCGGCAAAATGAAATGAAAACAAAACAAAAGGTTCTCCTCCCGGCCTTCAACCGGGGGATGGAGGGGTCTGTTCACCAGCTCCGGAACATCGGGTCTCCTCATCACTGGGTTGGCCGTCTCAGGGGCACTTCGAAGCCTCCCTCGGTTTCTTGGCGGCCGGCCGTGAGACAGGTGGCATCTGCTTCCTGTGGGGGCTCGACGCTGGGGCGGGGCCACAGGGGCGGGCTGTGGCGTAGCCGGTGTAATCATTGTAGGAGGACGCCCTTGGCGACGTGCAGATGGGGTGAAGGATCCTGAGCCGTGCCAGGGCAGGATGTGATAGATAGCCTCCGTCTGCTGCTTCACTGCTGAGAACAGCTGGGCAAAGTCCTCGACGGTGTCGCCGAAGTGACCAACCTGGGCCTCTCTCATCTCGACCAGGTTGAGCCAAAGGTTGCGCTCCTGGACCACCTATGTGGACATTGCCCGCCCGAGAGAGCGCGCCATGACCTTTGTCTTGGCTTGCCTTGGCGCTTGGTGGACATGCAGGAGTGCATGGTGTGCAGGGCAGAGGCAGCTTGTCCAGCGGCACCATAGGCGTGGGCCGTCAGGGACGACGTAAACACGCCTACAGGCCCTGGACGGGAGATTCAGGTGCCTGCGCCAGGTGGGGCATAGGTGCACCGCGAACGCCTTATCCACCAGGGGAATCACCGAATACCCCTTGGCCGCCCCACCATTGAGGGTAGTGAGGGCGAGGGAGCTGAAAGATCGGGACCGGGCAATAAAAGGTGCCTCCCACGACCTTGTCAGCTCCTTGTGCACTTCCAGTAAGAAAGGAACTTGATTGGGACGTGGCTGTGAGCGGGGCCCAATAATCAATCATCGAGCCATGAGGGTTCAGGGGAAAGTGGAGGGTTCCACTCTAGCCTGGGAAAACATGTCCGTCATTTCGGCAACAGCTTGTGAATGGGCGAATGTACCCGAGGGTGAAGCCCAGAGGAGGATGAGCCCGCTCTCCGATTCTGCGCTTGAGAGCTCATCACCTTTGTGGGCCCCAAACAAGAGGTCGAACTCGCCTTGAGACAAGCTGGCAGACTCATCCGGAAGCCCGATTGGGGAAAACGAGCGTGCTGGGGAATGGGAGGTCCGTGAGGGAATGCCCGGCGGAGGTGGTCCCATTGAGTTCCCCAAATTGTCCCCAGTGCTAGCCACGCTGGCCTCAAACCCGTAGGTAAAAGGACCGAGGTGGGGAGCCACTGGGGTGGCTTGCTTTCTTACGAAGGCAAGCCATGACAGCATTGTTGTCATGGTCATGTTCTTGCAATTAGAACATGACCCATCCACGAACGATGTCTCAGCGTGGGCAGCGCCCAGACATGAAAGACATCAATCGTGGCTGTCAGAAGGCAAGAGATAACGACCGCAACCAGAAATAACACACAAACGGAAAGGCATCTTTAAAAAGACGTTTAAAAATATACTCTTTCAGGATTATACTCTTTTAGGGTTCTGCCGAAGCACCCAGGGGCGATCTCTGCAGTGCACCAGTGCAGAGGGGGAGAAGCCACTTAAATACATCATCAGATCCAGCAGAGTTGAATGGAAGCAGTGGGAATTAAGCTCAGTGAATGAAACGCTCAGCTCCGAAGAGAAAATCTGAATGAGCGGTTCGCACGCCAGCTCCTTTATACCCGTATGTTCGGGGGAGTGGCATGCAAATATCACTCGCCAATTCCATTGGCCTTTTATCAAAGATCAGGTGTCTCAGGCTCCCAAAGGTGACTCCTAGTGTCACTACATCGACACAATGTCAAGTGAGTGACAGATAGGGAATGCTTTTTTATTGTGAAGAGAGGTGTTTTCAAACGAAAATGTTTTAGTGTATTAGTTAAATAAAGACTTTCTAACAAGTCAGGCCACTATCGACCAGTCATGCCAGTGCAGCTCCTTTGTACTTGAATGGGGAACACCGAAATCTCAAAAACGATTGGTCAAGGTTACGATCAAAGAACATATTTCAAATCAGCAATAAAAATGTGATAATATTGGAATCATAAATTGTCCTTCTTTACCCCATTTTACGCTAAAACAAAAATCTTTGGCAGCTTGTATAGCTAATGTGTATGTGCATTAGCGAGTTGATTGATAGGCGATGTCTGTATCTAAAAGGTGATTGGCTCTTTTACCTGTAAAGCGGGACTTCCTTTTTTAGATTCGTTGACCGTTGGGCACTAGAGCTCCTTGGTTGGGCGTTCCAGTTTCTCCCATTAATTTAAATAGAAGTGGCCCATCTCTGCTAAATAGTCTCTGGCCTGAATATTCTAAATGACAAGCAGAATGCAGGGACCAATCAGCTATGCGCTTGAATAGTCTTCACCAATGTTAAATAGATGATTAATGAGTAAATTACTTTATTTTTGGAAATCCACAAGTATAAACATTGACTTATTATATTATAATTATGTTGATGTTATTGTTGCTTGAACTGCATTTACATGTGGTTTGAAACAAAAGATAATTAAAATTAGTAGACCAGAGAAAATAAATATCATGATGTAACAGTCAAAAGTTTTTGAAGTCTTATAAATAAAATTCATGGCAAAATGATTCACACAGATAATATTTGGAGAGTAAAAACATTTTATTTCAGATGAATGGTATTATAAAGTGACTTACTGTAAATCTACTAAGCATCAGCAATAGAATGAGGCATCTGTGCAATGCTTGCGCAGTGAGGTGCAAAGGACATTTCAAGTGTAGACAGCATCATTGTTTATAATGGGAGTGATTTGCTTTTGATGTGACGTGATGTGTTATGATGCACCGCGCGCATGTGGTGTAGACAGGGTGTGACAACCATATTGTGTTGTGGTGTGAACATTGCCAATAATGTACCAATTACAAAAAAAAAGTGTCAAGGAATTTTGCTAAGCTTCTTTTAAGGATAATTTGGATGCTTATATCCAGCAACGAGAAGCTGATGGATCCAATTTTGCTCAGGCCTTCCACAGCTTACTGCTGTTCTGCCCTTGAGCAAGGCACTTAACCCTAAAATCCTCCCAGGAAAACCGGAATGACTTACCACAGGATGCTGATACAGTACCAATTTGCTTTGTAAACGTGTGCGGTTTCATTCACATTGGCTTTATAAAAATGCAATGTACATTCTGTTATAATGTATTATGCTACTTGTGACATACTAAACACTGTTAAAACACAGTTGTGAGTTGAGGTCACGGTAACAACAACTGCTGTTTTTATGTTATTTTATGTAACTCTGCACAGAACAAGATGGTCACCCCTCCAACCCAAGCCTCTCGTCACCAACCACACTCTGGTGACCAGCCAGCTGCTGGCTTGTTATATTCACCTTGTGCACAAATGTGGAGATGCAAAACAAAATTTAGCAACAGAACAAAGGCAGACTGAAACATTTGATATAGGCTCCTCTTTTGTAACAAATGTGTTTGTTTGGTAAAAAGCTCCATCTAAGGAATAAATACTTGTGAGGGAGCCAAGGTAACTGCAGGTCTTATCACCAGAGGGGAGAGATAAGGAGTGGGATTCAGTGGACAGCTTGACCTGTCATCTTAGATGTGTGCCTTAGCTACAGATAAAGCTAAGCATTGAACATCCACTTCTGTCGGCTTGCACTATATCTGTGAGCCAAGGTTACTTTTCACTTAAGGCTGCAGCTGTTGCTGATCAGGTATATCACAACACATTAGGTGAATATGAATAATTTCTTCAGAAGCAAGGAGAGATGACTCCACAGCCATTTGTAAATTCTGAAAAAAATATTTGATTTGATACTCTGAACAGCAATTCAATACATTTTTAAAATGCATGTATAGGATTCTTAAAAAAATAAACTATACATCAAAGAAATATTACCGTAAACACTAAAAGTAAAGGTTTTTTGCACTAAAAGTACTGGGAATGTATTTCCTACATTTAATTGAAAACATATGCTACTTGGAATACAATAAAAAAATGGAATACTGTAAGTGAGGGACCAGAGATTTAGGGTGACTTTAGAAATGTATAACAATACAAATTACTAATTACTAAAATGTACAATAATTTAGACTCAAATGCAAGTTTTATTAACCTAATCAAATATCACAACATAAAAGTATCACAATCTAACTAATTTTAGTTAGGACATTTGCAAAGAAAGCAGAGAAAAGCAATACCTATCAGTACAGTTGGATCAGGACACTTTTTAATAAATGCATCATGAAAACAAATGAAACATTACACCTCTACCAAAAAATTTATTGCTCAGTGCTGTTAGGATTCAGACGAGGGCAGACGAGGAGTGAGGATTTAAATGCAGTTCTTTATTAAATCAACAAGAAAACACAGAATAAATCAAAATACAGGGAACAAACAAAACATCCACGAGGGGATAACAAAAATATAAACACTAGAAACATCCACGGAGGGCACGGCAGGACCACAGTCAAAGACAACCATAACATAAATTTGACGACCGACAACGAATGAACAAACAACAGGGCTTAAATACAGAAGGATGATGATTAAATTACATACAGGTGAGAACAATGACACTGGCAGTGATGAGGGCAGGGGATTATGGGAAGTGTAGTTCGGGACAGGTGACAGGGGAGAAACACAGAGCAGACAAAGGGGAATCGTGACAAGTGCAGTGCTACAGTAGCCTATATACATTTGAAGTCAGAAGTTTACATACACCTTAGCCAAATATATTCAATCTCAGTTTTTCACATTTCCTGACATTTAATCATAAAACATTCCCTGTCTTAGGTCAGTTATGATAACTACTTTATTTTAAGTATGTGAAATGTCAGAATAATAGTAATAAATAATTACTTGAGTAAGAGTAATAAAGTATCCAATTAAAAGAGTATCAAGTAGTGAGTAACTCGTTACTTTCACAAATGACATAATAGACATTTACTCCCCTATATTCCATTACATAATACACACTGAACATGTATATATTATATAATAATTATAATATAATAATTATTATTATTATTATTAATGGAAATTCTGACATCATTCACCATCATGTTGTTTCAAACTCTAATTACTTTCTTTCTTCCATGGAACACAATAAGAAGATATTATATAGAATGTTTACCTGAGTCACTATTTACTTTCAGGGAATGTTTAATATATATACTGCATGTGTATATATATATATATATATATATATATATATATATATATATATATATATATATATATATATATATATATATATGGGTCAATGACATGACATGTATTTTTTGTGTTCAAATTTTCCTAAAAAGAATTTTAATAAATACATGTCATATATTAAATTTGTCTACAATATCTCCTTTATAAGAAACCCTTTTCATTTTATTGAAATTCAATAGATTTTTTGAGTTTTGGTGTTTGAATGACCAAAAATGTCAGGTGGTGTGACCGTCCGAACGTACAAGCAGATAACAAAACTGAGATATAAATAGTGTATCGGTCCTATTTCAAAACTATTCTATTACTTAAAAAACTTTTGTCCGAAAAACTTCTACTAATGTCAGGGAGGGCGACCGACATAAAAATGCAATTTTATGCAATGTTCCTTTAAGAAAACCATGTGACAGCATATGACATCACACAGACGACTCCAGAGGACCCCTTTGATGCAGTAACAAGTTAGTCACCCTCCCATAAATATTAGATAATTTGACATTTTTGAGTAATGATGAGGTTGATTCAACTTATCATGTCAGGTGGTATGACCCCTGGAAAACTTTGAAAATGTGTTGTTATTATAAAAATGTGATTTTAAAAAATGTATGTATAACCTTGAGCACATGGTCAAACATTTTTATAGGCATCCAAGTTAATGCCTGTTAGATTTGAATTGAGTTTGAAATGTCAGGTGGTGCGACCAATATGTCAGGTGTCCCGACCAGAGTTACAGTTAAACCAACTAAAAAAACAATTATGTTAATTAATGTTTTTGAATATATTAAATACATTTTAATAAATATATAAAGGTTTTAAGTTGTTTAAGGGTGCAATCTACATATGTATATATATTTTTATTTTATTTTATTATGGTATGAGTGACAATTTAAAGAGCACATTGTCCATCTTAAAGTCCTATTCTTCAAGAATATAGGACTGTATAATCAACATTGATACTAAAACAATTGCATCTTTAAATTAATCTATTTTAATTTGTTTTTGTAGATGCCATTATCAAGCAAGGAGAAAACAGCATGCCATTCAAAGCTGAAAAGTACAGATTGGGACAGTTTGTGCTTTCTGAAAGCATGATTTTGAATAATATTTGAAAATAATTGTTTTTTATCTTGACTTACTGTTACTACTGAATCTATTGAACAGTAGATTGAATTCTTCCCATAATGTTTCTGGGCCCAATATTTGCACTAATTCACTGTTCCATATAAAAGATGTTCTCATTTATTAAATGTGTTCCCTGAGGTTTCAAATGTTATCATAACATGCAGTATTGTTTTGCACTTTCTTGTTAATGAAATTTAATTAAATGATTGAGATACAGTATAAATTGGTCAGAGGATTAAAATAAAAAAGCCAATTGAAACCTGAATAAAATTTATTGACATATCTTTCTTTTTATTTTGTGAATATCAATCATTATTAATCACAATGTCAGGTGGTGCGACCGGTCATGGTCAGGTGGTGCAACCAGCAAATTTACATTTAAATGTATCAATTCCCACTGCAATTGCAAAATGAAGTAAGAAATATAACTGTAAACATTTATATAATGTATACAAATAATTTTTACAGTTAAAAACAAAACAGAAAAAGTCCTTATGGAAAAATGGGTGTTTGAACACACAGAAAAGCAGCCGTTTATATGATTTGGAATAAAAGGGCAATAAATAAAGAAATAGAAAGGGAATTTACCATGTGATATGCATTTTAGACACTACAATGATTCATATTTACAAGTCTCAGTAGTGCTAGGTACATTAAATGTATATTATTTTAAATTAATATATGGTCGCACCACCTGCCATTTTCTGGGTGGTAAAATCAGAAATCTTGTTTAATAATGAATTAATGCTGCCTAAAATACTGTAAAACCAATATGAATCAACACCATACATTTTTTTTGGACATAAAAATGCATTTTAAAACTGTTTTGCTTAAAATATTTTTTTTTTATCTTGAAAATCTTATTTGTCATTGACCCACACACAAATATATATATATATATATATATATATATATATATATATATATATATATATATATATATATATATATATATATATACAGTGCATCCGGAAAGTATTCACAGCGCTTCACTTTTTCCACATTTTGTTATGTTACAGCCTTTTTCCAAAATGGATTCAATTCATTATTTTCCTCAAAATTCTACAAACAATACCCCAAAATGACAATGTGAAAGAAGGTTGCAAATGTATTAATAAACACCTATCACATCGCTTCTGAAGATACTGATTTAACCACTTATGGAGTCTTATGGATTAATTTTATGCTGACTTATGTTTGTTTGTTTAGCTTTAAAATGTTGCCACCCATTCACTTGCATTATTTGGACCTACAGAGCTGAGAAATTCTTCTAAAAAATCTTCATTTGAGTTCAGCAGATGAAAGACTTCATACACATCTGAGGTTTCATGAGGGTGAGTAAATAATGAGAATTGTAATTTTTGGGTGAACTATCCCTTTAACGGCTCTTGTCAGATCTGGATGAATTTGTCAATAAGAAGAGAGATTTAGAAACATTTCTAGTAATTATTACAGGGAAATCATGAAAATGTCCCACTAGTACATAATATATAATGCTGAAATATTATGCCTTCTTTTGCTGTATCATAGCTTTTAAAGTCCTGTGTTGCACCCTAATTTCAAGTGTACATTTCAAGTACACTCGATGATGGTTAATTTCCCACAATCCACCATGGGGAAGACGTATGAGCTAGGAGTTTACTGCTTCCTTCACTCCTGCAATGTTTTATTTTATTCTGAATGTAGTAAATTACTTTTTGCAAATAATTTCTTGATTAAAATAACATAATAACATAGAGACATTTTAAAATTTACTCTTTATTTGATCAAATTTGTTTACTCTTAATATTAACACACAGTATATATTAAAAACGACAAATGAAGATTTATTGAATTAATGTATTATTTAATAAGAATAACTAATAAGGCCCAAGTATTTAAAAATGTAATATGTGAGTTTCTGCACCAGCCCCAGAGCTACGACACTCATGTCCGAATTCACTCATATCGTTCACTTACTGCTGAGATATAGTGCACTAACTGCCATTCACTCTATAGGAAATAGTGAATGAGTTAACGATAGTGGACACAGCCACTCTCATCGCCAGGATCGCCTAATGCCCGCACATCTTACACGCGTGCGCCCCACGCACCTCGCTGTGCATGCATAGAAATGCTGTCTGTTCTCGCTCCAGTTGTCCATCACATGAATAGCAGTGATTAACTTGGATGTTTATATGGATTTATACAGTTAATCCGCCTGATGTAGCTGCGATAGTTTCCAGTACCCCAGCGAGGGCACCGAGTAAATGGATAAATACTGCTCATGACATGCGGGACAATGCACACTGATATATTGCTGCACTAATTTAAAACGTAAACTTAAAAACTGATGTCATAAGACCCCAGTTACAGAATAACCCTGAAAATCTCATTACACAGAAAAGCCAGCGTTAGAATTAGAGCCAAAATGTACCTCAGCGTGCTGCCTGAAGTTGGAGCTGTGACTTTAATCTTGAAATATCAGCTTGTCTTGGTGTTAAATGAAGGCATTGCATGATGAAACTATTATTTCTTTTCACTGTGTAGAGCGAAGAAAGTGGTTCACTTTGAAGAGTTTGATGCTGCTCACTGATGACTTGAGTGACAATCTCATTAATCAAGTAGGAGCACAGCAGTGAACTTCTGCTCTCGAAAAAGTCCCATTCAATAATCTCTCAATAAATTACACATTAATTCAAATTAAACCCATTAATATAACGACAGTAACACCACACATTGTAAAGAAGTAAAAGTAAAAAAAAAATCATTAGAAATTGACTTGAGTGAGAGTAAAAAGTACCCACTTATAGACCTACTCTAAAGGTACAATTTTCCCCAAAACATTCCTCAAGTAAATGTAACGGAGTAAATGTAACACATTACTACCCACCTTTGGTACCAAATTATCAATTTAGCATGATTATTCAAGGATAAGGTGTTGGAGTGATGACTGCTGGAAATGGGGCCTGTCTAGATTTAATAGATTTTTTTTTTTTTAAATATCCTGTTTCACTTGTATGTTCAACAGTTTACAGAGGCAAAATAGTGACTGGAGTTCCATGTCTAAGGCTGCAGTTTTTCAAAGGCCAGGTTATTATGATGCTGCTTTGCTGGGAGAGAATGTTGTTTGTTCTTCTTGCTATATCGTCCTCTGCATCTCTGCATGGCACTCAGTGTAAATTAGTTTGTGGATAATGAAAGCATTTTTCCCCTTTTCTCCTCCATCTCACGAATACATGTAAGGTTTCCTGACCTTACCTTATGTTGGTGATAGCTTGGGCAAGAGCCAACCATTTAGAACACTTTTCAGACAAGGAAGAAAAAAAACAAAACAGGGACTGGGCCATGAAAAACTAGGTTGGCCTATAACATGGGCATTTGCTCACATGACTGGAGGGATAAATTAAGCTTCTCTCATGAATCTTCACTGTCATGAGAAAGGAGGTGATTCCTCTTGGCCTAACTGAAGTCAGGCTTAAAGTCTGCCAGTATCTTTCAATGAAAGCACATTCGAAGACACAAGGGTATTTATCCTCTTCCTACTGAATGACAGCCGGAGAGAGACACATGCCAATAGCTTGATGTTTCAATTAACCATGGCGAATGCCACATCCCTGCCCCTCCTAATGATGAGCAAAGACAGAATTATTTGGCCCCAATCCACCTCCATGGGTGAGTGCCTAGCACCTAAATTCTGGGACAGCTAGTCTGACCATTCATTGCTCTAGTGCAAAAATATTTCTCAATACTATATATATATATAAAAAATTATAATATTAATAAAATAAAAGCATAGGTGTCGTCTGGTGGTATTGACTTAAGACAATAAAGTAAAATAGTATGTTGAATCAACAACTTTATTTAGTCAATGGCAACACTCAGTGCTTAGTTGATCTCTTTATTCATACTTATATGTATACAATACATTCTTTTTATTGTATTGCTGGCCTGACTGCCACTTTTATTAATATAAACAGCTAATTAATTTGGAAATGATTTGATAAAAGAAGAGGGAACAGTATCAGGAAATGAGGAGAGCCATTTCTGTTTTGCATCAACACATCCATGGCTCATATATGCATGTACTGTACCGTGTGCAAGAACCCCTCGACCACAGCTCAGATTACCATATACATAGCTTTTATTGACAACATTTCTGCATTCAGTATTGTAATAGTGTCATATTTCAAACATCTCATTTGAATATTTTGTCAACAGCAACACACTATTTGGATGCTGTTTTTAATTGGTATTTGCAAATAACCTTAAATGTTTATGTCTTACAACTACTGCAAAATGTATGCAAATCTGTACGCTATAAAGAAAATTATAATGCTTATTCACTTCGTCTATGAAGATTCTGGCAGATTCATTGTCTAATTATGCTAATACAGCAGAAAAGACACCAGAGCTGAGTTGACTCTCTTTGCTGCATGTGGTGACTGAGAACTTTTTGATCTAAATTTAGATGTACCATCTTGCCCTTCAACAACACCCAATCAATTCCAGTCACAGTTGGACTTCAGAGCCTCACCAATCAGCAACGGCCTCCTCACTTTGCCAAATAAGGGAAGGTTTTGTTGGCACCTTAAAAAATAAAAAAAATAATAATAAACAACAGACCTAGAGAAGGATGAGGCTTCTTTTCCTGGGCGAGTTTTGGGCGTCTGCCCTGGCCATCTGGGGCGGCAAAGAATGTAAAGGAAGCAGCCAAAGACTCTGAGGGAGAACAGAAATCTATGCTTTTACAAGAGAAGAATAGCCCTGCTGTTAGCTAGAGCTTTTCCAGGCCAAAATATTTTCTGTTTTCCCAAATGATATTTAAAACACATTTTCCCTAATTTTTAACTAGCACAAGAGCAGTGTGGGACATGGTCCTTATTTCAGTGTCAGTTTCAAAAGCTGAGGCTGAATACAGAACATGATATTCTGGGCTTTCAGAGAATGACTAACTGACTATTAAGAAGTTAAAAGTGTAAATTATGCCTGGGGAAAGAGCATCGAAGATCTTGGGTGAATCTTAAAAACCTATCATGGGAAAAGTTATCTTGCTTAAAGAAAATGAAGCCTACAATAAAATCATGAATTGTTCCCTTTTCAAAAAGCTACACTTCTGATGCTGCGCTGAAAAGCGCTTTGAGAACAACTTTAGGTGTGACCAGCTGTGAATATGTATGCAACACATCAATGAACATTGACCGGAATTTATAGCCTCTGCCAGTGTAATCATTGGATGCACCTGCGGCAGGGCTATAAACAGATGCGTCACAGGCGCATTGTCAGATCTTTTTTCTTCAGATCATTCTGTATATCATTCTGCTCTCAGTCAAAATGCTTCGCGCTCGCCTTGCTTACTTCCGGGAGTCGGCAAGCACACTTTGTTCGTGGGGCTCTCATATGGATCTTGCTGAGGAGCGAGAGACGGGTTCGTCCCTTTCGCTCGCTCTCTCCCCAGACCCAGCTGGTCCTTCCCGTGATCTTCTCAGGCGCCTTTTCGGTTCATGAGGGGGACCTTGAATCTCTTAATTCTTTCAGACTTTGATTTACCCACCTCTGAGCATTCCGGGCATGATAGTAAATCAGCGGAGGAATTGCTCGATGTGAGTACTCATGCAGTGGCCAAGATTCAATTAGACTGGCCACCGCATGAGTAATCACATCGAGCAATTCCTCCACTAATTTACTATCATGCCTGGAATGCTTTTGCTGCTCTGCACACTATGGCAGTTTTGCAGGCATACCAGGCTGACCTGCTAAAGACCTGAGTGCGGGCATCACACTCGACGAGGAAGCTTTCTCTGAGCTTCGTCGAGCCAAGGATCTATCTCTCCCTACGACCAAGCAGACAGCCCGTGCCATTGGCCGGTATATGTCTGCTTTGGTCAGCACAGAGAGACACATATGGCTCAACCATTCGGGCATCAATGATAAGGACAAAGTTTTCCTTCTTGATGCCCCGATTTCGCCTTCTGGCCTATTCGGGGACGCTATGAATACAGTTATCTCCAGGTTCCAGGAGGCGAAAAGCCACAAGAAAGCATTTGGGCAGTTTTTTCCTTCGACCACCCAGACCCGCCCCGGTCCTGCTAGAAGGGAGGATCAGAAACAAAGCATGGTTAGTGGTGCTCCCCCTCGTAAAGACTGGGGACAGGCTCGTCGCCCTCAAAAGCCCCCATAGCAAGACCTCAGGGAATTAATTTTTAAGAGGAAGAAACCATGACGGTCTTGTGCCCAGCCTTGTAGGGTTAGCTCCCCTCGGGACGGGGCGCGTGTATCATCCACTTCGCCCCTCCGGTACCCCTATGAAACCTCTCCATTCCCACCGCCTCTGGTGTTTCGGGAGTAAGAGGCTTCCAATGAAAAGTTGGGTGTACCGAACACTCGACATCCCCTCAATAGGAAGTGTCAAAATGAATACCCATCTCAGAGAACCTGGCAGCGTGGAAACTTCTGCCAGGTATTTCTCTGTGGTTCCTAAGAACAGTAGAAAAAGGCTACAGAATTAAATTAGCTCGCCGCCCTCCGTGTTTCAGCGGCGTGGTCCCCACTACCATAAAACCGGAGCAGGCATGTCTACTGTGGGAAGAACTACAAAATCTCTTGGTCAAAGGGGCCATAGAACGTGTTCCCCTTCCAGAGAAAGAGTCAGGTTATTACAGCAGATACTTCCTGGTTCCCAAGAAGGGTGGGGGGTTACGTCCGATCTTAAATCTTCGAGGCTTGAACCACTCAGTCAGGGTGTTCCAGTTCAAGATACTAACTATCAAGACGGTCGTGTCACAAGCCCAAAATCACGATTGGCAGGTCACGATCGGTCTCATGGACGCATATTTTCATATAGAAATTCTGCCACAACACAGGAAGTTCCTGAGGTTCGTTTCGGGGGGGAAGCTTTCCAATATCGGGTACTTCCGTTCAGTCTAGCCTTATCACCCCGCACATTCACGTAATGCATGGATGCAACACTGGCTCCTTTGCGACACCGGGACATCCGCATTCTGAATTACATTGACGACTGGCTGATACTGGCACAGTCACAATAACTGGCTTTACAGAACAGGGATATCTTCTTAGCTCATCTGGTTTCTCTGGGGTTGATGTTCAACGCCAAGAAAAGCGTCCTCTCTCCCACTCAGAAAATTACCTATCTGGGAATCATATGGAATTCGATCACAATGCGGACACAATTGTCTTCCTGCTCGAATCGAGTCCATTTAGAACACCCTGAGCAAAGTCAGGCTAGGCCAAGGTTGCACTGTTCGTAGGTATCAAGGACTACTAGGTCTCATGGCAACTGCGTCCTCGGTGATCCCTTTGGACCTTTTGCACAAGAGACCATTTCACTTGTGGCTCAAAGCCAGGGGATTTCATCCAAGGGCCAATCCCCTAGGCTGATAAGGGTTACGAGCCATGTGTTACGTACCCGTTCTACGTGGTTCAGACCCGGTTCCTAATTTTGGGTCCCATTCTAGGTGCGTCTTGTCATCGCAGTTTGCTAACGACAGACGCCTCCCTGACGGGCTGGGTAGTGGTCTTAAGTGGTCGTCCAGCTCAAGGGGAATGGGAGGGTAATCAGCTTGATTGTCACATTAACTGTCTCGAATTGATGACTGTATTTCTGGCTCGGAAATACTTCCTCCAGAGGCTGCCTTGTCTTGGTGCGGTTGGACAATACAGCAGTAGTCTCTTACATAAACCATCAAGGAGGATTTTCTGGCACGTCGGGTTCTCCTTTGGGCCCAGGGCAAGCTCCTGTCACTCAGGGTGGTTTATATCCCTGTATGCCTGAATGTGGGAGCAGATTTACTGTCCAGAGAGAAGATACCGACAGGGGAATGAAAACTCCGTAGTGGAATAAATCTGGGTGAGATTTTAAAGGGCAGAAGTGGACCTCTTCGCCTCTTAACAGACAGCGCAATGTCCCCCCTACTTCTCTCTGAGTCACCCAGCGCCCCTTTGGGTCTGGACACAATAGCGCATACATGGCCCAGAATGCATCTGTATGCGGTTTCCCCCTCTTTTTCTGCTCCCGGGAGTCTTGGCCAGAGTTCGCCAGCAAGGGTCTTGCCTCTTATTAACGGCGCCATGCTGGCCGAACAAGGTATGGTTCTCGGAGATAATATCTGTCTCGGGTTACTTAAGTGTAACCCTTGTTCCCTGAAAAAAGCAGAACGAGATGCTGCACTTCATTGCCACACTGGGATGGCCAAGGACTGCTCTTCAGACAAAATACCTGACGATGCGCCTGTGACGCATCTATTTATAGCCCTGCCGCAGGTGCATCCAATGATTACACCGGCAGAGGCTATAAATTCCGATCAATGTTCATTGACATGTTGCACACATATTCACAGCTGGTCACACCTAAAGTTCTTCCCAAAGTGCTTTTTTCAAGGAACAAGGGTTACACTTAAGTAACCTGAGACGTTTTACATTGTGTTACTATTTTTTATAAAATAAAGAAAATTTCTCAGATTAACTACACATTAGCATAATGCACAAATCTCATTGTCAGATACGATAATACTGTAATGCAAATAAATAAATACACAAATTAAACATTTTATAAAAAAATCAATACATTAAACACATTTTACAGTATTTTACATCATAGTAGTTTTTGTAAATCAATCTATTCCAGTAATATACATTTACATATGACTAGTAATGAGAATCAAATGAGAAAGATATTTGAGAATAATGATAATTAAATAAAATAATTCATTGTTTTTGATTGTTCCACCCATTTCCAACTTTAACAGTGCCTTACTTTTCTTCTTTCAACAATAGCTTACAAACAGTTGGAGATAATGAAGTCTCCTTGGGCTGGGACAAAATTTAAAGATTGCAGCTTGGAAGTGATCAAAAGTGGCCTAAAGCCAAATGCCTTTGTAGATGTTTTTTGTGTTCCCACTGATCTGAGGGTGGGCACAATGAAGGAATGCACAATTTATGGTCTCTTTTTGGTGAATAGGGCTTTTCAGAATTGAAAGAGGCTGATAGCAGGGTCTCTATGGGAGTATGAATGCAAGAGCTGAGGTGTGCATAAAATTTCCATTTGCAAAAATACCAGGGCAGAGCATCACATATCTGATCTAATTCTTGTACAGTAATGTATGTTATTCAAAGACTATACATTTTGTATGCCGGAACCTCAAAGGGAATAATCAATAGGCTCCCATTTTATTCAGCCATTTTTTTTCTTCATTCTGATATACCAGATTCTCATATTGCCAAATACATCAGTGACAGCTGCCTTCAGGACCTGTACAGGAGTGTTCCTGCATCAGCCAAACGCAGCTTGATGCAGTTTGCAATCCCATGTGGGATATAGGGATATTTTCAGCTCTGTTGTTACAGGTACAGTAAGAAATATGTTCTTCACAGCGTCTGCATTACTGGAGCACAGCCAGTAAATATGTGCACTGATGACATGAGTCAGGGTGACTCAGAATTTGGCTGCAGTTGGGAAAATAAATATTCAAGGGCAAGCTAGAGTTTGCACTTAAAATGTGTAAACTAACTGTTTTACAAAGTACAAAAGAGCATAAGGTTCATTGGAGTTGAAATGGAAAGCAGTTCTGGTGAATGGCACTAGAGTTAGCAATGAGAAGAGGAGGAGTCTGTAAAGCAGTAGATGGAAAAGAACTGATTTTACAAAAGCAGTTAATGTGTAATAATTGAAAATTAATAATTAAATATGAATACTGTATTTATGGTTTCTGTTTAAGAGGCTAACAAACCTAATTAGTGAGCGACTGAGCTGGCTTTGCTGCCAAACTGTGAAAGTTAGTTAATCTGCGCAAGCATGAAAGTAGTTTGTTTTAATGGTAATAACACTAGCTCAAGGTTGTCTCCATGTCCGAAGCTGTGCATATAATTACTCCTGGTAGACTTTGGAAAAAGAAATTCTAGTAGAGTTGCTATGACCATTTTTTGATCATCTCACTTGTCAAAGTTTGAAGAGTGGGTGAATGACAAGCAGCTTTTAACTGAGGTATGTTATGTTGATATCATAAACTATTTTGAGTTGTTATGACAGTCAACAACTGCACAAGTTGAGCCTGAACTATTATGTACTTCAACTAACACTATGGTTGTTGTTCTCCATTTGGAATACTTCAATTGGTAGTTTTATATGGAGTTCGGATCGAGAAAACTGTCCAATGCCAATAAAAACTATACTGTAATGGCACCGCCCAGTGGTACATCAGGAATGTGGAAAAGATGATGTGGGTTTCAAGAAAAGAGTGTCCACATGCTTTAATTGGTCTATATGTATGCTATTTGTTTCTTTAATGTGATGAATGTTCTTTGGTGTTTTAAAATAATTTGTCTATTGCTGTTTGTCAGGACAATAATTCTGATGATAATTAATTTTGCAGCAAATAAGAGAGGACAGAAACTGATGCAATGTTTAAATTCACAAAATTGAAAATAGACACCAACAAACTGAAGGTATGTAATTGAGTTCGACAAGAGCCTTTTCTTCCCTCGCTCCCATCTGGATGCATACAAGTGACGAACCAAAGCTTCACAAGCAGGACACAACAACGGCATCCCCAGGAAGTCCAACCCCTGCCACATTCTCCCACATCCCCTTCCATCTGACACCCACCGTCCATTATTCTATCCTCAGCTCAACCTAGAGGCCTGGGGATACTCAGTAATGCTGCTTCATTGATTTATAATTACGTGCTGGCATCCAAGAGTAGAAATTACACATGTTGACAATGGGAGCACTACTTGTTCAAGATGAGGTAAAGGTCATCTTTTAGATGCTGTGGCTTTGTTTCTGGAAAGGCATATTAACATCCAGAGTGCATCCAATCCAGTTGGTTAAAACACAGCAAGGATCCTCCATTATGAAATAGGCAGTGCAGTGGTAAAGTGGAGAAGGGGTTTATATATCCTGTAGAGAATAATCTGGGTTGCCATCCCCTGATTTTTATTTCATTCATCAGAACAGATATATTTCGTAATGACACACCCTTTGGCACAACACGACAAATATGCAGTTAAATTCAGGGTTGGCAAACATTAATCCTAAGTGCTTCTGAAGAAAGTGCTTGAGCTGGAATGGAGTGACATCCTCACGACCTCCCTCAGGAAAGCTTTCTCTCAACAACAAGTAATTTTTCAGATTTAACACACCACTCTTCTCCCTAGTTAAATATCTCTCAGCTGAGCATGCCATCTGAAGTGCCTACATGAACTCTATGCTGTGCAAAACTGAATAGATAAAGCAGTGACTTGTTGATTGAATAGATTCAATTTAATGTGATTATTTTTCAAAAAGCTTGGCGCCTCTTTTATTAGGAAAACACATTAAGAAAACACATTAAATGGAAATTTTTTATCTCAAACTCATTATTTCTTTATACCATGAGTGAGTATTTCTAAGCCTGTCCTAATAATCCCTGCTGAGTAAGACCTAATATCTCCAGACCAGTCAGATAGTTCACAATACCTCTGAGCTTTAGTTTTTAACTGTATGGATGAGCCTCACGCCCTGATAGATCCAGCACTTTTCTGGGCTCTAAAGAACAAGCCAGTCAATAACCTAAATAATACTCAATGACTGCAGTGAAGCAAGGGGAGGTGAAGGGAAAGAAAATGGTCATCAAACTACTCTAAACCAGATAACACTAACAAAACCACTGACCCACATTGATATGTTCTTAATTTAACTTGAATCTGCACAACTGGGCAACATCAAATAGGTCAGAAAATTAGAACCCCCCCACCCCCCCTATTTAACTGGCCTGCTTTACCAGTTAAATAGTAACCAAACATGTCATAGTTTGGTTATACACTTTTACTGACAATTTCAGGAGCCACCATTGTGGTTTACAGTGCTATCTATGGTTTCAGCCCAGTAGGAAAATGTTTGTCAAATCCCCAATTACCATCATTTATTTCAAATGATTAGTGTCAATAATTGCTTGCCTATTAATGAAATGATATATAAATCAGGTTTGATTAATTGGTTAGGTTTAGACATATTAGCCAATATCACATCAAAACATGTTGGGGTGTTACTTTATGGTCCATTTTCAGCTAATTGCATTTTGGGCCATTGTTACAAGCATCATCGACATGCTTCTGCCATGAGACTGCCTTACTCTGTAACAATGTATGGTTTAGTTGTAATTATCTGGATGTGGTTGGAGAAAAGGTGCAGGCAGCTAACCCTGTTTGTATCCTAACGGTGCAAACATGCCTTCACAAATCATGTTCTGATCTTTTTCTTGGGATAACATGGGGTTAGGGCATGAGCAGATCTGTATTAGGTTTGTGCAAATCTATATATATATATTTTTTAATTGACTTTTCAATGGGTTTCCTGATACTGGTTGTGTAACCCATCCATCCATCGATCCATAATTTACATACATACATCTAGATCAAGAATGACTAGTTTCTAATCTGTAAGATAAAAGACATTAAATTACAGGTTCATAATTTCATTTTGGAGGTCTACTATAATAGGTGTACATGCTTTAATGTTCAAGAAACACATTTTTTTCTCATACTGTAAATTGCTGCCTTATCTCTTTTCACCCTCTGTATGAAAAGCTCTGTTTTAGCTCCTGTCTTCACCACCCTTTATGAAAACCCCAGTCTTCTCTGATTGGTCAGCTGGCTCACAGACACTTGTACCATCCACATTGATTCAGAATGATACTGAAGGCTATGGACTTCAGATGAAGGTCAGCACTTTATCTATGCAGCCAGAGAACCTGAAAGAAACTGACCTCCCTTTGATTCTCTCTCCTCCAATCCTCACCCACAGCTACAATACCCTCGTATTCCACTGTTCCCAATAACGACACCCATTTGACCCTTGCTAATACCTGGTCAACCCACACCCACTCAAAAATATGTCCCACTTCAGCTTGAGTTAGAAACTAGACATTCTTGGTCTCTGCACACCAGTACTGGATATTGACTGCAAAGGCTTTGTGGGTGTAGGGTCACTGTCAGCCACTATTGGTCCTAATCATCCCTCCAATGCCAGTGTTGTCCATGCATTCCCCGAAGCACCTGCTGACATTGCCCTCTACCATTCACTACCATTTTCTCAAACTGTGTGACAACCCTCCACCCTGTCATACCACACAATCCGGTCTGTTCCCTCAAGCACCCCACACATCTTAGGGCTGGGGCTGAAACAGGATGGAAGACGTCCTCTTATGTTAGCATTGCTACAGGCTACATGTTTCTGTTTGGAACCGACCCTGGAAGACTTGGCAGACTGTCTTTGTCTTTTAATTGAAACTCTTTGACGTGTGAAGGTTTTTATTTTACAGTATGAGGCAACACAAATATAGAAAAGAGAAATACAGAAAAGAACAAGATATGAAGTGAACAATTCATCCCTGGGAGTTTTCTCACCATTGAAATGCAAATTTCACATGCATCACCTTGGTATAAAACATGTTGTAGGCAGCAAGGAGGTCAGTATTTTTATCTAATGTATTTTTTTTTTATTATTTGGCAGAACTTTGACAGCATCATGTGCTTAGTGCCAGCTTTTTTTCCACCAGACTTTAGAGACTCTGAGGATTAGCTCTACCATCTGTCTGTATATAGCATGCAGATGTGTTATGTGACTACATGGATAAATATGTTTGTGTGACAGAAAGCAGTGAGCTGTAAGTGCAAAAATCAGAGAAGAACCAGTACTGCCAGATCCCTGCTAAAATTAGTCTATGTGCAACACATCTCTGTGGTCAATCAAAGGTCTAGACTTGCCTTAAGGATCAAATCAACAAGCATCGGAAGATGCCAGATGGGACCAGTCCCCAAATTAAAACTTTTTCCCTGATATTTAGATTGGCAGAAAGGAGTAGGCATGGTTGTGTTTGTGGAGGCCATGCCAACATAACATCACCCTGATGTGCACTAATAATCTGATATCAAAGCCCTGTGACAGAGTCATATAAGCACTCTTGTGAGAGGGTCACTGTGTCTCCAAAATATTAAGAACAAATGTTGACAGAACAATAAGCATTATTGTTGTTTTCCCCTCCCACCTTTCTCTTAATGGACTTGTTATAGTCACAAAGGCTGAATCATAATTTGCAGATAGCTAGAGCTCTTGTCCTACTGAATTGAATTATATTGTATTTAGCCCCTTTGATCTACCTTTGACGTAAATCACATATTTTTGTTCCCTCTTTTTTGAGAAAAAATAAAGGACTTGCAAAATAGAAGTATTGAATTCAAGTAAACATCTGAGGCTCTGAACACACTTATGTGAATGTTTTACAATTACATGAATGCAAATACTTCATGATCACTCAGGAAATCAACATGTTGCTTCCGAAATTTCATGAAACCTGCAAATCAACCCCACTCAGCCAAATTACTAATCACCCACCATCAATTTTTTTGCATCATTCAAATGCAATCACATTTCCCTCTAGCGTCACTGAGAGTGTGTTGCATCAGCTACCTTTATGACAATGGGTCCATTCCACATTCTGGTCCAGGTAATCACATTCACTAGTGGTGTGCAGCAAAGTCATTAGCTGTATCTGTATCTGTTGCTATGGCAAAATTATCTGTATCTGTATTAGGATGTGGGTGGGGCTTAAATGGGAATTGCTTCAAAACTTTTTTTTTTTCAAAGCCCATTTTTAATGTGTTGTTAATTGCTCTCCCTCTTCTTTCATATTGTTAAACAAACAAACAACCAAACAAAAAGTAATTAAGACTAAAAAGAGTTGGTTCATATTGAAAATAAACAACATCAGTATGACATTTTCACTGTCACAAAAAAAACCTAATATACTAACTAAATCAGGTACAATACATATGCAATATCTGGACATGTCATCTAAGTCTAAATACTCATATCCGATTTACCTCATATTTCTGACAATATCTGGCATGCTTGCCAGTGTTGTTCTTGAGGTATGAAACGTCAAGCAATTGTGAAATGTCAAGCACACATTTTGCAAAGAGGAAACAGGAATATTCTGAGTAGATGCACACTCTATGGAACATGTATTCCTCTGTGGAGGATTTCAACTTGTTTTTAGAATAACGTTTTAAATAATTACCTTAAAGGTGCACTCAGTATTTTTTATTTATTTATTTCTATTTTTCATAGGTTTCATGGATTTTAGAAAGTAGCTTCAAAGTAAAGTAATTAGTAATCTGATTACTTTTCCTGTAAAGTAATCAGTAAATTAATATGAAGTAATAGAAGTAATCATTATTTTATTATGGATTATTATTATTATTATTTATTGGATTACTTTTTAATGTTACCTGTTGAACAGTGGTCATGTTTCTTAACATGTCAGCCCCTATAAGGGAACAGTCTCTTTACAACTTTTCAGGGAGTAGATTATTTCTACGTCCCTGCTTTTGCTTCGACGACTTGAGTTGCCATTATCCCATGTACTTCTGTAACACTATTCCTTTATGATTGTGTTGTGTTTCATTGTGTACAGTACAGTGTGAGACGTTTGCTTAGTGATGTCTTTTTCAAGATGCCGTTCCAAAAATGTTTCCACTTGTGAGCGATATATCCCTCTGTCAGATGGCCGCCTGCGCTGTTTTCCATAAAAGGCCAACACCAATCCCATCGATCCCCACTGCAACTCCCGAAGGATCACAGGAGCGCAACTGATCATGAGTGCTTGAAAACTCGAAACGCTTCACTCTCAGCACGCTTTCGTTTTCCATTTGAAGAAACAACCACACTCTGCTGTGTCCACAGTAGAACCATTCACTCATCTGCCATCGCCTCGATGCCTGTCCTCTACAGTGGTTTTTTTAGAGCACATGCTCATTAGCTGACACAGCAACGCAAATAGAAATACTAACATAGAAACTTAATACATTTTAAAATTAATTTGACTTCAAATAAAATGTACTTCATATCATTGTCTTTTAAATAAATGTGTAATCCAAGCAACAAAATTGTATAAATGTTATGTTTATACAAATTTAAAACATAACATGTTACATTACTGTGTTGCTTCAAAATTTACGAAGTAACACATTACACCCAACACTGCACAAGACCAGCCGAATACTACTTGCTTAGTTTCAGTAACTGCCCAGTTATTGGACTGTTTTTGCTAACTGTGATTTGTAAATTTTAACAGTAGCATCTTTAATAAAAACTTTTGCGTTTGAATGATCCGCATACACGCTGTGGATGCAGTATAAGTACATGTTGACATGTATCAAAACTTCCTGATTGCAACTTTAATTGGTGATGTGGATAGAAATGTGATCAGTCACATGATAAACAGATGGGCTCCATAGTGAAATCATCATCTTGGTAGCAGGTTTGTCAATGAATAAATGTATTGGAATTATTTCATGTAAATCATGTAAACCATTAAAAAAAGGGGGTATATGCGGATGATATGGTGTCTTAGTTAATGTTACAGGACACTGCAATATGGGCATCCAATTTTAACTTGAAATCACACCATGTGCAAAAAGTAACACTATCGCCCCAATGAGTTTGTTACCACCACAATAACAAAATAATTCACGTTAAGTATATACAGATGGGTTTGCCAATATACTGCAACTGCATTTTGCATACTTGCGTGAAGTTTGTTTACAGCCTTAGGTATTACAGAGGGGTATTCCAGAAAGCAGGTTAAGTGACTTACCCGGGGTGAGTTTACTCAGAATAAGCAGATAACCTCAGCTTTCTGTTCCAAAAACTGAGGGAACTTTCAGGGTATGTTAGTAGCCACAGCAACTTACCATCTGAACATAACCTGCTTTGAAGTAGGTTATGTTCCAGAGTTACTTTATTTTACGTAGATGTTAGTACGTTTCAGAGGCTGTCAGCGCATGCGTGCCCTTTTAATAGCAGCACAGTAGGCGTGAAAATTCAAATTACAAACAATATTATACTTTTAAAGCAATATTATGGTAAACTGTAATCTTTACTTTACCTCACAAATCTTCTTTACTCCAGCATTTCCAGTCTCACACAATGCAGATTTGCATTCAAAAGTGAACAACCTGTGTACATTGTGCTTTAACTTTTAATACGAAGGTTTTAATACTGTAATAATTTTTTAACACAGAACACATTGGAAAGTCCCCCACACTCTTCACTGTGAAGACTGGACTTATGTATTATATTTAGCCCTTCTAATAAATTAATTTCAATCAATTTCATAGAATAAAATTTGTATAGCACCCACATTCTATTTACAGTTCCTTCATTCAATGAATATTAATGTTATTTATAAAATGACATAGTATCAATATGTTGTTAATATCTGCTAATGAAAAGCTTAAGCAATTAATCACTCATTATTCTTCTTTACTAATTAGGTAATATGTGATAATTTCACAAACCAAAGATATAGAGGTTAGATATTTTATTTCTAATTCATGTAGGCCACTGTAAATATAAATGCACACATTTCCTGACTTGCTCATTGTACTCTCTTTATTATCAGAAAATATAAATGTGACATGCTGCCATTTAGTCACCCACAGTGCCATCATTTAGCTGGTGGTCAGGTGATTCAATGAAAAGATGCATCTTTCTGATGCTCAGCCTCCTCTACTCCATCAGAAACCTGGTCCATCTCTAAATTACATTTTTTGTTTTCTTTTGTTTCTGTTACAGCTTCCTATTAACAAGGAAGAAATGTGTTACTTTCCCTAATGCTGAGATACTGAACATCTATAATGTATAGTCAGACACATGATCTTCAATTAAAACAACATAATTTCATTCCGTACCAAGTTGCTGGAGGCAGATGGACCCTACTGTACATGACAACATGACATGACAAGTTCATGTCTTGGTAAGTTAACCTTGCTTTCTGGAATACCCCTCAGAAGTACCTTTGATGTACCTTTTGTTATGGATACCAGAACCAAAGCTTGTTTCAGAAAGAAACATGTTAATGTTTTCATTACTCTGTGCAATTCACCGTGTTTTCTGTGTATCCAGAGCAAGGCAGTACACCTTTTATTTGAAATTATATTTGAAAGAAAATCAATCAAGTACCTGATCAATGCATCTTTGTCTAGTCAGAGTGCATTGTAGTGACCTTGCCTCCAACATTCTGGTTCATAGGACATCTGTAAACCCCTGATCCCATCTTTTCTGCCATCAAAAAACACATTTTGCATACAAAGCTATCAGGGTGGCCATGAGAGTGCCTTCAGGCGTGGTTTATCATCAGCTTCATTGCAGTGGCAAACCTTCTAACATTGCCATTTGTGCTGATGCATCTGGCTGTGGTCACCTACCCTCCAAACAACCAGTTCTGGTGATGCAGTGAAAGCCTTTTTTTCCCTGGATATATATACTGGTTGATTCTCATTTCCATCCAAGACCCTTGAAGGCCTGTTTCATAACATGCACAGCAGGCAGGCTACACTACTGCCATCGCATAGCAATTACTCTCTATTTATTTAATTATATCTTTCTTTGTGTATGTTTTTCAAAATCACATTTAATGATTGTTTGAAAAAGACAAAACTTTGAAAAGTCAATATTCAGAAAAGTTAATGTATTTTAACAAGCAAAGCATTATTTCAAGAACAACATTGAGTCAAAATTCTAAATTCCAATCTAGAGTGCAAAAATCCCATTACATATGCAAACATAAGCACGCACACACAAACACACAGCCACCACTAGCTTGTGCTATTGATTGTCAGGTTAAAAAGATCTACAGGGATCAGTGATCGTAAGCCAAGAAGAAATGCATTTGTAAATCAAGCAGCCCTCTTAAATTCAGAGCTGCCTCTTCAAACACAAACCAGCAGACCCAGAGACTGTGCGTCAGTCCTGCCCAGCTAGTGCTCAATAAAACATCAAAGACGAAGAACACACAGACATCATCACCCACTCTCTTTATTTTCATACCTGTCTGTTTCCTTTTTTCTCTCAATTCAGCTGAATTCAGTTATGTATTACTGACAAGACAGATTGTTCACCACATCCCCAAAGCATTCGGTAATAGGAATGCAGCATGGAAACCTCTGCATCTCTCTTTCTCATTTACATGATCACACAAACATACTGATAAAAGGGATGATTGGCAGTTCCATGACTTTGTTTATACCTTAATCTGTCTCTCTTCCTATGTAAACTCCTCACATTAACAGACTGCATAGGTCCTTTTATCTAGAGGCAAAGTGTTCTGCTGTTCAACGGTGCACAGGTAACTTGAGCAGACAGAATCATCACTATGGACAGAGGATAACAGAGGGGCCAGCTTCAACAGCCAGGTTTATTTATTATTCAATTATTTTTAATATTTCAGGGCAGACAGAATGTGCATGCAATCATGAATATTTCAGTCCCTCCTGCAACGAGGGGGGGCATTTGTCCACTACTGATTGGAAGAGGGGTTGTGCGCACAATCTTCGACAGCGCTTTGAGACATTCACGCCCTAAACCAAATGCCTGTCCTTCAGTCTGCAAAAAAAATTATATTCCGCAGAAGAACTCATGGGAGAACTGACAGCAAAAGTAATTATGTTGGGCGTGGAACCATCTGAGAGAAACAAACAATACACAGATTTTTCAAAATGACAACAATTGATTGGCCACAAACTCTGAAAGTTGAGAGAGCATCTTAGAGCGTAAATGTAAATATCTCCCCTCATCATGACATAGTTCACACCCCAATCTCCCAATCTCCCCCACACTATGCCTCATGAGTGAGGGATCCTGCCAAAAATAAGGAACATCTCACACTGTAATTATGCCCTTTCATGCCCCCCACCCCTCAAACCCCAGTAATATCCACCAAGGTGTGAAGGAATAAATCGCTTTGTGCAATGGTGTTTTTAATTTCAGACCTAAGCATTGATTAAAATCATTAAATCATCTCAGACGTTCACAATCTCTGTAGGCACAGCACCATGATTTGTACATAACATTAAAGAACCATTAGATTTAACAGATCAATTTATGTAATAAAAAACAGAAAAAACAACAACTCTGACTAACATACCTCCATCACCATCTCTGCAGCTGTCATTGCAGTACACTATTCTCAGACCTGAATTGCATTTAGTCACACATACAAGACATTTAACTTAAATAACATCTTACCTTAAAATGCTGCTTGTGATCCTACACTCCACAGACAGGCTGAAGCAAAGCAATGCAAAACCAATATTTTTTAGTTTAGCGTCCAAAAACAATAACAACAAAAAAAAAACTAATAGAACAGCCTGAAATGTAATCTAGTATCATCTATTTTTTGTATTTTTTTCAAATGTTCTTGCTTTAGATTCCCTTGATTACTCCCCTCTTTTATAATTTCCGTCCTTTACTGCTCTGTTATGTTTCCTTTGGATGTCTCCCGTTTTTAACCTCAGGACTAAAGGTTGCTCCTTGTCTCTGCTTGATTGGAAAAAAGAGATAGAGAAATGGAGGGAGCTCTCCCATTTGCAATGTTCTCTCTTTACTTGCTAAAGACAGCAGCTGCGCTCAAATCTCGAAGAATCCCACCGTGCAGTGCTCTGCTTAGCACACCTTCTGCGAGTGCTTGCATCCCCTAGAACTTTCAGACTTCCGCGCACAATCCGCTCTTAGGCAGATGCATCCATAACGAGGCTGACGAGGAGCACAAACCAGCACTCTTGAAGCATTGTCCCTTGAATTGATCGCACCCAGCACAATGTCGAAGATGCTGAGGATCTGTGTACTGAACACGTCTTGTGCTCTCTGTCTGCCTCCCTTGCTCTCTTTCTCTCTCTCTTTCTTACACAGTCACTCGAACATGTGCACACGTTCGCTGGCACATATGCACACACACATACTGCCCTCCCTTTTCACAGTTCTTTCCACCCCCTCTTTCCATTTCACTCTCTCCTCTGCACCAGAGTCTGACAATTACTGTGTTTGCATTCAGAGTTCTGTCAAATGATGAAGGATTGCATCCTACTTCCCTTAAATACATGAATAACACAGTTTTATATGTGTAGGAATATAATCACAAAGTATAATGTATATTAATGTTAGATTATAGCATAATTATATTGTTAGAACATGATATCAACACTGTAGTTACACTGTTATAACACATATCTAACTTTTTGGGGAAAAAAATAACATGCGACTCTATATGCAAAGGAAAGCAAAGAGAGGGATAATCAGTGTCAAGCTAATAACACTAGTTGTATTCATTATTTATCAATAAAACTGTAATGATAATATTATAATGTTAACTATTGCACCTTAGATTGTTTCAACTATTAAAAGACAGGCTGCCAACTTTTCAAATGATATGCAGATCCATAGGCAATGGATGCAAAGAAACATAAAATGCGTAAGGATCACGAAAAAGAGAATTAATGATAATGAAGGGAGATCTTTTTCTTACAGCTGGGTTTCTGTCTAGAACAAGCATCTTCATCCCACCCCCACAAGGAGAAAACTTCACCGGCACCAACAGAAGGGTCACCATTCACTGTTGGCCAACTGTCAAGAGTGATTGAGGAGGTAGATGAAAATAGAAGCAGCAAGCAGATCAGAGCGCTACCAGGAAGCAAGGACAATACACATCAAATAGCTACTCAATGAGAGGCAGTGGTAGGAATAATATAAAACAAAAGGGGATTTTCCTGAACAATGAAAAAGAGCATCCATGTTGTATCACTAACTATAGCAGACACACAAAAAAAAACTAAATTATTAACAGAGATGTGATATTTGACCTACTATGTTGTCGTTCATGTTTAATTTTAATGAATTATTTTGTTTTACAATCGCCAGTCTACATTGCTAGATGAATAAATTATGGTTTAGTCATCTAAAATCATCTTTAGTTATTCAGAATGTTTTACACTGGTGCCAAACCAGCAGATATATTGATTTGAATATTGACAAAATTCAATCTACTTAAAGTGTTAAGTCTAGCATCTGATGGTTGAGAATGAGGAATATTATGTTTTAATATAATATTATTATAAGGGATATACCATATGTTATGTCCCTCTGGTCCACCTGGTGGCAGTCTCTGCAGGTTGAGAGTGTTTTGCTGGCTTGCTGGCAGATTTTGTTTCATTTTTCCCCTATCTTTTTTTTGTTCAATCACCTATAGATGCAGTACACCTGGGCAACCTCGTTAAGGGGTTATGAGATCCCTTATAAATTCACTCTAGTTTAACCTGCTCAGGGTGGAGAGAGCCTTACACTGGCAACTGCAGTGAAGTTTTTGGCTTGTGATTATGTGTGTCTGTCTCTTCCACCAAGTTGTTACTGATTTAAATACCCCTTTTGAGCCTATATTTGTGTTGTGGTCCATTTTATGTTACTCCTAGCTGTGGCTGGCCGGCATAATACTGAATTATATATACTGAACATAGTAACATTATTGTATTTACAAAGTTATTACATGCTTCTGGATTCTAACAATATAGACTCAATCTGTCAATTACAGAAAGGCTGTTATTAGACAATACATGCTCTTGACAGATTGGACTCTAAATGACAATTAAGTTCAGTTAGGAAACTCTACATGGCACAGCTGAGAGTTTGAGCAGGTGCACCTTGTCCTTCCGGGTTGTTGCAATAGCAGTTTCCACTTATATGGACTTTTCAGACGATCCCTTATCACACCCGCAACAGTATTAGGACGTTTTAGCACAATGTGTGACTTTTTAGATGGTTCCTTACCTCCCTTAGACAACATTTTCCACGAATATCAAGGTTAAATTAAGGATCTTGAATGATTTTGCCGTGACACCATCTGACCAGCTTAAAATACAGGACAACTCGACTTTTCATCTTTAAAAACGGGACAGGTGGCAACCCTAGTTACACTGACAACCTTCTGCTTAACAGTTAAGTGCTTTAGCCCACTACGCCACCACCACTCATCCACTTCTCCAGAAGATCCACTTCTTAAGACATGATTCAACCTCCCATCAAAAGATTAGAAAAATTAATAAATAAATGTTGTCATGCCACTGATTAAGAAATTGGCGGGAAACAAGGCAAACTTAATTTTCTGGGTATTTTATTCCCAACTGCATTCAAAGGGAAGCAGCATTAAAAAAAAAAGCTTTTTGGGAGTCCTAAAAAAGAAATATTTGGGACAAAATAATAATAATAATAATAATAATAATAACAATAATAATAATAATAAACATTTTCCCACTAAAAACTATTGTGGTGTTTTTATCCCAAAATATTGGAGTTTTTTGAAAATAACAACACTTAGAAATAGAATAGAAAATTATTTAAAAAAAATACACAATTTGTCTCTTCCCTTCTATGAGATAGATCCTCAATGCTTAAATTGACAATAAATTAATTGTACATAAATAGTGGGACCTAAACCAAAAAATAAACACATAAACAATGGTAGTGGACTGTAAAACCCTTGAAAATGTAGCAAAACAAAGAAAAAATGCATAATAAAGGCATAACAATTCTTATTTAGCATCCAAATCACAATTTACCTCAAAGTGTGTTTTCATGTAGTATGAAGCACTATTTAAACAGAACGAACATACACTAGTTAACGGAGTGGTGGTGGCGTAGTGAGCTAAAGCACATAACTGTTAAGCAGAAGGTTGTTGGTTCGATCCCCACAGCCACCACCATTGTGTCCTTGAGCAAGGCACTTAACTCCAGGTTGCTCCTGGGGAGATTGTCCCTGTAATAAGGGCACTGTAAGTTGCTTTGGATAAAAGCGTCTGCCAAATACATAAATATAAATGTAGTTTCATGTAATACATTGTTATAAAATATATTAACACTAACGAATTAAAGCTACACTATGTAATTTTTTTAGTTGTTGTTTAAAGCAAAACGTTATTAATGTGAGAGTGCAACAAAAATCCATCTTCCAAATCATATCTTTACATTACCCTAATACACTTTGATAAACCTATAATAATGATTTATAGATATAGATTTCATGGGAAATTTTGTATATATGTCATTTGTCCATGCTTGTTCATGTCATATCCATGAAAATAAGCTCTGGCTACTGTATCTTGTGTGTGGCAGTAGTGTGAAGCTGAAAGTTTGTTGTGACAACAAACAAGAACAATTTACCATGGATCATACAAAACGTCAAACCTCCAGGGAATCACCGGTTGTAAAAAAAAAAAAAAAAAAAAGAAACCCCCAACAGAGCAGAGTCTACAAGCAAAATGAAAAGCGAGTCCATAATAAAATCAGAATCAACAAAGGCTTGGCTTTTCAGAGTTGGCGACAACTCAAAGGTCTGAAAGGATTTAAAAATTACCCAGAGATGGCTTTTTTTCTTACTCAACAGGTAAGATAATTTATTGATATGGTTTATGTATAGTTGTGTAATCACATGCACACACACGTCTTTATGTGTATATGTGTGTGTGTGTGTGTGTAGCGAAATACAATAATTATACTGTAATCGGCGCAGAAAGTTTCACTTGCTAGCACACGTGTGCATTTTTCTTTATATCAGCAATAATTTATATAAATAAATAATTTAGTCCTAGACTTGCCAAAGACATGTGAGTCTTGAAATGATGTTGACCACTGGTTGGTAACAATGACAATCTATAAATTATTTACTACCGAGGTCTATTTGGCCGGAATATCCTGTAGTTATAAAAACATTTGACATTATCAGACTAGCAATCGTTATGTCTAATGTTAATGAACATTGCCTAACTTTTGTAATGTAATTTATTTCAAAACATCAATGTTTCCAATAAATCAAACCAACAGCACAAGATATGGCACTTACCTGCTCAGATGTTAATATCTGTGATTATGTTGATATCTGTTTTCAGATATCCATCTTTTCCTTTCTTTTGTTATTTATTTGTCCATTCACTCTGATAAGATTCTGTATCCATGTGTACACTTGTGCCTCAAACCATTCATCTGCAGAGAGGAGCAGAGCCGAAGCACAACTTCTGTCATTACCAAAACAATGTTCTTCTGCAAAGACACATACAGATTTATTTTTTAACCCTAGAGGGCTAAAAATTACACAGTGTAGTTTATATAGGTGAATAAAACTCTGTTGTGTCACACTCTGGATTTAACAAGAAAAACACAATTTAACACTTTATATTCACATGCAATTGTGTTCAAAATGGTTTCAATATTACTAGGTACAATATTCATCACACTTTTTGATGAATATTGATGTAATTTGCTTTCAACACGAGGAGAAATGTCTCTCACATGTGCTCATAACAAATCAGCAATAATTTGCGAAACACACAGCCATAGGCTCAACCAACACGATAAAGAGTTAATGCATCACTATCAGTTGGTATTTCTCACCATTTTTTATTAAAATGATTTTACACTTATAATTCATTACCATGTGAGCACTGTGTGAAATACATTGTGAAGATTTTTTAACATAATTATGAGTTCCCAGTGTGTAGACAACCACAAATATGGTAAATGACCATCCCCTCATATTTTTCCTTTCCCCATCAATAAAAAAAGTGTATCTGAATGAGCCGTTCAGTTTTTCAGCCCCTTATGATGTCAAAAGGGGAAAGGTACCGCCCACGGCTGGCAAAGAGATCCGCCCAAGTAGCTTAGATCCGCCCTCATTAAAACCTGAGTAAGCAGAGCAGGATCATCCATCTTGTAACCTTGATTACCATAAATTGCATAAGGTAAGTGTCATGGTATGTCATAAATACAAAATTTGATTGAAGAGTATCTAACAAAAACAGTACCTGTGGTAACTCCATGCAGCATATATTCTCTGTCTCTGTAGGCATCATTTCACAGTTTCCACATGAGCACAACAATTAATAAATGAGCGTTATTCTAAATGTATCCACTATATTGCACTTAGCGAATGTCATTACAGTACATAGTGTGTGTTGCTTATTGAAGTAGTACTGTTCCCTACAATGGAAAGCAGAGAAAGCTGAAGTTGGCATTAGCCACCGAACAACACATCATCCATTGTAGCAAAATGTCTGAAATAACCCTACAAAAGTTAAACAAAATAGTATACAAACCATTCTGAAACACCCTGGTGCATTCTTATTATTGTGACTTCTGCCGGCGTCTCTCCTTGTTCAGGATCCGACTCAGCTTCAAAAATATACGGCTGAACTTCTGTGTTTTCAGTAGCAGCCATATTTGTTCTCCTGCATTGTTCTCACTAGGGTATCCATGGCACCAGCAGGAAAGGCACAGCCCTCTTCCAGAAAGTGGTGTGGGTAGCAGCAGCTCCTTTGCATTTAAAGCTACAGATACTAAAACAGCACAGGTTACTTAAATGTAACCCTGGTTCCCTGATAAAAGCAGAACGAGATGCTGCGCTGGAAGCACTTTGGGAACAGCTTTAGGTGTGACCGGCTGTGAATATGTGTGCAACACGTTAATGAAAATTGACCGGAATGTATAGCCTCTGCCGGTGTAATCACTGGATACACCTGCAGCAGGGCTATAAATAGATGCGTCACAGGCGCATCGTCAGGTATTTTTTCTGAAGAGCAGTCCTGAGCATCCTACTGTGGCAGGGAAGAGCAGCATCTCGTTTTATCAGGGAACAAGGGTTACATTTAAGTAACCCGAGACATTCCCTTTACAAAAAGCTACACTTCTGACGCTGCGCTAGAAGCGTTTTGGGAACGAGAATACCCACGCCGCCACACTGTGGCTGTCCGGACCACCTACGGTTGTGTAGTGTGCTCACAAGGGCATGAGAGGCCTCAGACATGAGCTTGAGATGTCGACTCAAGGACACAAGGGCCCGGGGTGGCAAGAACATCCAAACTATAAAAATCTAATGAATGTGTGCGGAGAGGACCAACCTGCCACATCACAAACTTGCTAAAGAGGGAGACCTCTAGCCAAGGCTTTAGAGGAGACAAGCCCTCTGGAAGAGTGAGCCCTGATACTTACTGGTGAAGCTTGACCACGCACCTCGTAGGCCAGGGCATTAGCGTCCCTCACCCAATGCAACATAGTCTGCTTGGAAGTGGTCGCCCACCGGTTGCGGCTCCATTGGCAAACGAATAGTTGCCCTGACTTACGCCACTGGCTAGTGCGGTGGACATAAGTCTAAAGGGCACAGACTGGACACAGTCTGTGAAGTCTTTGCTGCTCCGGCATTGCAAACGGCTGGGAGCAGAAGGCTTAGAGAGTGACCGGATGTAGGGTCGCAAAAGGCACCTTAGGCAGGTAGTCAGGATGAGGGTGCAAAGTTGCTTTGGTCATTCCTGGGGAAAACTCTAAACAGGCTGGCAAAACAGACAGAGCCTGTAGGTCCCCAATTCTCTTTAGAGAGGTAATGCCATAAGAAAATCCATTTTGAGAGTCATAAGTCTGTCAGATGCTGACTCTAGAGGTTCAAAGGGGGTCTCAACCAGACCCTCTAGGACTATTGCTAAGTCCTATGACTCAGTGAGAAGTAGAGGAGACATTGTGCTGTTCATAGAGGTGAAGAGGTCCTCTTCTGCCCTGTAAAATCTCATCCAGATTTGTTCCAAGTGGAGGGAGCCCTAGCACTTAAAATGGTCTCGATAACCTCAGGAGAAAGCCCTGTGTCCCTCAGTTGGTACCCCTCAGGGGCCAAACATGAAGGTGCCACAATTCGGGCCGGGGATGAAATATTGTCCCCTGTGACTGAGACAGAAGGTCCTTCCTGTCCGGAATCGCCCAAGGCGAGCCGTCGAGGAGAGACCTTATCTCCGAGAACCATACCCTGTTCGGCAGCGCGGCGCTATCAGTAAGAGGTGAGCAGAGAAAGCAGGGAGAAATCATACAGGTGCCTTCTGGGCCATTGCGTCCAGACCCCAGGGGGGATGGGTGACTCAGAGAGAAGTAGAGGGGACATTGCGCTGTCTGTAAGGAGGCGAAGAGGTCCATTTCTGCTCTTGTAAAATCTCAACCAGATTTGTTCACTACCTCGGGGTGGAATTTCCACTCCCCCGTCGGTATTTTCTGTCTAGTCAGTAAATCTGCTCCCATTCAGGCATGCAGGGATATAAGCTGCTCTGATTAATAGGAGCTTGGCCTGGGCCCAAAGGAGAATCTGCCGTGCCAGTCTGTTCAGTCAGTACGTAGACCTCCTTGATGGTTTATGTAAGAGACCGCTGTGTTGTCCACACGCACCAAGACATGGCAGCCTCTGGAGGAAGTATTTCAGGGCCAGAAATACAGCCATCAACTCGAGACAGTTAATGTGACAATCGAGCTGACGACCCTCCCATTCCCCTTGAGCTGGATGACCACTTACGGCTGCTACACAGCCCGTCAGGGAAGCGTCTGTTGTTAGCAACCTGCGACGACAAGACGCACCTAGAGTGGGACCCAAGATAAGAAACCGGGGTCTGAACCACATAAAAAGGGAACGAAGCGTGCAGTGCGTAACCCTTATTTGCCTTAGGGGACTGGCCCTTGGATGAAATCCCCTGGCTTTAGCCACAGCTGAAATGGTCTCATGTGCAGAAGGCCCAAAGGGATCACCGTGGACGCAGATGCCATGACACCTAGTATTCGTTGATACTGACGAACAGTGCAAACTTGACCTAGCCTGACTTTGCTCAGGGTGTTCTGAATGGACATGATTCGAGCGGGAGACAATTGTGCCTGCATCGTGATCGAATTCCATATAACCACCAGATAGGTAATTTACTGAGTGGGAGAGAGAATGCTCTTTTTGACGTTGAGTCTCAGACCTAGAGAAACCAGATGAGCTAAGACGATATCCCTGTGCTGAACTGCCAGTTCTTGGAACTGCGCTAGGATCAGCCAGTTGTCTATGTAATTCAGAATGCCCAGAGTCGCAAAGGAGCCAGTGCTGCATCCATGCATTGGTGAATGTGCGGGTTAATAGGGCTTGGCCGAATGGAAGAACCCGATACTGGAAGGCTTTGCCCCCAAAAGCGAACCTCAGGAACTTCCTGTGCGGTGGCAGAATTTCTACATGAAGATATGCATCCATGAGATCGATCTTGACCAGCCAAACACGATTGTCCTGATAGTTAGCATCTTAGACTTGAACACCCTGACTGAGCAGTTCAAGCCTAGAAGATCTAAGATCGGACGCAACCCCCCACCCTTCTTTGGAACCAGGAAGTATTTGCTTTAAAAACCTGACTCTTTCTCTGGAAGGGGAACACGTTCTATGGCCCCTTTGACCAAGAGATTTTGCAGCTCTTTCCACAGTAGACATGCCTGCTCCGGTTTTACGGTAGCGGGGACAACGGTGTTGAGACATGGAGGGCAGCGAGCGAATTGAATTCTGTAGCCATTTTGTACTGTTCTTAGGACTCACATAGAAATACCTGGCAGAAGTTTCCACGCTTCCAGGTTCTCTGAGATGGATATTCATTTTGACACTTCCTGTTGAGTGGGTGTCGAGTGTTCCGCATCCTGGACTAAGGCAGGAAGCAACGGTACACCCAACTTTTCGTTGGAAGCCTCTAACTCCCGAAACACCAGGGGCGGCGGGAATGGAGATTTTGTGGAGGGCCGAAGTGGATGATACATGCGGCCCATCCCAAGGAGGGCTAACCCCATCAGAATTATTTCCTTTTAAAACTAACTGCCCTGCGTTTTGATTTGGGGGCTGCTGAGGGCGACAAACCGGTCTTCTAGTTTGGAGCATTTGGGGGGTCTGTTGTTACCGAAGAGGCCCCGAGGCGCGCTTCAAGCTTACGAGAAGGATCAGCTGGATCTGGGGAGAGAGCGAGCGATAGGGATGGACCCGTCTCTCGCTTCTCAGCCAGATCCATGTGAGAGCCCCACGATGAAAAAGTGGGCGCTGGCTCTTGGAAGTAAGCGAGACGAGTGTGAAGCATTTTGACTGTAAACAGATCGCAATGCCTGCACCCGCACTGCCGCAACGCAAGAGAAGCATGCTCTTCCCACAAACACACAAAACAACATTGGTGTGTGTCAGTTTCAGCCATAGAGCGTAAACATGAGAACACACCGCTTGCTTTGTTTATCAGTCATTCTTTTTCTTCTTTTTTTTTAAAGAAAAGAGAAAGAGAAAGGTTTCTGCGCACTGCCTAACAAATTCTAACTACTAACAGAGGAAAGAAAGTTCTGACAGGCTCGTGAAACACACATATACAGAATGATCTGAAGAAAAAAGATCTGACAATGCGCCTGTGACGCATCTATTTATAGCCCTGCTGCAGGTGCATCCAATGATTACACCGGCAGAGGCTATAAATTCCGGTCAATTTTCATTGAAGTGTTGCACACATATTCACAGCCGGTCACACCTAAAGCTGTTCCCAAAGCACTTCCAGCGCAGTATCAGAAGTGTAGCTTTTTGTAAAGGGAACAGCCTGTTTGGAACAGGGCTACAAAACAGGGGTATTAAGTCATGGTAGAATAAACAATCTGTGAGGTATTTTGAGCTAAAACATGACAGACACATTCTGGGGACACCTGAGACTTATATAACATAGTGTAAAAAGGGGCATAATATTTCATCTTTGACTCTTACAACCTTTCTTAGCATGCAGGTAGCACAAATGCTCATCTCTTAAAGGGCCAGTGCCACATTATATAACTGGATGAGAAAGACATCTTTGCTCACTGTAGTCTTACTATTGTTAATATGGGGCTTTAATAATCAGTTATACATTTAAGTATCATGCCATTTTCACCTGGTTGCATAAATAAATAAATATTAACAATGGCAAGTAGAGATTTCTTAGTAGGCTATTATAATCAATGCAGAATTGGAGAATCCAAGTGTCCCTGCCCTGTGGCCTCCTACCAAATACCTCACTCTGTCCTTGCCTTGTGGCCACCTCCCAGGCCTCCTGATCGTCTGCCAACTTCCCCTTGGCACCTTGAGCATCCTGCAGATCCTTCCTCGTCAGTTTGTCCATACCTGCCTTCCCGTCTTACTTAGGTTGATCATTGTTCCTTGTGATTATGTTTAGATGTAATGTTAAATGTGCATAATTGGTTCTTTGTACTCATTCCTCATTGAACCTTCCTCATTGTCTTCATTAAACCAAACCTGTGTTTTGGTCCCTTGTCTCTCATCTCACCTCTGCATATCGTTACAAGTAAGATGCAGAGAAGCCAATAAATTCTTCCAGATAACAGTTATGTAAAAGTGATGTCTGTCAAAACAAATATGCCTTTTTCTTCCATTAACTGACAATTAAAAAACAGTTCATCAAAAAAAATCTAAATTCTAAATTCATATAAGTGTCATCAATTCACTCACCATTTTCTTTCTTTCTGAAAATCAAAAATAAATGCTAAGCTGAATGTCCAAGCAGTATTCTTCCATTTGATGAAAGTAGAGTGTGAGTTCCCTTCCGAGGGAACTCGCACTGCGTCGTTGAAAACGACTCTTTGGGGAACGCTCCTTAGCGTGCGCCTCTGAAGTATGAATGAAACTATTCCAATCTTCATTGGTGTTGCGTCATGACGTAACGTGACGGCATAACCGGATGCATAAAAGTGACGCCGGCACACATACACATTAGCTTTCGCTCTTCAGCAAGCGCTCTATGTTGAAATTGTTTGTCTGATTTAAAAATATTATGGCCACCGAACAGTTCAAGAAGTGCGTGCACCCCTGCCCTCGTTTCATTACGGGTAGGGACACGCACGCTTTATGTGTGAACTGTTTGGGAGCACAGCACGCACAGGCAGCTCTCGAGGGATCTGCCTGTGAAAGTTGTGAAGCACTACCCATGAGAGTGCTGCGCTCCCGGTTGGCGTGCTTCGATGAGCACGGTCAGGCTCGCGTTCCCCACGGTTTTGGTCCCGCGTCTGTTGAGGCAGCGCGGCGATTGAAATCGCGGGGTTCGCAGCGGATTTTGCAGATGAGAATGAGACTGCTGCGGCACGTTCTCATTCTTCGTTTGAGGATCCCGAGCCTACTGTGAGTGGTGCAGAAGCCCGCGTCGCGGCTTCTTCTGCCCATGATCAGGTCCCCTTGCTTGAGCTCACTGCTTCCGAGGAAGTGGATATGCTCAGCATCGATCGCGGACGACCGTGAGCCAAGCACGCCAGTTTTTGGCCAAGCTTATGAGGAGCTGATTGAGGTTGTGACGCGTGCCGTGGCCAGACTGAATATCAGCTGGCCACAAAATGAGCAGGGAACGCAAGTTGAAAGCAAATTAGACGTGCGTTTCCTGCGGCACAGATCACAAACTCAGCGCCGGGGTTTGCCGTTTTTTCCCGATCTCCACAAAGATATCTAAAACGAGATCGTGGGGTAAACCGCATTCGTCCCGTATCTCCAGCCCCAGTGTTTGATTACGTTTTGGGGGCACGGTATATGGGCTAAAACCCCGGCGCTGCCTAGTAAGCCCTGCAGAGATACATCTGCTTTAATAAGTAGGGCTTACATGGCCGCACACAATCGGTGTTGGTTTCCCGCCGTCTCTGACACTTCGGGCCACATCAATTTCCAGCGAACGCACAGCGAACGTTCGTGTCGTATAAAAAAAATATATATATATATATATAAAAAAAAATAAATAAATAAAATAAAAAACAACAAGCATCAATTGTGGTCACAAGAACCGTATCGACTAAATCCTGCCGGTTTCCCGCTTCAGGAAGTCGGGAACAGTGCTCGAAAAACACCCGAGACCAGCCTCGAGAGGAGAAGCTTCAGGAAAGAGGTCCTACCGAGGTGGTAGAACCTCGGAGGGCTGTCCCCCTGCCCCCCCCGAGGTTGCTCTCGCAGCGGAGTCCTCAGGAAATCGGTGTCGGTTCCCGCCGTCTCTGACGCTTCGGGCCACATCAATTTCCAGCGAATGCACACCGTGCCGTTCGCGTCAAAAAATAAAAAACACACATCAATTGTGGTCACAAGGACTGTATCGACTAAATCCTGCCGGTATCTCGCTTCAGGAAGTCGAGAACAGTGCTCGAAAAACACCCGAGACCAGCCTCGAGAGGCTGGTTCCAGTAGTAGATTTTGTAGAGGCATGGAATCATCTTCCCAACATATCTGCATGGGTCCTGCATATAATAAAATCAGGGTACAAACTGCAGTTCGGGCACCGCCCCCCCAAATTCTCTGGGGTGGTGCAGACTACAGTGGTTCCGGAGCAGGCTCAGGTGATGGAACAAGAAGTGCAATCTCTGCTGCTGAAGGAGGCCATAGAACGTGTTCCTCATTCAGACAGGGAGTCCGGTCTTTACAGCCGGTACATTATAGTTCCAAAAAAAAAAAAAGGATGGGGGGTTGAGGCCGATTTTAGATCTCAGAGTTTTGAACCGGCCTTTGAGGAGGTTCAGGTTCAAAATGCTTACCATTCCTGTCATCGTGAGTCAGATCAGATCCGAGGACTGGTTTGTCACGATAGATCTAAAAGACGCCTATTTTCATGTACCCATCCTTCCATGTCACAGGAGGTTCCTGAGGTTCGCTTTCGGGGGCGAAGCTTACCAATATCGGGTTCTTCCGTTCGGCCTAGCACTCTCTCCCCGCACATTCACCAAATGTATGGATGCAGCTCCTGCTCCTCTGAGACTTCAGGGCATCCGCATACTGAATTTTATCGACGACTGGCTCATTCTGGCCCAGTCTCGAGAAATGGCGGTTCAGCATCGAGATGTCGTTCTTGGCCACATTCGAAGTTTGGGGTTGAGACTCAACACAAAAGTGGGTTACAACCATCCCAGTGCACAACGTTTCTGGGCGTTGTGTGGAACTCTGTTACGATGCAGGCACGCATGTCTCCTGCACGTATCGAGTCCCTTATGGTGATGGTGTCCGGGTTAAAGCTAGGCCAGGCCATCACTGTAAAGCAATTTCAAAGACTGCTGGGCCTCATGGCAGCGGCATCCAACATTGTACCGTTGGGCCTTCTACACATGAGGCCCCTCCAGTGGTGGCTGAAAGCCAAGGGGTTTTCCCCCAGCGGGAATCCATTTCGTATAATCAGAGTAACGCGCAGGTGCCTTCGTTCTCTGCTAATATGGAAGAAACCTTGGTTCCTGTCCCAAGGGCCAGTGTTGGGAGCGTCATGTCGCCGGAAAACCGTTTCGACAGACGCCTCCCTCACTGGCTGGGGTGCGGTCATGGACGGCCGCTTTGCCAGGGGTCTGTGGCAGGACCATCATCATTCTTGGCACATAAACTGTCTAGAGATGTTGGCTGTGTTCAGGGCTCTGAGGAGCTTCCTTCCAGACATCAAAGGTTACCATGTCCTAGTACGTTCGGACAATACATCAGTGGTAGCTTATCTGAACCGACAAGGAGGACTCAGATCGCGCCCTCTGTGCAGACTGGCACATCAGATAATTCTTTGGTCCCAAGGGAAAATACTGTCTATCAGAGCAATGTATATTCCGGGGGTTCAGAATCAGGGAGCAGACATCCTGTCGAGGCAGGGGCTGAGGCCCGGGGAATGGAGACTTCATCCAGAGGTGGTGAAGTTGATATGGGACAAATTTGGACCATCAGAAGTGGATCTGTTCGCGTCTCGAGAGACATCCCACTGTCCACTTTGGTTCTCCCTCTCACATCCAGCCCCACTGGGGTTGGACGCCATGGTACAGGCTTGGCCGAGGCTTCGCCTGTATGCGTTTCCCCTGATCGCTCTGCTCCCGGGAGTCCTGGAAAGGGTCCGCCAAGAGGGCATCAGTCTACTTCTGGTTGCCCCCATGTGGCCGGCCCGAGTATGGTTCTCAGACATAATTTCACTCCTGATAGCTCCGCCATGATTGCTCCGGCTTGCTTCATCGCTAGGCTAATGTGTATGTGTGCCGGCGTCACTTTTATGCATCCGGTTATGCCGTCACATGTTACATCATGACGCAACACCAATCAAGATTGGAAAAGTTCCATTCATACTTCAGAGGCGCACGCTAAGGAGCGTTCCCCAAAGAGTCGTTTTCAACGACGCAGTGTCTCGTTCCCTTCTCAGGGAACAAGGGTTATAGTCATAACCCGAGACGTTTTATTGCCAAGTTCCTTAGTGCCAGTAAATGAAAAGTTACATACAATTATTATAAAAGTAGCCCATATGACCTGTGGGCTACATTCCAAGTCTTCTGAATCTAAACATTAACTTGTTGTGAGGAAAAGACAACAATTTAAGACAACATTCCAATAAACTTCTCTTTATAGCTTTCAAATCTAATTTGCAGTCACATATTCAAACTTATCTTGTCACGACTAGTGACACCCAAAAAACTAATTCTTTGGTATCAGTGATGTCAAGCATGACTGGACACAGCTCCCATTTTAAATATGCCCCATGTGATAATGAGATTTTTGTGCTAATGACAATTGGTGGAAAATATGCTCTTACAAGCTTTCAATAACGTCTCTGGTTACGCATGTAACCTTGATGCTCTGAGCTGAAGGGAACGAGACTTTACTATGGGGAAAGTACTTTCCTAGATGACCTAATTGAAACCTTGTACCATAACGCCAATCTTCTGATTGGCAATGCTGTTTGAGCCCCACCCATTTAGGTGTGCATTAAGCGCATATAAGCAGGTGCTCAAGCATTATTACTTCAGATTTTCTGACTAAGAGACGGAGGGCATTACTCTTTCCTCAAATCACTGAAGTAGTAGTGCGGCCATCTTTCGCAGTGTTTCATTCCCTTCATCTCAGGGAACCGAGGTTACACACATAACTGGAGAAGTTCCCTTTCAATTCAGTACACTGAACATTGCTATGGGGAACAGAATACCACCCTGGCACACAACGTGAAGTCACAAACCTAGTAATAGAACACTGTGGCAGGGTGGAGGGCGGGGCCGGGTCGTGATTATACACACCCGGTCCCTTATCAGGTTAATTAAGCCTCCGAGAGGGATAAAGGCTTATGGCAGACGGTGGTGCGACGAGAGAGAGTCCGTCATGTGTGTTTGTGTCTTTTAATTTATTAAAATATTATTTATATTATCAAGCCGGTTCTCACCTCCTCCTTTCCATTGAATCCCTTTACAAACACTTAGTGTATAAGTGTATATATCTCAAGCTGTTTCTCAAAAGCATTGTTATTTTAGTAATACCTGAACATTTTATAAAATATAAAGATGTAAACACATATTTAATGTTGTAATCTCCCATTGTGAGCTTCTGTGAACAACATCAATTACAACATTATTCCAAAAGTGTAAACATTTGCTTATTTCTTTGATAGATTTATTTTAATACTTGTCATACGTGTTCTCCAATACTCACTTATGGCAAACGTTACATGAATACAGAACAAGGGAAGCTGCTGTTATGCTTTTTCATGACAAATAGGGAAATTACACCTTATAACATCATGCATAACTCAAAGGTCACATGACATGGACTTCAAGTAACCATTCTGGATTACTAAATTGTCCTCATAACCTCTGTAAAAAGCATAAAAATAATGTTTTGAGATATGTTGTAAATAGATGATTGCATAAATATATAGTTTGTCTATATTTTCTAAGCAGTCTCTTTTATATTTATTTAAATATTTTTCATAATAGAAAAGAATGTGTTGTCAAATTAAGACCTCGTTGGGGAAAAGTGGTCATCTGGAACAGGAATGCTGGTATAAACATATGGAATGCAGAAGCTGTGGAAAAAAGGACACATTGAGCGTGCATGCCAAGGAAAAAGGTTGACAGTAAATGAAAAAACAAAGGTACTCAAGCCTGCTGAATCAAAGATATATTGTGGCAGAAAACAAAAATCGAAACACATAAATCAAGTGGATGAATCTGATGATAATGAATACTTACATGCAATTTCAGTGTCTGCAAACTCTGATGGCTATTGGGTGACGCCACTGCTGGACGTAAAAGCCATTCCTATGCAAGTGGACACTGGCACAGCTGTATCACTCATGTCAGAGACAACTTACAGAGAGAAGTGGCCTCACCTTCCTCCCAATGATGCAAAGCAGACCTTGAAAATATATACGGGAGACCTTGTACCTCTTTAAGGAATTGTGGATGTGATGGTAGAGCTGAACAAACAGGAGGCAAAATTACATTTTGTATACAGTGCAGAAGTGAACGCTGGCGTGTCTGTCTGCCGCTACTCTCCGGTGTATTGTTGTGTGTATTTTTTGTTTTGTTTCTATTCGACTGATGCCACTACTTCGATTAGGTTCTATTTGTATCTCATCGATATGTGATTGGGATCTCTATGAATGCCATGGTGTTGGTTGTTGCGCTACTCATGTGGCGGAAGCGTTGAATTGACACGGGACCACCTTCAGATCTGTGGACTCTGCTGTCTGATATTTTGTACTGGAGGAAAAGGCTCTTTGCCGTTGGCCTTGGATTATTCTGTTTTCTTTTGTTGACGTTTCTCTGGCTGCAACTTTACTGCGAACTTACTCACAAGCCTTCGCTGATTGCGGTGCTGGCTTTGCTGTGTTGTAACCAGGTGGATGGATTGGTTCTGGCTTCTACTTTTTGGTTTTATTGCAGTTTTAGTGGACTGGAATTTCGTAGAGCAAAACTCACACTACAAGTCTGCTCTGCTGTCCATCGGCACAAACAGGATGTATTTCTACACTACTTCGGATCTGCTGCGTCTAAACTAATTTTCTCGTCTGCCTGTGGAAACCTACAAAGTCTGCGCTAATCTGGGGATTGTACGTCGCCATCGTTATATTCATCGGAGGTCTCGTCGCACTTATGAGAAACCTCATACCTGCCTCACCTCTAACAGCTGTATTCCTTCATTATGGTCAACTACCCGTCGTCTCGCCAATAGACCAGTTGTTGCGAGCGATGGTATCAACTTTGATCATATTCGCGTACTGGAATACTCTCCTGTGAAAACTGTGTCAACCACAATGGAACCTTCAACTACAGCCTCCTCTCCTGTTAAAATGGCATTCATTAATGCCAGGTCTCTTTCTAACAAATCCTTTGTTTTGAATGACTTTTTTAGCTCTAAGGATTTGGACTTTTTATTCTTGACAGAGACTTGACTTAACAATGGCGATGTCATCCCTTTAGGTGAACTGACTCCTGCTAACTGTACCTATTATAATTCTCCAAGGTCTGTTGGCCGCGGTGGTGGTCTACTGTGTTCAGGAATCATCATCACTGCAAACTTTTGCCGGTAAATGGATTTTCAAGTTTCGAAGTGCAGCTGATGAAAATTAATCTAATATGTCCTGTTTTCTTTGCTTTGGTGTATAGACCTCCTAAATACAATAAGGATTTTATTTGTGAATTCTCAGAACTAGTATCATCTCTGGTAACCTGTTTTGACAAGCTGTTCATTCTGGGAGATTTTATATTCACGTGTGCTGCGAAACACAACCTCTAGTCAGGGATTTATTATGTATGGTGAATTTTTTTTTAATCTCACACAGTTAGTTTCAGGACCTACTCATGTAAAGGGTCATACTCTTGATCTGGTATTAACATCACGTCTTCATGTGAACAATCTTGAAGTAGTATATTCTGGAATCTCTGACCATAGTTTTGTTTTATTTGAGTCTGTGCAGCCACATTCTGTACCTCTACCCCCTGTGCGCCGGCACCTCACTCGTGCGTTTCATTCTTCTACAGTTATGCAGTTTTCAGAGGTTTATGCTTCTGCTTATCTGTCTCATATTACTGATGTTATTACTTATACCTCAGACACCTCACAGTTGGTTGAAGTCTTTAACTCAACTTGCACTGCCATTTTAGATCAGGTAGCTCCTTTAAAGTCATGGAGATCCAGCCTTGGCTTAATGAGCATACTCACTCTGTTAGGCAGGATTGTAGGAAGGAAGAGCGTAAGTGGAAGAAGGATAAACTTAAGGTTTAATTTGAAATGTTTTGTGATTCCTTAAAGCAGGATCAAGTCTCTGTCAAGACTGCAAAATCGAACTACTTATCTGAAATAATTGCATAAAATGCCCATAGGCCTAAGATAATTTTTAATACAATTGATTCTGTTTTGAAACCTGCCCCTGTGGGCTAACCAGATGCAACCCCTGAGACATGTGAAAAGTTTCTTGAATTTTATATTGAAAAAATTCAAGACATTAGAACACATGTCATGGGCCCAGCTGTGATACACTCTGAACCCACACTGCCTTCCAGTTCTTTTAGTCACTTTGACCCCGTTTCATCTTCTCAACTGTCTACAAATTCTCCCATGGATGTCATACCATCACGGCTTCTCAAAGATGTTTTTAGTACTGTTGCCTCCATTATGCTGGCCATAATCAACAGTTCTTTGAGGAATGGAGCAGTCCCTGCCAGTTTTAAACATGCTGTGGTTCAGCCTCTGGTGAAAAAACCTAACCTTGATCCTATAGTTTAAAAAAATGATAGGCCTATTTCAAAATTGCCTTTTCTGTCCAAAATCTTGGAAAAGGTGGTTTATTTGCAGCTGTACTCTTATCGAACCACCTTCGGCATATTTGACAAATTTCAATCAGGCTTTCGGTCACTGCATAGTACTGAGACTGCACTATTAAAGGTGAAAAATTACATTTTAGTCTCCCTGGATTCTGGCAACGGGGCCATTTTAATCCTTCTAGACCTCAGTGCAGCATTTGACACGATCAATCACTCCATTCTCTTGCATCGTCTTGAGAAGGTGGTTGGCATCAAGGGAGTTGCATTACAGTTTTTCTCGATTGCTAAGACACATTTCTTGAAAGCTGCTCTCCTTTTCTCTAAACTGTGAACACAAAACCCAATTTTCAAGCTACATTCACAAAACCTCAGACTCTTCTTGCAAAAACAAACTTTCACCTCAAAACAGTTCAATCTGTGCTCAAAACTGAACTATGTTGTCAAATCATGCCCCGAGTCAATCAAAATTAAAAACACTACTGAACAGTCACTAAACACTACGTAGAAAAATAGAAAACACAATGCTCAGGACATGAAGCTGGAGAAATAAATGTTTATTGTTCACTGTAGGCTAAATGCATGTTGCAAAACAAAAAACCTGTGCATTTAGCACTTGTACAAAAAGACAAAACAGAAATCTTGTGCATTTACACGTAGCACTTGTAAAACCAAACAGAAATCTTATGCATTTGCCACTTGTGTACAGTAAGCCCATGTAAAAATAAAGTACAAAAATATACAAATAAGTGCATTACTCAGCCACAGCATCATGTCTCCGTACTGGGTCAGGCCACAGGACTTCATCCACATCACAGGCCACATTTTGTCTGGCCAGGCAACGGGGGAAAAAACCCCTGGCATGCCGTATCCAGGCTTGGCATGCCTCCACACCTATGTCACCACAGGCAAGTCCCATGGCTTGCAGGAGATTTACCCTGGTGTAAGGTTGGCGTTCATATACCTTCCACCGCCATGAGGAGAAGAATTCTTCAATGGGGTTTAGGAAAGGGGAGTACGGTGGAAGGCAAAGATTGATAAAACCTTGGTTCATATTGAACCACTCTCTAACCTGGAGGGCCCTGTGAAAACTCACATTGTCCCAAACAACAACATAGATGGGATGCTCATCCTGCTGCCCTAACAGAGCATCTCGCATGTGATTGAGGAAAATGAGGAGCTGGTGAGTGTTGTAGGGCCCCAGGTTGGCATGATGGTGGACAACCCCATGATTGCTGATGGCAGCACATAATGTGACATTCCCACCACGCCGCCCAGGAACACCAACAATGGCCCGATGGCCAATCACATTATGGCCTCTCCTTCTCCTTTTGGTGAGATTAAACCCAGCTTCATCCATGTAGATGTATTCATGGGGTCTTTCCATTGCATCCAGTTGAAAAACCCTCGGTAGAAATAGATATAGTTTTGTAAGTGATGCGGAAAAAGTGATTTAGGCCACTACAGTAAATCACTACTTAGAGTAATCAACATTGAATGTGTCTGGATATATGCCAACCTGTACATACTGGAATCTTTGCTCTTTGACTCTGTCTGAGTTGCAATCAAAGGGCACTCTGTATAGCTGTTTCATGCGCAGTCTGTTGCGCTTAAGGACACGATCAACAGTAGAGAGGCTGACACTGTTGATACCCTCAAAATTTACATGGTCCTCAATGATCTTCTGCTGAATTTCACTCAGTTTAATGGCATTGTTCTCACGGACCATATCAACAATTAGGGTCTCTTGGTGTGGGGTGAACATACCTGTCCTCCCACCCCCATGTGGCAGTCTTTCAATTCTACAAAAAGAGAACATGGAGTTACAAAAAATATACATGGAATACTAGGCCTACAAACAGTTAGACCAACCCTCCATTACAATACTACAGTACATTGGTACAGTGATGTACTGAAACATATATTTACTTACAGTATACTGTGGTACAGTATATAGTATGTCATACAGTAATTGCTGTCAACATTTACATACTGTACTATAATGTCAAAAAAAGGTAATTACCTGTTCTCTTCTCTAAATCTTTGGATTATGGTGGACACAGTGAATCTACTGATGTTTGGTTGTACCCTTTGTCCAGCCTCCCTCATGCTCATACCATGGACAAGAACATGGTCAATCACAGTAGCTCTGATTTCATCAGATATTACTGTTCTTTGTCTTCGCTGACCACCTCGACCACCTCGACCTCCTCTCACACGAACTCTTCCTCTCAGATTTCTATCCATTGTAGGGCCTCACAAACCAGTGCTCTCTGAACTGGCTTACTGTATATGTTCCCTCACATCATTAGCCAAAAGTGTGCTCAATTTTGAGTTGTTGTGTTCAAGTGGTGACACCTGTGATTTAATTGTGTTTGACTTTTGTCACCTGTGCTCACCATTATGCAGCACGGGTGCATCACAATGAAAATGTGTTGGCAAGTTGTGTCTAAACAGGTGAAAAGTGCTTATGGTTTTGCCAAAAGAGTGATTGATTAAATCAGTGGGTTCAGGCAACTGAGCATTTGGTTCAGACAATAGGGTTTAGTGTTTTAGCAATTGAGAAAAACTGTAAACTGGTTTTCATCATATCTGAAGGAAATAACTTTTTCTATCAATATTGATAATCACTTCTCTTCCCCAACATTGTTCACATGTGGAGTTCCACAAGGCTCCATGTTGGGTCCTCTGCTTTTTTCTCTTTATATGCTTCATTTAGGTACTTTGGTGACAACATCTGTTGTTTTTAAGTGTGCTTTATAAATAAACTTGACTTGACTTGACTTACATACAAGGTAGTCACACGGTATTGCTGGGCCAATTCATAGTTAGAGAAAATAAAGTTAAACTGGCATTAATTACATTTGGTTGCAAGAGAGACAACCAGTCTTTCAAATATTTTAAGAAGGCATTCTGAGGTATTTGTAGAGGAACTTGGCAGCATGAAAAACATTACTGTAAAGCTCGCCATTAAGTCATACAGTAGACCTCAATGCCTAAAAGCTTACCCAGTTCCATATGCTATTAAGTCAAAAGTGGAAGCTGAACTCAACAGTTTGGTGCAAACAGGAGTACTGAAGCAAGTGAGTGTGACCGAATGGGTGACACCAATTGTTCCTGTAGCAAAAAAATACGGATCAGTCAGAATCTGTGGTGATTTTAAGGTCACCGTCAACCCAGTTTTAACTGTGGAACAATACCCCCAGCCTCTAATTGATAATATTTTTACCGTATTAGCAGGATAGCAAAGATTTTGTAAAATAGACTTATGTCAAGCCTATCTTCAAATGCATGTTGATCCTGGATCACATGAACTGCTGACCATTGTGACTCAAAAGGGACTCTACAGATATCAGCGGCTTCCTTTTGGAATAACTTCAGCTCCGGCCCTGTTCCAATGAGCCATGGACCAGATCCTGAGTGGCTTAAATGGAGTACAATGTTACCTAGATGACCTACTGATTACAGGAAAAAATTATGAGGACCATCTAGGGAACTTGAATGCAACACTTCAGAGACAAAGAGGCCTGTGGTAAAGAAAGACAAATGCGAGTTCTTCCGCCCAGCCATCAAATGCCTTTGACACATAATCGACAGCACGCGTCTCCACAAGGCACAATCAAAGGTAAAAGCTATTGTAGATGCACCATCTCCAAAGAATGTAAGTCAGCTGAAATCCTTCTTAGGACTGTTAACTCTTTCCCCGCCAAACACGGAATTTTCCGTGTTTTATGAAAAAACGCTTCCCCGCCAAACACGGAATTTTCCGGGTTTCCGTGTTTTAGGTGTTATACGGTAAGGAAGACCCCTGCGCATGTTTTGAAAGAGTACGCAACTCTTTGATCAAAGAAACAGACTGCGATCGTCTCAAACATGAAGAAGTGGAGTATTGAGAAGCTCAAAATATCAGACATAAACATGCCTTTTTATCAGCTTTTTGTCTGAAATGTTGTTTTATGACAAAACCGACCTCTGTTCAAGTCGCAATAAAAAAAGAACAAATGAAGATAAAATAAAATCGTTTTTTTTTTGCCTAAAAGCAGAGGCTCAGATCGTTATTGTGATATATAGCATCTTCATATATTCGTGGAAGAAAATATTCTGCGGGCCATTAAATTTTAGCGAAAATCGTCAAAAACCCTGGCGGTGGCTGGCAACTTTTTTTTAAAAACGCTGGCGGGGAAAGAGTTAACATACTATGCAAAGTTCATGCCTAACCTTTCTAGTAGACTTCGACCTTTACACAAACTGTTGGATAAGTACACACAATGGAAATAGTCTGATGAATGTGAGAAGGTGTTCAGGGATGTGAAGTTCACAAAAACTCAATCAGAGGCACTCACACACTTCAATCCTTCGCTGCCGATAGAGTTGGCATGTGATGCCTCACCATACAGTGTGGGTGCAGTACATTCGCATGTGCTGCTGTCCGGTGAAGAGTGACCGATTGCTTTAGTCTCCAGGACCCTGAACAAAGCAGAAAGTAAGTACGCTCAGATAGAACGAGAATTGTTAGCAACGGTATTCGGTGTACAAAAATTTCACCAGTACCTCTTTGGGCACAGACCATAGGCCGCTTGCCTCCATTTGTGGTCCCCAAACTGGTATTTCCTCACTCGCAGCATATCACATGCAGCGCTGGGCTCTGCTGTTGTCAACTCACCAATATGACATCAAATACAGGAGATCGGATCATCACTGCAATGCAGAAGGACTGTCCAGGCTGCCTCTGCCAGACACACCTCCAGAATGCTCTTCAGCCGAAATCTTTTACTTCCAAGAAGTGCAGAGCACCCCAGTGACAGCTGCTCAAGTGAAACTTTTCACAAGAACTGACCCAGTTTTGGCAGAAATTATGGTTTGAATCTCTCATGGACTGAGTGGAGGGATGTCAAACAAACTTCTCTGGGTTGGTGGAATCTGGTTGCTTGCTATGGGGTTACTGCGTTATTATACCCCCCAACTCTGAGGAATTTCTTGCTAAAAGCGCTACATTCTGGTTATTGTGGGATAGTAAGGGTGAAAGAGATGGCAAGTAGCTATTTATGGTTTCAGTTTAGACTCAGATATTGAAGAGACCGCAAAGGGATTTCCCAGAAGAGCCATGGCAGAGGATACATATTGACTTTGCTGGGCCACTGGCGAACCATATGTTCCTGGTGATTGTTGACGCTCATAGTAAATTGCTTGAGGTCGC